>NC_140169.1:24819709-24993051 GCF_963971535.1 Notolepis coatsorum
ATAGGAAAAAAACTCACTACACCTCCAACCTCTCCAATCTCATTCCCAGCATGCACCGAGAGAGAGAGAGAGAGAGGAGAGAGAGAGAGAGAGAGAGAGAGGAGAGAGAGAGAGAGAGAGAGAGAGAGAGAGAGAGAGAGAGAGAGAGAGAGAGAGAGAGAGAGAGAGAGAGAGAGATAGAGGAGAGAGAGAGAGAGAGAGAGAGAGAGAGAGAGAGAGGCAGGGAGAAAGAAGCAGAGAGAGGGAGAGAGAGCGAGGCAGGCAGGCAGGGAGAGAGAGAGGCTGGGAGGGAGGCAGGGGGCAAACTGAAAGGCATGCAGGGAAGCAGATAGGTACTAGGTAGGCAGAAAGGCAGACAGGGGAGCAGATAGGTACTAGGTAGGCAGAAAGGCAGACAGGGGAGCAGATAGGTACTAGGTAGGCAGAAAGGCAGACAGGGGAGCAGATAGGTACTAGGTAGGCAGAAAGGCAGACAGGGGAGCAGATAGGTACTAGGTAGGCAGACAGGGGAGCAGATAGGTACTAGGTAGCAGAAAGGCAGACAGGGGGAGCAGATAGGTACTAGGTAGGCAGAAGGCAGACAGGGGAGCAGATAGGTACTAGGGTAGGCAGAAAGGCAGACAGGGAAGCAGATAGGTACTAGGTAGGGCAGAAAGGCAGACAGGACAGGGAAGCTTAGGCCTAAAAAAATAATGGTTTGTTTCCGGTTGCCGACCGACCCTGCCGATTTAGGTGCGACCCAATATTTTATGAGTTTAAAAAAAAGTATTAAAAAAAAAATATATATATATATATATTAGGTGGGTGTATAGGTAGGAAGACCATGTAAAAACACCTGGGTGGTGACTGGAAAGGGAGATCAGGTCACACAACAGTAGGATATATATATATATTTTTTTTTTAATAAAGTTTCATAGAAATCTTAGTCAAACCTTTAGGGATATTAAACATGCTGGCAGAGTACATGCATCCATGTTGTTGTGAACATTTTAAAGAAATTCCCTATCCATAGTCGCTGTGGGAAAGAATAAAATAAAAAATAAAATAAATTCCCTACCTACCTGCCTTAACTGACAACCAACAGGAAACAAACAATATTTGTTGTTATGCCCTACTGTTGTGTGACCTGATCTCCCTTCCAGTCACCACCAGGTGTTTTACATTGTCTTCCTACCTCTACACCCACCTAGCTAACCCAACCCCCTCGAGCCGTACCCTGGGGCAAGGAAAGGAAGGGAACGCAGATTTAGACATCATTGACCATCCCACATTTTACTGATTGACGCACTGGATAGGCCTCTCATAATCGGAATTGTGTTCAGGATGTCTCTACGTTAGATGTTGTTGCTGTCGCCCAATCTTTCCTTTAAAGCTGGAACGACTAGCGGCCTGTTCCACCCGCTAGCGGGATATGTACCTTTTCTGTGCTTTGCTTGTAGCCACGTGTTAATGTTGTTTACCCAACTGCTGGCCGTGTCCCTGAGGGAGTATGAACTTCACCAGAACACAGGATGCCACGGTGCCACCGTGACCTGGAAAACAGAGGCGGCCCCCGGTCAGGTGTTCAGACCACAGTGACTTTGAAACACGTGGGTCTTGAGCTTACTGATCATCAAAGTCTCCACCTCACTCTTTTTGGTTTTAATGAATGAGTTGTTCTTAATTGCTTCCTCTAGCTAATTAGGGATGACGAGCTTTATTCTGCCAAGCCTTCGCTAGACGTTTCATCAGCTGTTTTTTCTCTCCCGTTTGCTACAAGGAAAGAAGTCATGAAAGATCGCAAATCGGTTTCATTTAATCTCAAGCCTGTACTCGACTTGGACACTGTCCATGTATTGACATCAGTGGTATGGTCAATGGTATACGTTGCTGGTCCCCAGCAATATCTAACACTATGCTAGCTACATATCGCAGCTGAAGCAAAATAAATTGCTCTTGTTCTTGTAATAAGTCATCAATTACAAAAATCATTCAAAAGGACTAATTAACTAAAAACAAAAATGTTAATCCTGACAATCAATAAGCTGTGGTCCTGTAGCTCACAGGGTTAGGGGCGATTCCCACTCATGTTATAAAATGTACGTAGTCATGGCACTTTGAGGTGTTACATTACTTATCGATCAAGACGGGAGATCACACTATACCTGCCTCTCCTCACAAGTATAACCACCTCCCCAACCACCACTATCCCGCTGACTGTAACCCTGCTGACTGTAACCTCACTGACTCTAACCTCACTGACTGTAACCTCACTGACTGTAACCTCACTGACTGTAACCTCACTGACTGTAACCTCACTGACTGTAACCTCACTGACTGTAACCTCACTGACTGTAACCTCACTGACTGTAACCCTGCTGACTGTAACCTCACTGACTCTAACCTCACTGACTGTAACCTCACTGACTGTAACCTCACTGACTGTAACCTCACTGACTGTAACCTCACTGACTGTAACCTCACTGACTGTAACCTCACTGACTGTAACCTCACTGACTGTAACCTCACTGACTGTAACCCTGCTGACTGTAACCTCACTGACTGTAACCTCACTGACTGTAACCTCACTGACTGTAACCTCACTGACTGTAACCTCACTGACTGTAACCTCACTGACTGTAACCCTGCTGACTGTAACCTCACTGACTGTAACCTCACTGACTGTAACCTCACTGACTGTAACCTCACTGACTGTAACCTCACTGACTGTAACCCTGCTGACTGTAACCTCACTGACTGTAACCCTGCTGACTGTAACCTCACTGACTGTAACCTCACTGACTGTAACCTCACTGACTGTAACCTCACTGACTGTAACCTCACTGACTCAGGGCTGTACAGTGCGATGATATCGTCGCAAATTGCCCCTTTAATTGGCCGTTGCGATTGGTAAATATTATCTGGGGGCGGGCTTGCGAGTAGTGCTTTCAAGCCTTGGATTCGCATTTCACTCCTAAATTATCCAAGGCGTGTGATGACGCGATGACGTCACTCACGCGAGCTGAGCAGTGAGCACTCAGCAGGTATGATCAGCGAGCTGCGGCGTCTGCTCCTCCTCAGCGCTCTCGCACCCGTGGCTGTTGTAAACACTGGGACCTCGGTGAGCCTGCCAGCCGGCTAGCTACTGATAGCTATCAACAAATGCTCCAGTAAGTCTAGTAGTGCATGATAGCTTGCGTTAGCTTACTGTTCAAAACGAAACGTCCCATTAAACTAAATAGTTCAGATAGCTCCGTCCTGATATCAATCTCTTATAACACTGAGTCGATGCGTATTCGAGCTGAGGGCACGCTGAATATAGTCAATAGGGACCAGCTGCAGCGCCGGAGAATCCTGGCCGTAGCTGGAGGCTACAGTATAGGGCCCAGCTGCAGCTCCGGAGAATCCTGGCCGTAGCTGGAGGCTACTCAGTACACACAGACAGTGGAGCTGGTTGCATATAGCGAGCATTTAGACTTGTTGCGTGGTGGCGATGTCTCGCAGATAATACAACTACAAGTATGATTATATAATATATATATTTTATTAAAAAAAAATTATATAAAATAATTTTTTTTCTTTTTTTTTAAATCAAAAACAATCGATATAAATAATGGTAACATTGTTATTAAAACATTTGCCCCTAAAAAATATTTATTGCCCCTAAATTTCTCATTTAGGGGCAAGTGTGCCCCTAGTGAAAAAGCTTAGCAGGGCTGTACGCTAAGCTTTTTCACTAGGGGCACACTTGCCCCTAAATGAGAAATTTAGGGGCAAAGAATATTTTTTAGGGGCACATTTTTAAATAACTATTTTACCATTATAGTAGGGCTGGGCGATATGGCCTCTAAATGATATCGCGATATTTTGACATTTCCTCTAAAGCACTTAAAAATGCTTGATTGAACCCTTTGATGCATACAGTCACGCCAATATGATGATTATAATAAGTCCCTGCAACATATGTTTGCATTATTAAACCATGAAGATGCTTTAAAAAATAATTTAATGAAAATGTACTAAGAGTAGTCTACTGACACACTAATAAAAAAAATTATTTACATCTAAGACAATTTATATAAAAACTCTTGGGTGCCTTTTACACAGTACTGTGTTTTCTATCCACTTTAGCCAAACACACACACACACACACACATATATACACACACACACACACATATATATATATATATTTATATATATATACACACACACTACTGTGAGAAAATAATAATCACACAGACTTAATGATTTTAGAATATTTCAGATAATGAAATTAAATGTTTATATCATCAACTATCCAGTTAGTATTTATACTGTGTGTAACATTTGGCTACTTTAAATCATTGAATGTAGAGAGAGAGAGAGAGAGAGAGAGAGAGAGAGAGAGAGAGAGAGAGAGAGAGAGAGAGAGCGCGCCCCCCTTCGGGTTTTGATCGTCTAAGCTGCCGTAGGTGATGACGTCACACTCGAATGTAAACAGGAAGAGATGGAGACACACGGAGATGGGAATTGAATGATATACAGAAACGAATAACCAATAAATATGAAGTTATGTTTAAACTTCTGTTGTCAAGCGTTGTCAATATAACCCACCCCCTTTCCTCACGAATGGAACTAGTCTTGTGGAGTCCGCTTTGACCGTTTTCCAGGGTTAGCAGAGATCGCTAGTTAGCTTAGCATAATCCTAATGGAGACCTTGGTTAGAAGCTACCGTTAGCTCATTGCTCGTGTCAATTAAATTGCATGTTATTAAAGGTCCGCGCTGGTCTGTCTAATGAAATTACAACCGCAACATTATATTGCACTGTACAGCCCTGGTTGTAGGCTAATGTTTTACTACAATTTGTATGGATTAATTTAGGAGTGAAATGCGAATGAAGGGTTGAAATCACCACTCGCAAGCTTGCCCCCAGATATTATTTTAAACTCGCACGGACCAAATTAGGGGGCAATTTGCGATCATATCATCGCAGTGTACAGGCCTGCTTAGCGTACAGCCCTGTGACTGTAACCCTGCTGACTGTAACCTCACTGACTGTAACCTCACTGACTGTAACCCTGCTGACTGTAACCTCACTGACTGTAACCTCACTGACTGTAACCTCACTGACTGTAACCTCACTGACTGTAACCTCACTGACTGTAACCTCACTGACTGTAACCCTGCTGACTGTAACCTCACTGACTGTAACCTCACTGACTGTAACCTCACTGACTGTAACCTCACTGACTGTAACCTCACTGACTGTAACCTCACTGACTGTAACCCTGCTGACTGTAACCCTGCTGACTGTAACCCTGCTGACTGTAACCTCACTGACTGTAACCCCACTGACTGTAACCTCACTGACTGTAACCCTGCTGACTGTAACCCTGCTGACTGTAACCTCACTGACTGTAACCCCACTGACTGTAACCTCACTGACTGTAACCCTGCTGACTGTAACCTCACTGACTGTAACCCTGCTGACTGTAACCTCACTGACTGTAACCCCACTGACTGTAATCTCACTGACTGTAACCCTGCTGACTGTAACCTCACTGACTGTAACCTCACTGACTGTAACCCTGCTGACTGTAACCTCACTGACTGTAACCCTGCTGACTGTAACCTCACTGACTGTAACCTCACTGACTGTAACCCTGCTGACTGTAACCTCACTGACTGTAACCTCACTGACTGTAACCTCACTGACTGTAACCTCACTGACTGTAACCTCACTGACTGTAACCCCACTGACTGTAACCTCACTGACTGTAACCTCACTGACTGTAACCTCACTGACTGTAACCTCACTGACTGTAACCTCACTGACTGTAACCTCACTGACTGTAACCCTGCTGACTGTAACCCTGCTGACTGTAACCTCACTCACTGTAACCTCACTGACTGTAACCCTGCTGACTGTAACCCTGCTGACTGTAACCTCACTGACTGTAACCTCACTGACTGTAACCCTGCTGACTGTAACCCTGCTGACTGTAACCCTGCTGACTGTAACCCTGCTGACTGTAACCTCACTGACTGTAACCTCACTGACTGTAACCTCACTGACTGTAACCTCACTGACTGTAACCTCACTGACTGTAACCCTGCTGACTGTAACCTCACTGACTGTAACCTCACTGACTGTAACCCTGCTGACTGTAACCTCACTGACTGTAACATCACTGACTGTAACCTCACTGACTGTAACCCTGCTGACTGTAACCCTGCTGACTGTAACCTCACTGACTGTAACCTCACTGACTGTAACCCTACTGACTGTAACCTCACTGACTGTAACCTCACTGACTGTAACCCTGCTGACTGTAACCTCACTGACTGTAACCTCACTGACTGTAACCCTGCTGACTGTAACCTCACTGACTGTAACCTCACTGACTGTAACCTCACTGACTGTAACCTCACTGACTGTAACCCTGCTGACTGTAACCTCACTGACTGTAACCTCACTGACTGTAACCCTGCTGACTGTAACCTCACTGACTGTAACCTCACTGACTGTAACCTCACTGACTGTAACCTCACTGACTGTAACCCTGCTGACTGTAACCTCACTGACTGTAACCCTGCTGACTGTAACCTCACTGACTGTAACCTCACTGACTGTAACCTCACTGACTGTAACCTCACTGACTGTAACCCTGCTGACTGTAACCTCACTGACTGTAACCCTGCAGACTGTAACCTCACTGACTGTAACCTCACTGACTGTAACCTCACTGACTGTAACCTCACTGACTGTAACCTCACTGACTGTAACCTCACTGACTGTAACCTCACTGTAACCTCACTGACTGTAACCACCGCTGTAACCCTGCTTTGTTGGTGAAGCAGCTGTTAACTAAAGGAGGCGTCCCCCATGGGGCTCAGCGGTGGGTCCCTTAATGTGGACCATATTTGGGGGGGCCACAGATGCTGCATGGTGTGTGCATAGTGTGTGGTGTGTGTGTGTGCACATAGTGTGTGTGTGTGTGTGTGCATAGGCCATTTGGTGAATTCTGCTGCATCATCATCATCTGCCTCTCCACTGTCATGTTTTGGTAGGAAACGGCGGTGTCTTCAGGGAGGCCTGGTGGCTTTGAAACAGAATCTGAGAGAGATCACGTCGGTGTTTGCTGAGTGGTTATTTTGATCAGAGCTGCTCTCGCTGTGGACCGCTGGCAGGAGCAGTGGGATTACTGGATCTGGTCAAAACTGGTATTGAGATCTTAGACACAAACACACGACTTCTGACATGTACTTCTGAGTAGGCGAATAAGCTATAACTGTTTCTTTTTCTTTTTTTATATAACCTCCATTTTCTTTTGGTGCTTTTTAATGAACTGAAATCAGATACTGTAATTCATAACCGTATAATTTGTTACTCCTCCAATCATGTATGTCTGTGTTTGGTAGGTATTTATCTTCCAGTGCTTTGTGTATACACTGTATACAATAATGTATAATACTAGTGTAAATTGGGATTGTGGCTAATACACCAGAGGAAGATAAGGAGAGAGAGAGAGAAAGGGAGAGAGATGGAGGTGGAGAGGCTGAATAGGGTCTGTGTTCGTACGGGCCTGTCTCTGGAGCCCTTGTAGAGGGATTAAAAGATCAGCCCATGATAATTCTCTTTCTCTCTCTCGCTCTCGCTCTCTCTGTCTATATATCTGATCCTCTCTCTCTGTTTCTGTATCTGTTTCTCTCTCTCTGTATCTCTATATCTGTTTCTCTCTCTCTCTGTCTCTATATATCTGTTTCTCTCTCTCTGTCTCTATATACTGTATCTGTTTCTCTCCCCTCTCTCTCTGCCTCTATATATATCTCTCTCTCATTCATGCTGTCTATCACTCTGTCTTTCTTCCTCTCTCTCGTTTGTCCTCTCGTTTTATGTCTTTCTTTCTCTCGCTTTCTCTCTCCCCATTGATGTGTCCATAGTATATATTTATTTTATGCATTGAGTTCTGAGAACAGAAACATCTACATTGACATCCAAATCGTATATATACACTACATATTAAGTAGTGTGTGAATGAATATTTGAGTATATGGACTATATATGGAATAGTCCTGCCATAAAAGTAATGGGTTTCTGGGATTGACATCGATCTAATGTGTGACAAGGTGACCCCCTTTATTTTCTCACGCCACAGAGAGAGAGAGAGAGAGAGAGAGAGAGAGAGAGAGAGAGAGAGAGAGAGAGAGAGAGAGAGAGAGAGAGAGAGAGAGAGAGAGATTGATCGCCATGCTGTGCCCCGGTTGTGGTCACTTCAGAAAGTCCCGTAAACAGAAGACTGTGTAAATGACACCGTAGGTCCTTTGCTGATTGGGGTGCAGACATTATTCATGATTTTCTATGGCCACAGAGATCTTCCATTAGTGATTAATGGGAAGGGAGAGGGACAGAGAGAGAGAGAGAGAGAGAGAGAGGTCTGTTTCCTAATCTTGGTGTCAGGCACACTTATATAACATACTGGCGCAACTGGCACACTGGTGCTGGGCCAATGGGCACTCACTGACAGAATATTATCAATGCACCGCACCGGCCAGGCCGCGCCCCCCTGCTAGTATATAACCAGGAGTAGTGGCCAGTTTCCCTTCCGCTTGTTTAACGCTGACAGGATAAGCTCGTACACACCTTCCTCACTGACGTAGACAACTTCCCTTCATGGAGACCGCTCCAGACCCAACCCAGCGGTCCATTCCAGGACCGATCCCGTGGACAGCCACCGCTTTTGAAAGAGCTGGCGCCAGTACCCTCTCAAACGGCCGCGACGAGTAGGATCTCCGGTCCCACCGCGCGGTTTTTCGACAGCTCTTTTCAGGGCTATCCCCAAGCCAGTGCTCGTCATTGTGGGGATTCCGGTCACAACCATGCCCCTTGGCCCGGCGAGACGAGGAGGTTTCTCCAGACATCGTGGTAAGGAATGCCCTCATTTTCCTCCAGTGCCTTTCTCAGGGAGAAAGACGACCAGGTGAGTCTCTGGTGTTTCCTCAATGTCACTATCCCCTTCTTATACCTGTCTTCAGTGGTGACAGGTAAAAGAGCAACCCAACAATAAGGACATGGACATTCTGGCTCCTGCCTCTGGCCCCTGGCCGAGAGATCAAATGCAGACAAACAACGCCCCTCCTGGACGTCTGCCTGGGACCAACCCACAGGACCCGAGAAGCGACTGTCTGGGGGGGATTGTCATCATCTTTGCGCAGGCAGCTCCGCAATCACCCTCCAATGGCGCCTTTCACACTGTGCTTGTGCAGGCAGCCCCACAGTTTCACTCAATCACCGCCTACCACGTTATTTTTGTGCCGGCAGTAAGACTCCCATACACCGACACGGTTCGGTTGTGCCCTTTCCACGAGGACACGACCAGACCGTGCCGCTTCTGGCCACGTCACACCCGTACACCGGCACGGTCTGGTCATGTCCTCTTCACAGAGTTCACATCATCTCACTAGAGCTGCCTATTTTGCCGTTCCTAGCGCCAGAGTCGGGCTTGTCTCGACTTGGGGGAGTCCCGGCTCTCTCTCCCTAGGCCTTGCATGCCGTTCAGCATATATGGGTGTCATGCGGACCACGCCCCACTATTTCTGTCTCACCACGCACAGCCAGTAGGCCTCAATCAGGTCCTCACTCTTGTTAACGCAGATAGAGTAACTCTGGTGATGTCACAGGGTCCTCCTCACTTCCAAGAAAATGGTGCACTGGAGGATTCATGTGCCCACTATGATGTGACCAACATAGTGAATATGTAGGGAAATGTCTGCCACCATGGGGGGGGTAGCACCCATGCGCCTCCCACCATTTGAAACTGTGGTGAAATCTTTTATTGATTATGTCAATAAACAAAGAAAATGTCCCTCTGAAAAATACTGTTGCCACATGGCACATTGCCCTCGTGCAGCAGCCGTACGGTTTAGCCACGATCACCGATTGTGTACAGGCTATAAGTCAGTCACTCATGAACGTGGACATGGTTTGGTCACTCACACGGGGTCTAGTTGTGCCTCCAGTGCTGGCAGAGCTGCCTCTTACGCCCTGGCCTGCCTAGACTCGACCTCGGCTCTCTGTCCCTGAGGCTGTCATGGAGTTCATACATTTACATTTACATTTAGTCATTTAGCTGACGCTTTTATCCAAAGCGACTTACAAGTTCTGTACGACAGGTCATCAGGAAGGGTACAACTCTATCAGCTGAGTAACAATATTCATCAAAGTGTTGCGTGTTACAGTGTAGGTTAGTTTATTAGGACAAGTGCATGACAGTAAGGTTAGTTAGGGTTAGATTTTCTTTTTATTATTATTTCAGATAATGGTTGAAGAAGTGCGTCTTTAGTCGACCGCGAAAGATTGGACGGGATTCGGCTCCTCCTAGTTCACTCTACATGTGTTGTTTCCCCCTGCTCTGCCTTGGACATTGGACAATCTGGCCCACTCTCCTGCCAGTACATGGACTGCCCTTTCACATGTACACACACACACACACACACACACACACACAAACACAAACACAAACACACACACACACACCCACCTCTGCCTCTCTCTTGCCCCGTCCTGCCTGGCGTTGCTCTTCTTCTGTTCCCTCCATCTCTGCCATGGGCATGTATCCCCTGTTCCCTCTCCGTGTGTCTTTCTTTCTCTATCTCTCTCGCTCTCTCTTTCTCTCTCTATCTCCCTCTCTCTCCTGTTCATGTTCCCCCCATGTTAGTGTAGTTATTTTGTGGTTCTATATATGCTGTTTAACAGTTTAGGTCTAGTTTAGGTGTTGTTTCTTCAGTTATTATGTGTTAGGTTCTCTATCTAGTCTCTAATAGTTCCTTGTTCAGTATGTTCTCTGTCTTGTTACTTGTATGCTTTGCCTATTATGTTCATTGTGTTCTCTGTCTTGTTACTTTAGGTTGATTGTGTTCTCTGTCTTGTTACTTTAGGTTCATTGTGTTCTTTGTCTTGTTACTTTAGGTTCATTGTGTTCTCTGTCTTGTTACTTTAGGTTCATTGTGTTCTCTGTCTTGTTACTTTAGGTTCATTGTGTTCTCTGTCTTGTTACTTTAGGTTCATTGTGTTCTCTGTCTTGTTACTTTAGGTTGATTGTGTTCTCTGTCTTGTTACTTTAGGTTCATTGTGTTCTCTGTCTTGTTACTTTAGGTTCATTGTGTTCTCTGTCTTGTTACTTTAGGTTGATTGTGTTCTCTGTCGTGTTACTTTAGGTTCATTGTGTTCTCTGTCGTGTTACTTTAGGTTCATTGTGTTCTCTGTCTTGTTACTTTAGGTTCATTGTGTTCTCTGTCTTGTATATCTCTTCTATCCCGCTGTTCCTAGTGTTTCTCTAGCTTAGGTTAGTCAGCTCTGCTGCCAGCCTTTTCACCTCTTTCATTTTGTTCCTGGTTTTTGTGTCCTGTCAATAAATATTCTGTCATCTGCCTGTTTGTCCTTTCACTACACAAACCATGACAACACGACGCTCATGCAGACCACACCCTCAGTTTCTGTCTCTCACCACACTGACGCCAGCAGGCCTCAATCAGGTCCTCACTTAGGAATCGGTGCGCTACCCCCATATCTCGCTGCTCTGCCCTAATGCCATTTGGCTTCCGGAGAAGATGCCTCGACCAATACAGCGCCTCCACCACAGCTAGCTGCCGTGAGAGGCCATAGTGACCGCCTGAGGCAGCCGGGTACTGCCGTGCTACCTCAGGATGATGTCACGTCCAAATGACTAACCTCGGCAGCCTACATAAACAGACAGGGCGGAGTTCGCTCCCCCTCTTCACCCTCAGACCACCTGTGCAGTCTCACAGCTCTCCACATTGTGGGTGTGGAGAGAATGTGCAGCAGACCGCGCGAGACAAGTGGCGGTTACATCCAGACGTTGTCAAACAGATCTGGAACCGTAGTGGATCTCTTTGTGAGCAAAGATAACACTCACTGTCCCCTGTGGTTCTGAAAGAGAACCGCCTACTGGGAGTGAATGCGTTCTCCTTGTTCCTGTGGCCAGATGGGTTTCTCTTGATGAATCAGTTGTTGAAGAGGGTGAGACTCGAGCACCGGACTCTCATTCTGATAGCGCCGGACCAGGGGGTCAACACGCTGGTTCCTTCGACCTGATGCAGCTTCTGGCAGCACCACCGTGGCCCATCCCATGGTCTCAGGAAGCCCTGTCCCAGGTGCACGGCCACAAGCCTTGGGTCAGTTGTCTTTCAAAACAGCGCTTCTCTTGGCTATCATGTCGGCAAAGCGCTTCAGCAAGCTGTGCGATTTGTCAGTCGTTATGGAATGCCTGACTGTCAATGGAGACGGCAGCAGTGCTATTCTAAGACCTAACGCTGCTTTTGGCCCTAAGAACATTAGGAGCTCTTTTTGTCCCAGGGACATTGTCCTGAAGGCGTTCTACCCTCCTCCCCATTCTAACGATGAGGAGAGGGCACTGGTCAGCGATCGGTGCATTAATACAATTCTTTCAGTGAGCGCCCATTGACGCACAGGGCAGTCGAATAGGCGAAGCACAGGGCAGTATGCACACATGGGTGTGTCTATGTGTGTGTACACACACGTGCAAGTGTTAGTGTGTCTGCATGGGTGTGCTACATGCATCCATCCATGTGTGTGTGTGTACTGTATGTGCGTCTTTTAAGCATGCACGTACTGTATATGTGTGTGTATATCCATCCAACCAACCGGTCAACCAACCACATCCATCCTCAGCATCCCACGTCAGTAGCCCGGCTCTGAGATGCGGCCTGCGGGTGGAATTACAGGCCGGGTCCCGACTCACAGCTCGGTTGTCTCGGCTGTGGAAGGGACAGATTTATTGGATACCTGAGAGAGCGTTCTCCTCTTCCTCTGCACTCTCAGCACCCGGCTAAGAGACAGACCTGCATTATAGATGAGCATCTGGCAGCCACACTCTACATAGCGCTCATGTTACCCCCAGCGCACGCACACACACACGCACACACACACACACACATGCAGGAATACATGCATACAAGCAGGCCAGGTACTGATAGATATAAGCACATACATAAAGGAAAACGTGCATGCACTCACGCAAGCAAGGACACACACACACACACACACACACCACCAGGCCACGGCTATGATCATGGGATGGGTCAGCTGAGTTTGATTATAGTTATGTATGGTGGCAGCCAAGCAGGGCGAAGGTATTTTGTGACACTGTTCCATAGAGCAGGTCTGAAATACAGACAGAGCAAGGTGAAGGAAGCAAGGGTTCAAGTGGACTGACTCAGCCAGGAGGACTGTCCCCTCCTCCTCCTCCTCCTCCTAGGAAACCTGCCACTGCCACGTTACATACATACACCACACTGCTCTCTCTCTCTCTCTTTCCTCCCCCTCTCCTCCCTCTTTCTCTCCTCCATCTCCCCCTCTTTCTCTCTCTCTATCCCTCTCTCTCTCTCTCTCCTCCCTCCTGGACTTTGCTCCTCGGCTATCAGCCGTACATAGTGTCCACTCTCTCTCTCTCTCTCTCTCTCTCTCTCTCTCTCTCTCTCTCTCTCGCTCTCTCTCTCTCTGTCTCTCCTCCTTGTCTCTCTCTCTCTGTCTCCCACTCTTTCTGTTCTCTGCTGTATAAACACGCTCTCTTTATAGAGGGGGGAGGGGTGGAGTAAAATGTAATTTAGGCTCAAATTGATTCAGTGAAGTTGTGTGTTTTTGTTGCTTAGATTGGTAAACAATTGCTGTCAGATAAATGGCCAGCTGTTTGTCTGAAAACACAGTGTGCGTTGCCGTGGTGACCAATGCGCAGCAAAGCAAGCAGGGTAGGTGGTTGTGGCAAAGTTCAGCTTTATTTCTCAGCTGTTAACCAGCCCAATACAAGATACAAGATACTTTAATGCCACACAACTATGGTTGGTGTTAATTGTTTGCGGTACAGCATAGTTAAGTTAGTTAAGCACTGGGACATCAACATGAAACATCAAACGCCCCCCTCCCAACTCCCAATCCCCACAATAAATACATACAGGATAGTCACATATAACAAGTGTCAGTCAGTGTCAGTTCAATTCAGTTCATGTTCAGTTCAGTTCGGATGCTTGCCCGTCTGTGCAAGGGGGGGCGGGCCAGGGTGTTTAGTGTTCGGACTACTGTGGGGAAGAAACTGTTCTTGAAGCGTGTGTGTTTAGTTAGAATTGACCTGTGGCGACCTCAGGGCATGCGCTGGAATATGTGGTGTGCTGGGTGGGAGGGATCGCTGACTATTTTACCAGAGTGGGTGACTGTGTGTGAGGTGTAGATGGAGTCCAGAGAGGGAAGGAAGCAGCCAATTATTTTGGAGGCTGTCTTGGTGATGCGTTGAAGTTTGTGTTTGGTGTGTTTGTCAGTGGAACCGTACCAGACTGTGATGGATGAGGTGAGGAGGCTTTGTATTATGGCGGTGTAGAATTGGACCACCTGATTGGGAATTTGGCCAGCAACGCCGGGGAACCCCCTACTCTTTACGATAGGCATCCTGGGTTCTTTAACGACAGAATTCAGTCAACAACCTCAGTTTAGCGTCTCATCTGAAGGCACTCGCAGCTGTATGGTATCCCTATCACCGTAACAGGGGCATTGTTACTGAGTCCAAGTCCAGAGGACAGAGTGCCCCCTGCTGGACAACAACACCACTTTCCGACAGCAGCCTTGACCAGGGCTCGAACCGGTGATCTTCCGATCATGAGTCCGGAGCTCTACTCATGTCACAGCTTGTCAGGGACTTCTCTGGGATTATTGGCAGCGAATTGATCTTCCATTTTATTTTGCATGATTTGATTTGGCCTGCCTGATGGCAGATCATAGTTTATATTTTGCAGATTTGCACTGCTCTTTATTTCCATTTATGTAAGCTGTGTTATTTATTTCTTTACGTAGTGATGCTATGTCCTTGTTGAACCAGGGTTTATTGTTTCCATATGCATTATACCTCAAGCATTTTAAATGGCTACAACTTATGCTATGCTACGTATTAGGAACGGGACAATTATGCTTACCTTGCAATACAATTCGATACGCACAATCACAATATGGTATGATAGAAATTCAACAACAAACAAAACTGTATCAACGGGTGACAGAGCTTGTAAAAGTGATTGTCCAGATATCCGGGCAGTTACGCTATATGTGCTGACCAAATCTCCCTCTGGATGGTGTTGTAGGCAAAAACAACTGCCTTTCTTGACCGAAGGAAATAATTCGAACGACTTGACTTTATCTTGTACTTCTTTTATTCCTTAGGAAGTGGTACAATGATTGCCAGTGCTGTTAGCTGGCGGTAGTAGTCAGATTATTAACATTAACAGTGATCAAGTCGTCTAATTTGTGGTTACTACTACGGAAGAATAAAATGTAGCTGATATCGCCATACGTTCTTCTGCCCCATACTGAATATCAATATATTTTTCTATCCCTACTAGATATGTATTACATATTACTTGTATCTTTTTGTGTTTTGCTGTCCTACAGTTTCTTCTCTTCACTCCTCCAGTCTCCAACCCCAGGAGTTCCTAGGAAACGGTTATTGTACTGCTTGGACTATCCACAGTAAAAGAAAGTGAACTGAAACGATAATGTAACTAATGTCTATTCTGGGCTCAACTGGGCCTGAGAAAGCAGCAGTTGCAGCAGCGCTTAGCTAACCGTAGGAAGTATTCAAAGGGGTCATTTCAGACCAATCCCCTCCCTCTGCCTCACATGATCAACAACATGTTACTCCATGACCTCTGTGAACTGCATATTAAGACTAGAATCATTCAGTTTTGGGAAAGTTCTGGACCTGTGCCTGATGCAGCCAGCGCTGACTTGCGTAAGAACAGGGGAGGCAGATTAGGAGTGCGTGGTGGACGTTCCTCCACAGGGTCAGTGAGTGTAGAATAGGTGATATGTTTCGCTGTGTGGGTGATGGAGTTCAGCCCTGCTGCTTGTGCAGTGAGAAGGGACTGCGTGCACCAGATGTTTGGCTCTCAGCTCTCCTAATACACAGCCAGGGTTTAATCCCTGCCACCGCCTCCGCTCACAGGACACAGCAAAACCCTGCTTGTGTGTGCGTGCATGTGCTCCCTCAAATCAGCCTGCTGGTTCCCAGAATATTTCAATTGTCTCTCTCTCTCTCTCTCTCTCTCTCTCTCTCTCTCTCTCTCTCTCTCTCTCTCTCTCTCTCTCTCTCTCTCTCTCTCTCTCTCTCTCTCTCTCTGTCTCTCTCTCATATTAATATAAGCTCTCTCTCAATCCCAGATCTATGAAAGCGAATGAGGGGATTGACTCTCTTCGAGGGGGGTGATGGGGTACCGTGGTCATGTGTTTATGTTGTATCAGTGGAGTCAATCTATCTAATGGATTTAACTTTACATTTTAATCTGCATTTCATCGACTGTTTATCTACTTGAAGTCTTACTTAACATCACTCTCTCTCCTCTCTCTCACTCACTGTCTCTCTCTCCTCTCTCTGTCTCTCTCTCCTCTCTCTGTCTCTCTCTGTCTCTCTCTCTCTTCTCTCTCTTTCTCTCTGTCTCTCTCTCATCTCTCTCACTGTCTCTCTGTCTCTGTCTCTCTCCTCTCTCTGTCTCTGTCTCTCTCTCTCTGTCTCTCTCTCTGTCTCTCTCTCTCTCTCTCTCTCTCTCTCTCCGTGTCTCTCCGTGTCTCTCTCTCTCTCTCTCTCTCTCTCTCTCTCTCTCTCTCTCTCTCTCTCTCTAACCCCCCCTCTCTCTCTCTCTCTCTCTCTCTCTCTCTCTCTCTCTCTCTCCTGCAGGTGACCTCGAGCCTTCAGTCAGACCTGTGTGTTAGGACCACGCCCCACCCGTCAACACTGGGCAGCCCATGCACACGCACGGCACCATGGGTAGCTCCCCCGAGGTGCTCTCCTGGACGTCCTGCCCCGGCCTGCTGGTGGGCAAGCTGAAGGAGGAGCTGAAGCTCACCGTCGTCGGGGACAACGAGAAGAAAGCCAACGCCCCCAACGATCAACCTCAGCCTCCACAGGCTCCTCCCCCCCCTGACCTAGCCCCTCAGATCATCACAGACCTGGCCCTCCCGACACACCTGGCCGTCCCCCTGCAGACACTGCACCCCCCGGGCCAGGACGAGGACTCGGTCCTGGGGGGCACAAGCCCCCCCAACACGGCCCTGAGCGAGGACTCTGTGCGGAGCGAGGGGGGGCACTTTGACAACAGCGTGCTGCAGATCCAGGAGCACGACCACGAGGAGGTCGGCTCGCCCGCCTCCTGTGACCACGGCCGCTGCGGCAGCGGAGGGGAGGAGGGGGTGGGAGAGGGGGACTGTCCGCACCACGGCGGGCAGGGGATGCAGAACCACCCCCACCACCATGACGACATCAAGCTGCACTTCCACAGAGCGGGCCCTGGCTCAGGGGGCTTCCTGGAAGGCCTGTTTGGATGTCTACGGCCAGTGTGGAACATCATAGGAAAGACCTACTCCACGGAATACAAGCTACAGCAGCAAGGTTAGCTCTTCCTATTGTTACATGGGAACCTGGGCGTATTGTGTTCTGTCCTAATTGTCCTTCCAATATTTAAGAGCAATTATACCCGCGTCAGATACATCTCCATTCCCCCCGGTGTCCTCCTGAACTGTAACTGAATCGCTCTGCCTCGGCCGGAACATATCGCGCCTTTAAGTGGAGCCGCTCAGCTGTCAGGTTGAATTGGGGTCATGGGTCATGGTGAAGGCGATGCCGCCTGTAAGGCTGCCTGGGGAAGCTGGCCATAACTGGGTTGGGTCCTCATGGTCAGCTGGCGTACTGTCTGTGCTGAAGCATTCGGCGGCATAGCTCCTCTACCACACTTGTTCCATAACCGCTTAGCTAACAAGGATGGAACAGGATATGACATCTGAGCATATGCGACTCTGACCTTTTCATACCAAGTCTTGGGTTTATTTCTAGTTAACTCTTTCACTACCACACTACCGACGGTTAACCATCTGTAGTGTGGTAGTGAAAGGGTTAACCTTGTTAAAGGGTTAACCATTTGTTGTGTGGCAGTGAAAGGGTTAACCTTCTGTATTGTCGCAATGAAAGGGTTAACCATTTGGTAGTGTGGTAGTGAGTGAAAGGGTTAATGCGGTTAGTTGATATGTGAGCTAGCAGTTGCAGATATAAAATACCTCTCACATTTGTTAATCCATTTATAATAATGTGCAGATTGGTGCGGCTGGGTGGCGCAGCGGACTAAACGCTCGTCACCAACGCAAGAGACACTGGTATCGAATCTGGCTGTCAGCATTGCCAGCATTGCCTTGGGCCGGCCGTCATACTGGCTCGATTGGCAGAGTCAGCGGGAGGGAAGCCGGTGGGTGGGTCGGGGTCATTGTAAACAGCGACTCCTACAGTTCGGTCGGGGCGTCTGCACAGCGAGGGAAGGATCTGGAGGGAGGTAGTGTGACCCTTCCACATGTTACACTCCCCCAGTGAGAGTCCGCGCTGCCAGGTGAAAAGAAGTGATGGGCTGGGTACACATGTGTCGGAGGAAGCATGCGATAGTCTCCGCCCTCCCAGACTGATGGTAGGGGGTAGAGTGCAACCAGGAAGGGGATTGGGAATTGGCATAACGACTAACATTGGGAGGGGAGAAAAACGGAAAAAGAAGGGGGAAAAAGACAATAAAAAAAAATAATAATAATGTGCAGATTGATTTGGAACCATAAAGAGGCTCTATTCTGTCTTATTCTCTGTCCATTTTCCAGAATGGCTTCTTTCTTTCTTACATACGGTAATCCTTGTATGTTTCTACATGCAGTCATCGTACAGCTATTGTAGAAATAGCTGTCATCATATTTTTTGTTCTCAACATTCCATCTCCACTGAACTTCTAACAATATCAACGCCAACTTCGTGACACGTCAAATGTACAGTAGTTCAGCTGAGTAGACGCTGAAGGTTATACAGTCTGCCCCATAGTCAGATGACTGCTATAAATATCATGGATTGATACTAAATTGGGTACATTGAGTTTGTCTGCATTCCAAACCTCTTCTACTGTGTGTGTGTGTGTGTGTGTGTGTGTGTGTGTGTGTGTGTGTGTGTGTGTGTGTGTGTGTGTGTGTGTGTGTGTGTGTGTGTGTGTGTGTGTGTGTGTGTGTGTGTGTGTGTGTGTGTGTGTGTGTGTGTGTGTGTGTGTGTGTGTGTGTGTGTGTGTGTGTGTAGACATGTGGGAGGTTCCGTTTGAGGAGATCTCAGAGCTGCAGTGGCTGGGCAGTGGGGCACAGGGGGCCGTCTTCCTGGGCAAGCTCCACTCAGAGGAGGTGGCCATCAAGAAGGTCCGGGAGCAGAAAGAGACGGACATCAAACACCTTCGAAAACTCAAACACCCCAACATCATCAGCTTCAAGTAAGCCTACAGCCACGTTGTTTGTTATTAAATCTCATATAGATAGATAGATAGATAGATAGATAGATAGATAGATAGATAGATAGATAGATAGATAGATAGATAGATAGATAGATAGATAGATAGATAGATTGAATAGGTTCCAATATTCCAATCTAACAGTAAAAAGATATAAACAGGTTGTTTACCAATAAGGGCTTTAAAAATAAATAAATACCAATGTTTGTTGCGCCTTTCTGCAAGAGAAGGCCAACCCACCCCTATCATACAGGACACCCTATCATTTCAACACAATATATATGTGGTGAAAATAAATATATATACATGTACAGCATTATTGTACATGCTATCATACAGAGCTATCGGTTATATGCAGGTGTACAAGTATAGAGTATATAAATGTAGCAGGGTGGATTATCCCTGCTTTATGGGAGTGGATGTACACGGCCACCTGGTAGTGAGAACGCAGCAGAGCTGGGTCCAGCTGAGTCCCCGACTGTAGGCCAGGAATGTTGAAGTGGAGGTCGAACAGCAGGAGTGGATGGGGCCTAGGATTCACTAACCTAGGGATGGTGCGCTGGTCCTTCTTGCCCTCCAGGGCGATCAACAGTAGCTCCCCACAGGATTATTGTCGGGAAGTGGTGGTTCTACGAGGCCGCTACAAGGCAGTGATGTCTCAACTTTTTGTGAAAAGGTTCAAACCCACACTGTTATATCCTGCAAGGCTTCGCATCACCGATAGACAGGGACAGAGGGTCTACCTCGACTTGCCTGATGAAGCCGTTGAATACATGGAAGAACAACGTGCAGGATAGTTTACATACAGTATTTTTTTATTTCTTCGTTAAAGCCCAACATCCAGGTTAAACCCTACTGATCAATTATGGGTAGTTTACATCATTGGTATATAATTTCATTATTAATTTTTTTCCATTTGACACCGGAAATGCCACTCCGAAAGAGTTAAAAAGGTCCACGCACGAATAACATGCACGCGCGAATCACAAAAGCTTATCAAACGCAGACGTCACTACAGGTGCATATTAATGAGCCGAATCTAAAAGCTTATCAGACGCTAGCACGGCCGTGACGTCACTTCAGGAAACGTATGCCTTGCCCGTCCGGGTCATAGTACTACTCGATATATGGCGCTGGCTAACGTTAGCATTATGTCTACTGTCGTGAACCATTTGAGATCGGGGCATGTAGAGGAGTTTGGGGAACGAGTAAAATCATGTGCAGGTCCTCTTCTCAGACCTGTGTGGCAAAGCACTGCACATGCATCATGCAAGCTACACGTCGCTGCATGTTGATCAATGGTGGCCCACTCGGTGCATCACAGTTAGCCTATAGCTCCGCCGTCCCTTCTACAGTCGGGACCAGTACACTAATGTTAGCCTATTAGCTCCGCCGTCCTCCCGGCTACAGTCGGGACCAGTACACTAATGTTAGCCTATTAGCTCCGCCGTCCTCCCGGCTACAGTCGGGACCAGTACACTAATGTTAGCCTATTAGCTACGCCGTCCTCCCGGCTACAGTCGGGACCAGTACACTAATGTTAGCCTATTAGCTACGCCGTCCTCCCGGCTACAGTCGGGACCAGTACACTAATGTTAGCCTATTAGCTACGCCGTCCTCCCGGCTACAGTCGGGACCACTACACTGACGTTAGCCTATAGCTCCGCCGTCCCTGCGGAGCTATAGTGGTTCTCTCCTCTTTGTGTGCCCCCGTTCTCGCGTGTGTCCTGCCGGGGAGCTTGTGGACGCGACAACAGCGGCGGCCGTAGCGTTAGTTAGCTCATAGCTATCGTGTACCACTAGCGTTACGGCGGGCTCGAGCACCCTACGGCTGCCGCCGTTGTCGCGTCCATGGGCTCCCCGGCAGGGTACCCATGGGGACGGGGGTGTACAGAGAGGAGAGAACCATTTTGTGTCTGGCGTTCATGCCGGCCAGCGAGCCGGACGTCGGGATATGTTGTTAGCACAATAGCTACCAAGCTAAGCTATGTTAGCTTATAACGGTGTACACAATATGTACAACAACACAATGATTTAGATTATTACAAATATGGTAACGTGCTTGTGGCTTTTACAAATAGTGGTTAGCTTTAGAGATGGATGGCTATGATCACGGAGCAATAGTGTTGTTAGGTGAAACAGATACATTTTCATTCGGCTAGTAGTAGCAAGGCTCTCAGTGCCTGCCACTAGCTGTGTGTGACTCTCAGCGCCCCCTGCACCTGTTGTGACGACATCATTTCGATTACACTCGCACGTTATGAACCATTGATTAAAATATCCACGTGCGTGGTGATTGTGTTGGGCAGACAAAATGTTTGATAAAAACGCTAAAACTGGGTCAATTTCAATACTTTTTTTTCCTTCTTCATGAAAGTCACCGTTGGCCTAGTCAACATTGTTTATTGAACAAAAATACAACATGAAGGTTGGCCTTTAAAGCTTAAACACCATATCGTATTACTTTAATGGTTCGCTGTATCTGGGCCATATAGACCTACGAGTTTTCTGCAAGTCATTGATTTTTACCGTGGCTGACATATTGGAATAGTCTGGAACCTAACAACATTCTGGAACATATTGGAACATTCTGGTACTTTAAAAACGACATATTGGAATATTCTGGAATATTAAAAACGTTCTGCTATACACACTGCTTAGAATACCTCCGGATGAACAACAGTCTTCACAACGGAACATCGCCCACCCCTGGCTAGGGGGAAGAACTGCATATACGTATTTAAAAACGTCTTTTTACTATTTGGAAATAGTTCCACTACTTTTCCACTTTATATTATCTAGGTGTTTAAACTTAGCAAAGCTCTTTCAAGATTTAAGTAAATGTTCTCTACTCTTTGAGGTTCTCTAATTTAGTTCAATACCTCTCTATTATTCTTCGGGTTGTTTTAACTTACAGAAGTTCGTACAAGGTTTAAGTGAATATAGTATGATATTTGAGGCATATTTTTATTTTTTATTTTTATTTTCATATCTCCTTTTTTATTTAGCGGGAGAGTGGCCAAGCCACAGTTGACATTCTACTAATGGTAGAATTGAGAATGTTAGATCCTATGATATATGCATAGGAAAGTTAAGGATGAAGCACTCGGTCTGGGTAGACTGGTCGTGTACGGGAGGGAGGGATAGGGGAAGAGGGGATTATATGTATGGGTGTTCTATATGTTTGTTATCTTGCTCAAGCTCGGCTCTCAACAGGTCCTCAATAATTGGATATATATCTATTGTGAATCACTACTCCAGACGAATTGGACACAAGAATACGGCAACATGTTTAGATTATGGCTAGTTTGAATATATTGATTTGGAATACTAGGGGACTAAACAAGCAACATAAACGCAAAAGCGTGCTTACATTGATGAAAAACAAACAGGTTGATGTGGCTCTTTTAAGCGAAACGCACCTTTTAGTGGCTGAAAATGTAAAGCTGGCGGACAAAATATATCATAACATTAGCTACTCATCTTTTGGAACTAGATCCCGTGGGGTAGCTATAGTCGTGAAACGGAAGTTGAATATTAAATTGTTGGACGTATGGTCTGATGCAGACGGCCGAGTAACCATTGCTAAGATAGAATACAATAACAGGAAAATTGCGTTGGTAGCGGCTTATGCCCCTAATCTTTACGACGCCAACTTCTACGCAACACTCACTAGTGCAATGCTGGACATCCCTGAGTATTCATTTATAATTGGTGCAGATTTTAATGCCATTTGGGATCCCTCGGTTGATAAATCTAATCCCACCACTTCCAATGATCAGAAACAGGCATCTAATGCACTAAAGGATTGGGCCAAGAATACAGGTGTAAATGATCTATGGCGACTACTCAACCCAACGGCCCGAGAGTACTCTTTTTTCTCAGCAAGACATAAGTCATTTTCCAGAATAGATAATGTTTTTGCATCCCCTAGACTATTTGATAGATTTGACGTGGAATTGGAACCCAGTGCACTATCAGATCACAGATATTTACTCCTGAAGGGCTCATTTGGTAGACTGACATCCCGAGCCCCAAGATGGCACTTTAACTCGACACTGCTGAAAAACACTGAATACATTCTACAACTCAAAGATAAACTAGATAAATTCTTGGAGACTAATGTGGGTTCGGTACAGGACCCCAGAATGTTATGGATTTCGGTAAATAGTTTTATCAAGGACAACACTACGGTCTTTTCCTCCAACCTCCGTAAGAAACGGCATTCCAAATTGGTAGAGCTGGAAACTCTTCACTCGTCGTTATTCTCTTCTTTACAACGCAACTACTCGGGTCAATTGGAGTCTCAAATGAATGTGTTAAAAAAAGAGATTAACTCCATTTTAAGACAACAATCTGAATTTCAAATACGCAGTACAAGACAACATTATTACTTTCATGGCTCTAAACCAAGTCACCTACTAGCTATGAAGATACGATCCAGCGCACAATTAGCTGATATCCTACTATTAACACTTTGAGTGCCACGCCGGGTTTTCCTTTTTACCCCCTTGATGCCACGGTCCACGGCCAATGTTAACGTTAATATCGCCTAATCTATGTTTTAAATTATGGCTATGTGTCTAATCTGCCCATCGCTTATCAAAGAATCATTTTCCAGTCAACATTGGCAAGGCAGATTGTATTTTTATCGCTTCATTTCCGTTTGATAGCATTTTGAAAATCACCCGTTTTCCGGGGAAAAACAACCTATGATAACATTCTATGATAATCGCCTTTTACTGGAATATTCCAGAACGTTATCATTTGTCGGTCTATTTATGAATCGTTTTCAAATAAACGCTAGATGATCGATAGTATATGTGTGCGCACGCACGCTCGAGCCGTGCGCTGATAATCGCTGCTATTATTTCCTCATGGCTTTTACAGTCAAAACAGCTATATCACATATAGTGGAAACGCTTATATCTCCATGAAAACGAGTCTGATTATCCTAACACTGATAACATAGATTCCTTACCTGACATCAGATGGTATCCAAATGGTATATTCCAATTCCTGATCACCATTCGAAAAAATCGATAAGTGTATTGATCCAACGTGTGTACAGTAGAACACATGATTCCCCGCGGCTCAGAGGTTCCAGAATGAACTCTGGTAACCCCGGCTGCATCAGTGAGAAGTAAAATGTGGAGTCAGAAATCCGTTCTCCCATTCACTTTCATTGAGTCCATTCCAAAAGGGTGAATTACCATCTGGGAGACGATAGGGGGCGCTTTTTTCACATCTGATCGCCGGCGGTCCCTGGATCTCCAACGGTAGGCTTGCGTGATGCAATATGATTTCAGATCGCTAATAAAAGAAAATAAAAAAAAACACCAGAATATTCTCGGGCGTGGCATTCAACGGTCGGGGCGTAAACCAGAATATTCTCGGGCGTGGCGCTCAAAGTGTTAAGGACCAACAAGGGCTTGTTACAGACCCCAAAAAAATCAACAAGACTTTCAGAGAGTTTTACTCCAACTTGTACAAATCAGAAGTGGTTTTCGATCATAATAAAATGGATACATTTCTTGATCAAATTAACCTACCTAAACTCTCAGAGGAAGACGCTAAACAGTTAGATATACCTATTTCACTAGAGGAACTTAGGGAGCCTATATCTGAATTGCAAAGTGGTAAGGCTCCTGGATGGGATGGTATCCCACCAGAACTGTACCTCTCATGTTGGGATGTAATTGGACCCCTATTACTGGATATGATTTTATACTCAATCAAAGAGGGGAACTTCCCCAGGGACGTCAATATGGCACTCATATCTGTCCTCCTTAAAAAAGACAAAGACCCCACCGAATGTGGTAGTTATAGACCCTTAAGCCTCCTCGGAACCGATCTCAAGCTGTATGCTAAGGTACTAGCCATCAGACTTCAAAAGCATATGACATCTTTAGTTCATCCTGATCAGACAGGCTTCATAAGAGGCCGCCTGATCACGGATAATATTAGACGGTTACTACATGTGATAGACGCCAGCAAGGATGCCGTGCCTCCTACAGCTATATTATACTTGGATGCGATGAAGGCCTTTGATAGGTTGGAATGGTCTTATTTATGGGCAGTACTCGGAAGGATGGGGTTAGGAGTAGGATTCATTAATATGATTAAAGTACTATACACAGAGCCATCGGCCATGGTTATAACAGGTAAATTCACCTCCCCTCTCTTTACTGTTTCGCACTCGTCCAGACAGGGTTGTCCTCTTAGTCCCGGACTATTTGCTCTATCCTTAGAACCTTTAGCACAGTATATAAGACAATCCCAATCCATAGAGCCGATCTCAATTAGGGGCACACAGCATCATATTAGTTTATATGCAGACGATGTAATGTTGTTCATGCAAAACCCTACCACCTCACTGCCTCATCTTCTCAAGCTGATAGATGATTTTGGCAATCTATCTGGATTTAGGATAAACTGGCCAAAATCGGCCTTCCTTCCACTTAATGTCACTGCGAAGGCTACCTTCCTTCCAGAAAATATACAAATGGTAGAACACTTTAGATGTCTTGGAGTTTAAATATTCCCCACTATATGCCAAACAGTGAAGTATAATTATACAGGAATCCAAGATAGGATCACAAATTACTTTGACAGGTGGTCAAAACTTAAAAACTCAGTACAGGCCCGAGTATCAATAGTTAAGATGGATGTTTTACCCAGAATCAACTTCTTCAGCTCAATACTACCGTTACTCAATACTACCCCCCCCCCCCCCCCTGCTGGTTACTGGAAAAATGTACACTCCGCCGCATATACATTTATTTGGAACAACAAACCTCCACGAATTAAAAGATCCACCACACAGAGAAACAAAGCCGACGGAGGTTTAGCATTTACAGACTTCTACCACTATTTTAAAGCGTACTCTTTAAGACCACTGATCACCTGGTTTGATTCTCAAGCATCTGTATCCTGGAGAACATTAGAAGAAAACATAGTGGCACCACAGAGACTGCAGGATGTAGTATACACCAACTTATCAATTAAGCAATGCAACTTGAAATTTGGCCCTCTTATTACACATGTGATCCGGATATGGCGTGACACACAGAAAAAATGTACTAACCTACATAAATGGCATAGCCATTCTCCCATATTTAATAACAATGCACTAGGGCTGTCTTAAATGCTTCGAAGCTTCGAACGTTCGATTCGATGGCACAAGCTTCGAACATTAAAAAAAAATCGAAGTTAAAAAAAAATATATATATATAATTTTTTTTTTCAAAAAAATCTTTTTTACATTTTTTTTTTTTTTTACTTCGATGTGTGTGTGTGTGTGTGTGTGTGTGTGTGTGTGTGAACTACCATCCCAGTTAGGACAGCCGAATCCCGTCCAATCTTTCGCCGTCGACTAAAGACTCACTTCTTCAACCATTATCTGAAATGATAAAAAAAATAAAATAAAAAAAATCTAACCGTGACTAACCTTACTGTCATGCACTTGTCCTAATAAACTAACCTACACTGTAACACGCAACACTTTGATGAACATTGTTACTCAGCTGATAGAGTTGTACCCTTCTTGCTGTCTTGTCGTACAGAACTTGTAAGTCGCTTTGGATAAAAGCGTCAGCTAAATGACTAAATGTAAGTGTGTGTGTGTGTAGGTGTGTGTGTAGGTGTGTGTGTAGGTGTGTGTGTAGGTGTGTGTGTGTGTGTGTGTGTGTGTGCGCGCACCTTGTAGAATTCCACACATAAGAAAGAAAGATACTGGGATGAATAAACAAAATAGGAAATAAAATGTAGAAATGCATGCAATACATAAATAAATATGAATCTCCATATATGAAATATAACATTTAGATAAGGTGCTACTGAGATGTTTTGGTGAGTTCTTTGTTTTTTTGTGGAAGTTGCCCTTCTTAAAAATGCATGAACATTCACTGATAATTGGTCTGTAGTGGAGTCTACAAGGTCTACATTGCCGGGGCTACTTAATTAATTAATCCAACCCACTTTATTTATAGAGCACATTTAAAAACAACAACGTTTACAAAAGTGCTGTACAAGTCCCACAACATAAGATAATAAAAAAAAAAAAAAAAAAAAATTAATTTTTTTTTTTTTTTTTTTTTTTCTCGAAGCTTCGAATTAAAATCGAAGCTCGGCCCCGAAGCTTCGATTGCCAAAAAAAGCTTCGAAGGTCAGCCCTACAATGCACTCCTTATTGCACAACGACCTATCAGATTTCCCAAATGGGAAAAGAAGGGCATACATACTTTGGGAGATATCTTCAATAACCGGGGTTTCTGTAGCTATCAAGATATACATAACAAATTTAACCTCACCAGCTCCACATATTATTTCTATCTACAGTTATTAGCAACTTTGAAGGCTCATGGAGTCCCATTAAAGATACCACTTGAACACCACAGATATCACAAATTCTTTTATGAAAAGGAGACATCGAGAGGCTTCGTCTCTGACTTTTATCGTCATTTACTTACGTCTTCGTATGAAGTCCTTCCCCTAGACTCAGTTTGGAGGAAGGATATACCAGACTTGGAAGTAGATTTTGATTGGGCTGAAGTCTGGGCAAACGTTTGGCTTTCGTCACGCAACCCGGATCATCAACAGATTAATCTTAATTTTATTCATAGGATTTACCTGACTCCTATACGACTGAACCGAATGGGGCTTAAACAAGACTCTCGATGTTCCTTATGTTTAAACGGTGATAGTGGTACATTTATGCATATGTATTGGGAATGCCCTCCTGTTAAGATATTTTGGGAAGAAGTAACCACGCTATTATCAGAATTTTTCTGATAATACCGGTACTGCCTTCTGTATTGTTGCTGAATAATGTCTCTCAGTTATCACACTTTGTACATGTAAAGAGGCTAATCTTGTCCGGTCTTACGGCTGCCAAAAAGCTAATAGCATCACGCTGGATTCAACCGGATAAAATGTGCCGGAGGGTATGGATTCTTACCTATCTTGATGTGATTTATCTAGAGATATCTACCGCACGAATTCTAGGTGTTAATGAAGCCAGCATAGCAATCTGGTCAGATGTGGTGGAGAGGATAAAGCATTATATGAACTTTTAATCCTTGGTGTCAAATGGTATAATGGATGCTATCCAAGAGGGGGTCCTGTGGGGGGGGGGGGGGGGGGAGCGAGCAAGAGCCTAGTATATGTATTGTATTGTATTTTAATTAATTTGTGTATATTTTTAATCTACATATATTTTTGAGTTAAAAACTGGGCTGTCATTATTGTTAGTATTATATCGGTAATAGTCCTGTGATTTATAGTGGATTTCTACTGTTAATGTTTGTGTGTAATGTCAAAAATAAAAATAAAAAAACATTTGTTCAAAAAAATAACAGTAGCTCCCCACACACCCACACTTCCCCCAATACTTCCTGGGCCCTCCCACACCCGATGGCAGTAAAGATGGATGATATATTCGCTCCCCAAAGCAGTACCCTTCCTGAATGATGAGTAGAGACCTTTCACAATGAACTATAGGCAGGGGGGTGGGGAAAGGGTTAAATTGTAATGAGCATTACCCGGAAAGGAAAGGGTTAGATAAAATGCACATTAACAGACACGCACACAGTGGTCCCATTAAACTGTCCTTTACTGGAAGTCTGATGCACGTTACAAATAATTACACATGGATGAAAGTTATCCCTGCACTGGGCACCTAGTGCTCTCGCTCTACAATGCAGACTAAAGTTCTTCCCACACTGGGCTAGACACAGTAATAACCTCTTCCCTTTAAGGGTTATCTACTGCTTCGCTTCTCCGTAGGTGGGGAGAGAGGGGAGGAAGAGGGAGAGGGATAAAGGAGTTATTCAATGGGAATTTTGTAAAAGAACACACATTATTACACTCAACCAAAATGACAGTGGGCCCACGTTGCAAATAAAAGTCCTATCTATAGCCGGCTTTTCCCCAAAATAATAAAGGTTGGGGCGCCCCTAAACACTGTTACCAGCGTCAGTTCAAAGCACTGCTTTTCTTCGCCCTTAAAGAGCTCGGAGCTCTCGCTGTACTTAACCAAGTGGCGGGCCTGCTCCCACCACCAACCGTCCGTGTGGTGAGATGGCCGTCGAGAGGTCCCGTGATAGCAGGCAGCGGGGCAGGGTAGACGTTGGGCAGGTGACTGCTGGGGTAACGGCTCGGAGGGGCTGGAGGAGCGTGCAGTGTAGTGACGTCCGCTGCTGGGCTGAAGGGGTGGGGCGACACGTGGGCTAAACTGTGGTGCTAGCCTAACTGAAGCTAAGCTGTGGGTCGTGGTGAACCCCCTGTCATGACGCATATACTTCAGCTAAAACGCAATGTGGGCAATATCTACCACACATCTATCAGGTTTCAGAGCCAACCACAGCACAGAATCTGCCCTGCTTAAGGTCACCAATGACCTGCTCCTCACTACCGACAACCGGGACTGCGCTGTCCTTATGCTCTTAGACCTCAGTGCAGCTTTCGATACAATAGACCATGCTATCCTCATTGACCGTCTCCACCAAGCAGTTGGTGTCAGTGGCACAGCCCTATCATGGTTCACCTCCTACCTCAGTGACAGAAGCTTCTCCGTTAACATCGGAAACTGCTCCTCCCCCTCTGCCTCTCTCTCTTGCGGGGTTCCACAAGGCTCCATCCTTGGCCCTATCCTATTCTCCCTATACATGCTGCCCCTTGGTCTGATCATTAAAAAACACAACATCTCTTTCCATTTTTATGCTGACGACACTCAGGTCTATCTCCCCATGAAACCCAACAATATAAACAATCTTGACAGTCTTCATTCCTGCCTAGACGACATCAAATGCTGGATGGCACACAATTTTCTACAACTCAATCACTCAAAATGTGAAATCCTCCTTTTCGGCCCTCCAAACCAAACCAATGTCATTGCCAGCAGCCTGGGTAACCTGTCTCCCCTAGTCAAGCCCTTTGTTAAAAACCTGGGCGTGCTCTTTGACCCCGAGTTTTCCTTCAATAGGCAGGTAAACTCGGTGGTGAAGGGATGCTTTTTCCAGCTCCGGTCCATAGCCAAGATCAAGGCCATTCTCTCCCCCTCAGACCTGGAAAGAATAATTCACGCCTTCATATCCTCACGCTTAGACTACTGTAACTCCCTGTACCTGGGGCTAAATAAATCCACCATAGCCCGTCTACAACTCCCCCAAAACGCTGCCGCTAGACTGCTCACAGGTACCCGGAAGAGAGCTCACATCACCCCTGTACTTGCCTCCCTCCACTGGCTCCCGGTGCGCTTTAGAATAGACTTCAAGGTCCTCTTAATGGTGTACAACGCCCTAAATGGTAAAGCCCCTGCTTACCTAGCAGACCTCCTCACCCCCTATACCAACGCCAGGGCCCTCAGATCGGCTGATAAGGGTCTCCTAACCACTCGTAGGTCCAACTTCAAGTCTAGGGGGGGACGTGCTTTTGCGGTCGCAGCCCCTGACCTCTGGAACAGCATCCCCATGTCCATCAAATCTGCCCCCTCCATCGAGTCTTTTAAATCAAAACTCAAAACCCACCTATATCGCCTGGCCTTCCCTGACTCACTTTGACTCTTGCCGTACTTGTTGACGTGTTGTTCTGTTTTTCCTGTCTATCCGTTGATTTTATTTTATTTCTCTGTTTATTTTATACTTTTCTTTGTACTTAGCTTAGCCATGTGAAGCACTTTGGTTGACAAGCGTCATGTTTAAACGTGCTATACAAATACATTTGATTGATTGATTGATTGACACTATTCGGCAGTAGCTTGTCTGCTTCTTCGTTCACAATGTCTCTTCCACATTAACTAAAAGCTAAGCTATACTCATTACTAACCCGCTTCGTAACTGGGTTTATATCTCGCATGCTTGATGTCCGGAGCTCCGCGAGTCCTCTTCCCTCTCTGGAAAATGATGAAGAGGAAGTTCCTCCGTCGGCGCCGCGCCCTGAGCCCATCCTTCTTCACCTGTGTCTCCCTGCCCAACGTCGCCACCAGCTCCCCCTGGCAGCACCTGTATCATGTCCCACTGTTAAGTGTCAATGTTAGGATAGGGAGGATCAAGAGAGGTCAGCAAGTTAAGTGTCAATGTTAGGATAGGGAGGATCAAGAGCGGTCAGCCAGTTACACAACGTCCTCGCGAACACAGGGAATGCAAGGAATTATCGTTAGACACATTCAGGTGTCTACATATAAAAGAAATAAAATATATGCTCTGTAAATAATCCTTCCTTCCTTCCTTCCTTCCTTCCTTCCTTCCTTCCTTCCTTCCTTCCTTCCTTCCTTCCTTCCTTCCTTCCTTCCTTCCTTCCTTCCTTCCTTCCTTCCTTCCTTCCTTCCTTCCTTCCTTCCTTCCTTTTCCTTCCTTCCTTCCTTCCTTCCTTCCTTCCTTCCTTCCTTCCTTCCTTCCTTCCTTCCTTCCTTCCTTCCTTCCTTCCTTCCTTCCTTCCTTCCTTCCTTCCTTCCTTCCTTCCTTCCTGTGATTTCCTCTCCTAGGGGTGTGTGCACGCAGGCCCCCTGCTACTGCATCCTCATGGAGTACTGTGCCCAGGGCCAGCTGTACGAGGTCCTGAGAGGAGGGCGTAAGATTACCCCCAGGCTGCTGGTGGACTGGGCCTCAGGCATCGCTAGTGGCATGAACTACCTGCACCTCCATAAAATCATCCACAGAGACCTCAAATCCCCCAAGTGAGTCGTCTCTTCTCTCCCGACACTCTAGTCTTGAGGACTGTTTCTCCAAAGCGTGGGTCAGGATCCACATGTATGGATCTTGGGAAGATTGAAATGGGTCTCCAGTTAATTTTCCAGATTATATATCACTAAAGCCCATTGAAAATAGACATGTTTAAAAACAAACAAGAACACTGTAGACTAGTAGCTTCACAGTCTTTAGCAGGACTAATGTCGTCTTATTAGCCCCCACAATAATCTGCTTTTTTCAGTTTTGGGTCATAAGAATATTTATTTAGAAAATGCGGTGCAAAAAAGCTTGAATGGTTTGAGGTGCAAATCAACTGCAGAAGCTATTCTATGTAATTATGTTAAACTATAAATTGGCCACTGAGTATATTAGATTAGATTTGTGCAAATGTAACCGTAAAGTGCAATAGTATATAATGTACAGGTGATTAAACTGGGTATATAATATATAAATTAGTACAGAGTTGTAGTATAATATGTACAGTGATACAGGTATAAAGACAGTATGGTAGTAGTCATACTGGCCAGCAGCGTAACTAGTAAGAGTAAGTAAGGGATATATACTGTTAGATTACGGTGTTTTTGTCCGTTGTCCATTGTCGTTGATCGTTATCAGCCTTGCCTGTCGTTGATCGTTATCAGCCTTCATCGCCTTACCTGGCCATCTCTGCGTTGTGTATTGTTTGTTTCATGGAAGCAATCGTTCGGTGGAATTTCGTACTCCCTGCGGCTGACTGGCTAAAACACTATCTCTTCTCCCGGGTTGCACTCGTAAACAAACGTACGTTAAGTCGTCATTTCATATCATATTCACTAGGGATGTTCGATATTGGCTTTTTTACTTATACCGATATTGTCCAACTCTTAATTTCCAATACCGATATATGCAGGCCCCCCCCCCCCCCCCCCAAAAAACGGAATAATTTCAGGTAATTAACATACATATCTCTTGTCATGGAATTAACACAACATTATGCATACTTTTGACAATAAATAAAATCTGAATTTGTTCTTACTTGCTTGCCTGGGTAAATAAAGGTTAAATAAATGTAAAAAAAAATGTAATATTTAAACCGATACCGATAATTTCCGATATCACATTTTAATGCCAATATGTAAGGGATAATGTATAGCTACGAGGTCATTGTGGGCAAAATAATTGACCGACACAGAGTTTAAAATACCGAGCCGCCTCGGCGAGGTGTTTTAAACGTCAGTGAAGGTCAATTATTTTGCGACAATGATCGAGTATAGCTATACATTATCCCGCTTATTACATGGCTAACTTACTAACAATATACCTAATTCATTTTACATCGACTCGCAACACTGGTTCTGGCTCCGCTGAGTGCTCGTCGCTCCGCCCCCCAGCAGCTTTCCCCGGCAGCCGGCAGTGTCTGATTGCACTGATGTCAGTGGGCTTGATTGCGAACAGCTGCGCACAGCGGTCTTTATTGTCCCACAGCGGTCATTATTGTGTAATATCGGACCTCTGACGCACGCTATTGACCAATCACAAGCAAGCATTTCGGCGAATGTGAAAACGCCATGTAATAACGGCCGATAATATCGGTAGGCCGATAATATCGGACATCCCTAATATTTCCATAAACAACGGTTCTCATCCAGAAATGTACAGTACAGTAGGAAGAACTCCCTCATCTGCTCGTCTGCTCCAGTAGAACAACACAACTGAACTGCACCGGGAGACGCACACCTAACAGTCACTCCCCGTCTCTCTATATTTCTCTCATTATTTCTCTCTCTCTCTCTCTCTCTCTCTCTCTCTCTCTCTCTCTCTCTCTCTCTCTCTCTCTCTCTCTCTCTCTCTCTCTCTCCTTTCTCGTGATGTTTCTCTTAACAATTGTATGTATTGAGCTGTACTGTACTGTACCCATTCTGCAATCTGTTAATAAAGTTTTCAATCAATCAATCAGTTGGCTTGACGGAAAAGTAAAATGAGGAAACTGCCCCCCCCCCCCCATCAGTCTAAAGTAATGGGGTGCAGTTACACAGGGAGAGACGATAGGGGGCGGTATCTTCCCAATTGAGCTCAGAGAGAGTCTGCAACACTAACCTGAGGCTCGATTGATGAAATATGAATTCAAATCGGCAATAAAAAAAAATACGACCTACACCACTATCTTTCTCTCCTGCGTTGCTACGGCGACCACTTCTTCCCTAGAAAAGGGACTCCTTGCTGCTTATCTATTGTTGTGATGTCGCTATCTCTCACAGGCACAGGCCCTGGGCCCTGGGCTCATACAGAAATGGAGTGAAATGTGTCTTATTTCACCTATAATAATAATGTGCTCCAATTGAAATCAAATCAACAAGTAGATATTTTTGATGAACTCACCCAAGAGTTTTGTGCTGTGATTTCAATCAGCTTAAGCCTAGCAGTCAGTAGATGCTGTGATCAGGCACTTCAAGCTGAGCTCAGCAACCATAGCCTTGTGTACAGTATGTTTAATTTCCTAGCCGACAACAATGACAACAAGCTGGTCCAATGACTCTTAAGTGGGCCCTGCCGCTAGCTAGAATGTCATCTTCAGCATCGAGATGCGCTCAGGCTTTATATACACAAGAGTGTAAGACAGAGTGTCCTTTCTCATCCGGCCCTTGCCTCAGAGTGTAGCTACTCTAATCAATAGCATTCTGCCGCAGCAACGCTGAACACTGTGTTAGTCAGCAGAATGATGGGGCTGGAGTGGCTGAATCTGCTGGAAAAGGTCACACTCACTCCTCCGACAGGATGATTCAGACATAAAGAAAGACCCACAGCCTTTTTCTCCGGGTGATGAGAGAATACGGATCCCATTCAAAGGTTGCATTTTGAATGCTGAAAAAATAAACGTAAATAAAAAAAAAAACCTTAACTAACTCTTGGTTTAAGAGTTAGATTCACAATTCACGTTTATTTCTGAAAACAAATGCAGACTCTTGTTTCTGGAATGTGTTTTCTGTGTGTGTTTCTGTAGTGTTCTGGTGACCCATAACGACACTGTGAAGATCTCTGACTTTGGGACGTCCAAAGAGCTCAGTGACAAGAGCACCAAGATGTCATTTGCGGGTACGGTGGCCTGGATGGCACCCGAGGTCATCAGGAATGAGCCTGTGTCTGAGAAAGTTGACATCTGGTGAGTGGGAGAAGAATATTACTTATGTACACATAGAAATGATCGCTTAATCATGGTATATTTGCCATGCTAGCTTGAATTCAAACAAATACAGTAAAACCCCAATAAAATCTGTGGCGACAGTGGCTCAGGAGGTAGAGCGGTCGTCCGGTAATCGGAACGTTCCCAGTGAAATGACCTGTTATTATTAGCATACTTTATATTGAGGTCAATAGATCAGCGGTTCATTAACATCTTTAACCCAAACAGTAGAATCTTGTCCTGGGACCCAAACTCATTAAGACATACTGCCTCTGTTGTTGTGTGGGGGGGACCTAACAGAGGATACCCCCTGTGACACAGTTTGGGTCCCTGTCCCACAGTTTAAGAAACCTAGGAGAAACGGTGAGTTTAGCAGAGCCAGACTGACTCTCTCCTGTGGTTGTTTCAGGTCGTTTGGAGTGGTGCTGTGGGAGCTGCTGACTGGAGAGATCCCCTACAAGGACGTAGACTCGTCGGCCATCATCTGGGGAGTCGGCAGCAACAGCCTCCACCTACCTGTCCCCTCCACCTGCCCCGACGGCTTCAAGATCCTCATGAAACAAACCTGGTGGGTCACTGGTGGATAATATAAAGTGCAAAACAAGTGCGCTGGCGCTTCCTAGGTGCTCGTCAGCTTGTGACTGCAACTTGTTCCTGTTTGCGGACGACTCAGCCCTGCTGGTCTCTGACAAGAACAAGTTACAGGTTGAAAAAACCCTCAGCTCAGAACTAGGCAAAATCTGCATATGGCTCGCTGATAACAAACTATCATTACACATGGGCAAAACAGAGTCCATTCTCTTCGGTTCAAATAACAAACTCAGCAAGACCGACGGCTTCTCAGTTACAGTGGGTGACAATATTGTCACAAGGAAAGAAGATATTACCTACCTGGGTTCCATCCTAGAGGCAAATCTTTCCTGTGACAAAATGGCATCCAATGTAATAAAAAAAGTCAACCAACGAACTCGATTCTTGTACCGGATCTCCTCACTGGTAAACAAGAATACCCTGAAGACTCTGGCAGGAGCACTCATTCAAGGGTACTACGACTATGCTTGCACCTCATGGTACCAAAGCACCTCAAAGGCGCTAAAAACTAAATTACAAACATCTCAAAACAAACTGGTCAGACTACTGCTTGACCTTACTCCTAGAACTCACCTCACCCCTGCCCACTTTGACAACCTAGGATGGCTTAGAGTAGACGACAGAGTACAGCAACTTGCAATGGGCCTGGTCTACAAGATACACTACACGACCAAGGTACCCATGTACATGTCAAAATACTTCCCAAAGGTCAGTGAATACCACGATCACAAGAGGGAGCTCCACAAATCATGTTAAACCCAGATTCGGCTCAAACAAGGGACTAAACACGTTTCGCAATTATGCCACATCAATGTGGAACGCCCTACCCAAAGCTGTAAAGGAATGTGAATCACTACCCACTTTCAAAAACACTCTCAAAAAACACCTAAGGGAAACTGCAACTCGAAACTGGCCCCTGTAAATGTCCGAACACAACCCCCCCCAATGTACAGTAAATTACCAAGTATGGTCTTGTCAATATTCCAATGTACAGTTTTGTTTGTACAGTTGTACAGTGTCCCCCACCCACCCCTCCTACCCAACCTCCCCCCCACTCCTACCCAACCCCCCCCCCCCCCACCCAACCACCTCCAATGTACAGTCCCCCCCACCACCACCCCCCCACCTACCCAATCCAATGTACAGTTTCTACATCAAATGTATATACTCTTTTTTTCTGGACTCTTTTTGTATCACAAACAGTACTGTATTTGCAAATCTGGTATGTCATAAATGTATAGATGTAGCAGTACTGTCTATCTGTATGTCATGTATGTCATATATGTTACGATGAATTGAAAATGGGGGACCCTGATGTAAACAAGACGAAAGTCTTTCTCTGGTCTGCATCCCCTTAACAATTGTATGTATTGAGCTGTACTGTACTGTACCCATTCTGCAATCTGTTAATAAAGTTTTCAATCAATCAATCAACTCAGGAGGGTGTGTGCAGTTGTTGAGTGTGTGGATGACAAGTCCAGCATTGAAGTGTGCAGAGGAAGCAATCGAGGCGAAGCATGCATACTGTACATGTACGCATACACACAGCAACCAACCAACCAGCCAGCCAGCCAGCCAGCCACCCAACCAACCAACCAACCAGCCAACCAACCAACCAACCAGCCAGCCAACCAACCAGCCAACCAACCAGCCAACCAACCAACCAATCAACTAGCCAACCAACCAGCCAACCAACCAACCAACCAACCAACCAGCCAACCAACCAGCCAACCAGCCAACCAGCCAACCAATCAACCAGCCAACCAACCAACCAGCCAGCCAGCCAGCCAACCAACCAGCCAGCCAGCCAACCAACCAGCCAGCCAGCCAGCTAACCAACCAATCAACCAACCAACCAGCCAGCCAGCCAGCCAGCCAGCCAACCAACCAGCCAGCCAGCCAGCCAGCTAACCAGCCAGCCAGCCAGCTAACCAATCAACCAACCAACCAACCAGCCAGCCAGCCAGCCAGCCAGCCAGTCAGCCAACCAACCAACCAACCAACCAGCCAACGAGCCAACCAACCAGCCAACCAACCAGCCAACGAGCCAACCAACCAGCCAGCCAGCTAACCAGCCAACGAGCCAACCAACCAGCCAGTCAGCCAACCAACAAGCCAGCCAGCCAACCAACCAGCCAGCCATCCAACCAACCAACCAATCAATCAACCAGCCAGCCAGCCAGCCAGCCAGCTAGCCAGCCAGCCAACCAACCAACCAACCAACAAACTCGCAGAGTGCAGTGGTTATAGAGGCGGTCCTTCCGAGGCCCTTAATGATATATACTGTAAAGTGTATAAAATAACACCCCTGTTCTCAATCCTGGTTAAAATTTTGTATTGTTACTGTTGTGAAGGGCCAGATTAAACCGAATATATATATTTATTTATATATATATATTTAATTGTATTTGTATATTCTCTAATATTCCCTGATATCCCTTGTATATTCCTTGTACAATATGCATTGAATATCCATTCTAGCCTACTGAACATCCCATAATAGTCTCCATTCTACTATTGGTCGAGACCTTGGTGCCAGGCTGCCATACCCCTCAGACCCAGTTCAAACGTACCGCTCGACATGTACGAACAAGTCCTAGTTCCGCGTAGGAATTTGGCTACCGCACCACTAATGGGACTATTTGTTCATAGTGCGTATATATACTGCGCTACTAAAGTAGGACTTTCTTTTCAGTCCAGTTTCTTACCCTCCAATAGAGTCACAGACGTAAAGCCTCCCCGCGATGCCACGTGTGGGAGTAAGGCCAAGTTCGGCCTACCATCGGTATTGAGACATCGTGTATATTAATATTTGAATAGTCATATTTGGCACTATATCGTCGAGTTGGACGTAGTCTATTAAGCTAATAATAGTCTGTTAATATATAGTGCTTTGTGCGGTGAGAATACTACCGTAGTCAGTACCCCATCGTTTCGGGCAGAGAACTGGCTGCTTACCCAGGGTGGTTGACCCTATGTGAAGCTGCACCCGAGGAGCCCCAGAGCCGACGAGCGAGTGGACCTGTATACCGGATTATTCTACCGACGACAGCCCGCCTTCCCAGGCACGGATTATGCTTTGGATACTTTGATTATTCTATGGATAAAGACCCCCGACACTACTGTGTGTTGGAACCCCCCCCCCTGGAGAGGACGCAAGGTGAGGAGACGCTCTGCAAGACGAGGTCTCTCCACATCTCTCCCCCGTGGACCGGAGAGAGCCGGCCCACAAAGAGTCCACCTGCTTTCATCTGTGGTCCAAGGATCGCCGGCGCATTGAACGGCACTACAGTGGGTTCTCCTGGGATACCCTTGGCCGGACGAGGCAGCTGGATTCTACCCCCCCCCCCCCTCCTACTCCTGTCGGCTTACAAGCGACCGGATTAACCCCCTCTAGTGTATCCAGCCTATAATCATTGGAGTATCATTGCTGTTATTCCTTAACTATTCCAGGTCGTATATTTACCACCTGCGCCTTCAGAGATTGGACATTATCTATTGATATACCGACGAATACTCCTTGCCATAAAAGTGCATACTATTTCAATTCATAAATGTAATTAAGTGATTAAGTGCTTATTCTACACACCATCGCTGTGTAGGAAATAAAGACCTGTTTCTAATTCGTACATTTGTGTTGGATCCGTTTCATCTACGTGAGAGTGTTCATGATAATATATTTATGCCGTGTACTGGGTGGTCGAATATTAAGTACAAAGGTAGTGGTAGTAAGTATCATATCTAGTAATACAGTCAGGGAATTGTACCCCTCAGTTACAATTGGTCCTTCGAGCCGGAGGGTAATTAGTGTAATATTAATATAGTGTTATTAATATTGAAATGGCCTATGATGAACACTCCACGAAACGATCCTCCTAACCAACGCCCGCAGCGCGAACGACGGCTCCCTCAGTACTTAGAGGCTTACGCTGTCAGTCAACAACCTAGTCTTCTACTAACAGTAAACGCGGTAAAACTAGAAAGTAAAAGTATGTCTAACCCCAACGCCCAGACTTCCCCCGACCATAGAGGCCCCTACGGGCTCTAATGTAACTGACCAAGTTCACGGTGGGGACCAGTGGGAACCAGACATGACTTCACACCCCGCCAGTACTGAAGAAGTAGTCCCCGATGAGTCCCGGGAGGAATACAACGCTACCGAGAGAGAACTCGGCACGGAAGAAGACGGGGAGAGCACCGTGGAGATAGAGCTCCAAGGCTCCGCAAGGAGTACCCCGAGGGAAGGCTCCCCTATACAACCGCCTTCTCCCAGCGAGGCAGAGAGGACCCTACAGCAGGCATTCCTCGTCAGCCTGAAAGCCTCTACTGAACGCGATAGACTCCAGGGTGAACGCGATCGATTGCAGATACAGCAACGGAGCGAAGAAGAGCACATACGCCTGGAAATAAGACGCATTCAGATGGAAGAGAATGTGGCCCGAGACCGAGCAGACAGCCAGCGAGCAGCTGCTGGTGCTCTACGGGACGCAGAGCGCGACAGACAGCAAGCGCAACTAATAGAACAGCTGATCAGACGGACAACACCCTCTCCCTCCGCCAGAGGCTCCAGGAACTCGTCTAGACACACCTCCAGGGCGGCATCCCCTAGCCGAGTAAACAACCCTGAACTTGACCAACAGACGAGGTCTATACCCCCCACAGACCACCTCCCCCCACCGGTCCAAGCGAGACCTAGCAACCGGGAAGGAGCAGCATATCCTGTGGAGAGGCTAAACCAGAGACTACAAGCACTGGATGACCTAACTGAAGACGAAGAGGAAGAGGAGGAGAACCGCGCCCGAAGACAGCACAGTACTCCGGGCAGGAGGTCCGGTACAGCCCAGGCTATACTCCCGCGGAGCTGCGCTACAGACCCCCGACTCTATACACGGGTGAGCACGACGCACGACCCGCACCGAGGAACAGCACCTGGACAAGCGGGCCATGGTACACTGCCGGTACCAGCCCATACCAAGGAGCGGGAGGAGACTCGCCTAGGAGGCCTCTCCCCCAACGCTCGCCGATGTATCCACAGTCAGCGTCATACATTGGCACGCCTATGGTACCCGACTTCACCCAAGAGAACCGGGCCCAGTATACAGAACTCCGCATGTGTCTGGAGACCATGTTGGTGGATGTATTGGATGAACGCCACAAATACGCCATCCTACTGCAGCACTTAAAGGTGCCCCGCGCACATAATATAGCGCTCGCCTACGCGACTTCCACCACCCCATACACAGCAGCGCTGGTAGCATTGGACCAGAGGTATGGGCGCATATGGGATTACGTGATCCAGGAGATCCGACACATCGACCGCTTACCCCCAGCAATAGACAATCGAGCACTGGACGACCTGTCCATCAGAGTGCAGTCCCTGGTAGGGATGTTGGGAGCGCAAAGAGAGAAGGGGAAGTATGAACTTTACGCCAACTCAAATGTGGAAAGGATCCTGGAGAAGCTGCCGCCCGCTCGTCAGGAGCGCTTTAGGCGGCAGAGGGACCACAGAGACCCGAATGGCCCCGAACCGAACCTCCTCGATCTAGCAGACTTCCTGGCGAGAGAAGTCAGCAGCCTACGGCTAGATACATTCGGACGGAGCACCCCTGGCTCCAGAGAAGGAACCAGACGACTAAATGATGGAAGAAGATCGGTGACTGTGATGCACCAATCGGAGTCAGTACCGAGCAGCAGGAGCCACAGTACCCCCTCCAGAACGGAGAAGTGGAAGATAGTGTGCCCCTACTGTGAGAAAGAACACTGGCTAGCGCAATGTGACTCCTTCCCCAAGCTGAACGCGGAGGAAGCAGGTCAATGGATAAAGTCCAACAAGCGCTGTTTTCGCTGTGCGCGCTCACACATGGCAGCCGAATGCCGCTTAAAGAAAAGGTGCACCAAGTGCGATGGAGCCCATCTGGACATACTTCACGACAGTAACAGACGGCGCCCTTCACCTGCACCATCCAGCCGCAAAGCGAGCGTCATGTACATCGATCCCGCCAGCAGCAGTGGAGCCCGAGTACTCCTAAAAGTAGTGCGTGTGACACTAAGCTACCAGAATAAAGTCCTGGACACTTACGCCGTCCTCGATGACGGGTCAGAGAAGACCCTGCTGCTCGCCTCCGCTGCGGCCCAGCTAGGGCTGCGGGGAAGCGAAACCCAAATGACAATTCGGACAACAAGACGAGATTTGAAGACGATAAAGGGCGAGAATGTCTCATTCTCTATCGCAGCAAGCGGCCAGCCTGAGCGACGGTACCAGATTGCAGACGCTTTCACCAGCCAAGAAATAGGACTGTCGCGGTACACATACCCCGTCGCCAAGCTGATGGAGAAATATGCACATCTGCGCAAGTTACCGATCCCGCTCATAGACAATGCTATGCCGACCCTGTTGATAGGCTCCGACCATGCAGACCTCATTGTCCCGATAGACCGGGTTCATACCGGACCCCGAGGCTGTCCTGCAGCAGTCGAGACCCGTTTGGGATGGACTCTCCAAGGCCCGCTCGCCAAATCTCTCAACCGAAGTACAGCCACTAGATGTCTCCACTCCCGAGTCACAGAGGGAGAAACCGCACTCCTGCAACACGTAGAGCGGCTATGGAGCTTGGAACAAATGCCCTTTAAGAATGGAAAGAAAGACATTCGCTCTAAAGATGACATTTACGCCATTCACCTCCTCGAGACAGGGACCAAGAGAGTCCCGGTCAACGGCGTGTTGAGATACGCCACGCCACTCCTGCGGCGAGAAGGAATGCCTACTTTCCACGCCAAGACAGACGCCATAGAACGGTACCTGCTGAACACGGAGCGGCGCTTAGCCAAGAACCCCGCCCAAGAGAGTGTATACCGCGCTGAGATTGAGAAGCTCATCACAGCGGGACACGTCACAAAGATGGACATTAAAGAGGCTGACCAGACCACTGAATCGTGGTACGTGCCCCACCACAAGGTCCATCACAACGGTAAAGACCGCATAGTATTTAACTGCAGCTACCAGATCGGATCCCAAAATCTGAATAAAGAGTTACTGCCCGGTCCCACACTCGGCCCCTCCCTACTCGGCGTTCTACTCCGCTTCCGCCAGGAAAAGGTGGCCATCAGCGGGGACATTAAAGGAATGTTCCTGCAGGTGAGATTAGTAGAGGCGGACAAGCCCCTGTTACGGTTCCTATGGAGAGAGAAGCCAGGAGATGAGCACCCAGCCATCTACCAATGGGAAGTCCTCCCCTTCGGAACGACGTGCAGCCCCTGCTGTGCGACATTTGCACTACAGAAACATGTAGCAGAGGACCCAGCAGCGGACGAAGAGGTCCGACACAGCGTAAAGAACAGCTTCTACGTAGACAACTGTCTACAAAGCCTTTCAACCCAGGAAGAAGCCGAGGCTCTCCTGATTAAACTCCGCGCCTCATTGATCAAAGGCGGCTTTGATCTCAGGCAGTGGGCCAGCAGCGATCCGCAAGTACTGCGCAGCCTCTCCTCCGAGGACAAGGCAGCCAGCAGCGAGACCTGGATGGCTACAATCCCGGGAGAAGCCCAGGAGATGACCCTGGGATTGGTGTGGCGATTCAAAACAGATTCGCTTCACTACAGACACAAGCCCCTGACTACGGAGCAGGGAAGGCCGGCGGCGGCGCCGACCACCAGACGGAGTGTGTACACAACACTCGCCCGACAATATGACCCGCTAGGATGTATTCTACCGTACACCACCAGGGCAAAAATGATTGTACGAGCATTGTGGGACAAGGACCAGGGCTGGGACGACCCCATTCCCGCACACCTTGCATCCACCTGGAGAGAGTGGGAGATGGAGCTCCACTCACTCCCAGGCGTTAATATGCGCCGAAGCTACTTCCCACCCACGGTGAGGCCAGAGACATGTAAAATGGACTTACACGTCTTCAGTGATGCCTCAGAGGTCGCATACGGATCAGTAGCCTACTTGCGGGCCCAAGACCAGGGGGGAGAGATCTACACAGCATTTGTCCTCGCCCGCTCGAGAATAGCCCCACGCAAGCAACAATCTATCCCACGTCTAGAGCTCTGCGCAGCCCTAGCCGGAGCGCACCTAGCCACGCTCATCCAACGTGAGCTCACCATACCGGTGTCTAGAACAATCCTGTGGTCAGATTCCACGACAGTACTCGCCTGGATCAAATCGGACTCATGCAAGTACAAAGTCTTCGTGGGAGTCAGAGTCACCGAGATTCAAGACTTAACCGAAGAGTTAACCGGAGAAACAGAGTGGCGCTACGTTGATACAAAACAGAACCCAGCTGACGTCATCACCCGGGGGATGCCCCTGGATGACCTCACCCGTCACAATGTCTACAGTGACGGCCCCGCATTCCTAAGACTCCCGGAAGGACAGTGGCCCATGCCTATCCCGAGGGAAGCAAGTCCAGAGGAGGTGGAAATTAAGAAGTCTGTGTTCTGTGGATTGAGCACCGTAGCCTCCACCGACCCTAACATAAACGATTGCACGTCCATAGAGAGTGCACAACAAAGAACATTCCTGCGGTACCACCCGGAGTGCAAGTCCCCCGCTGATATGTCAGCAGCTAACTACGAGGAAGCAGAATTGCTTCTACTGCAGCGAGCCCAGAGAGACTCGTTCCCCGATGAATTGGCCTGTCTACAGGGAGGAAAGCCCGTCCCATCCGACAGCAGATTAATTCACCTGGCCCCCGAGAGCGACGCTCACACCCTCATCAGAGTGGGTGGTCGCCTACGCAGAGCCCCCAATCTACCGGATGACATTAAGCACTACCTACCGTCTCTACAGACCCGCCAGAAGTGGGTAAAGGAGAGAGACAATTTGACAGAAGGAACAGTCGTCATGATTATTGATCAATCACTGCCCAGAGCTATGTGGCCGGCCGGCCGCGTAAGCAAAGTGATCACCGGTGCCGACGGCAAGGTCCGAGCAGCTGAAGTGCTCGTCCAGGGTCGCACTTACACCCGTCCCGTGGCAAGGCTCATAGAACTGCCTCGACTCCCAGACACAATCGATGATGACCATGACCCTACAACCCTATGACTTTGTGAAGTTGACTGACCCCTACAGCAAACCCTTATGTGTAAATAGACAACGCGATTAATCTGTCTCCGTTTAACTGATTAGGTCTGGGACCTATTCAGGGGGTGGCTGTTGTGAAGGGCCAGATTAAACCGAATATATATATTTATTTATATATATATATTTAATTGTATTTGTATATTCTCTAATATTCCCTGATATCCCTTGTATATTCCTTGTACAATATGCATTGAATATCCATTCTAGCCTACTGAACATCCCATAATAGTCTCCATTCTACTATTGGTCGAGACCTTGGTGCCAGGCTGCCATACCCCTCAGACCCAGTTCAAACGTACCGCTCGACATGTACGAACAAGTCCTAGTTCCGCGTAGGAATTTGGCTACCGCACCACTAATGGGACTATTTGTTCATAGTGCGTATATATACTGCGCTACTAAAGTAGGACTTTCTTTTCAGTCCAGTTTCTTACCCTCCAATAGAGTCACAGACGTAAAGCCTCCCCGCGATGCCACGTGTGGGAGTAAGGCCAAGTTCGGCCTACCATCGGTATTGAGACATCGTGTATATTAATATTTGAATAGTCATATTTGGCACTATATCGTCGAGTTGGACGTAGTCTATTAAGCTAATAATAGTCTGTTAATATATAGTGCTTCGTGCGGTGAGAATACTACCGTAGTCAGTACCCCATCGTTTCGGGCAGAGAACTGGCTGCTTACCCAGGGTGGTTGACCCTATGTGAAGCTGCACCCGAGGAGCCCCAGAGCCGACGAGCGAGTGGACCTGTATACCGGATTATTCTACCGACGACAGCCCGCCTTCCCAGGCACGGATTATGCTTTGGATACTTTGATTATTCTATGGATAAAGACCCCCGACACTACTGTGTGTTGGAACCCCCCCCCCTGGAGAGGACGCAAGGTGAGGAGACGCTCTGCAAGACGAGGTCTCTCCACATCTCTCCCCCGTGGACCGGAGAGAGCCGGCCCACAAAGAGTCCACCTGCTTTCATCTGTGGTCCAAGGATCGCCGGCGCATTGAACGGCACTACAGTGGGTTCTCCTGGGATACCCTTGGCCGGACGAGGCAGCTGGATTCTACCCCCCCCCCCCCCTCCTACTCCTGTCGGCTTACAAGCGACCGGATTAACCCCCTCTAGTGTATCCAGCCTATAATCATTGGAGTATCATTGCTGTTATTCCTTAACTATTCCAGGTCGTATATTTACCACCTGCGCCTTCAGAGATTGGACATTATCTATTGATATACCGACGAATACTCCTTGCCATAAAAGTGCATACTATTTCAATTCATAAATGTAATTAAGTGATTAAGTGCTTATTCTACACACCATCGCTGTGTAGGAAATAAAGACCTGTTTCTAATTCGTACATTTGTGTTGGATCCGTTTCATCTACGTGAGAGTGTTCATGATAATATATTTATGCCGTGTACTGGGTGGCCGAATATTAAGTACAAAGGTAGTGGTAGTAAGTATCATATCTAGTAATACAGTCAGGGAATTGTACCCCTCAGTTACAGTTACAATACACTATGCAGGACAATTGACCTATCTAAAGCCCCGCCCTCTTTTCTTGATGCTCCAATCGCAATTTTGGAGTTGCTTCCCTCAAGACAAACTTTGTAAAGCTACATGATGTGATTGGAGGATTAAAAAAAAGAGGATGGGGTTTTCAGATTAAATTGTACACTACCATACAACACAATCCAGTACAAAACAGACTCTCTATACAGTTCTCGCTCATATATCTCTCCTCTATTTTCCCTGCTTGTTGTCTCCTCCTCCCAGGCAAGGCAAGCCCAGGAACAGACCGTCGTTCAGACAGATCCTGCTCCATCTGGACATCGCCTCTGCTGACGTGCTGGGGGCTCCGCAGGAAACCTACTTCAAGTCTCAGGTCTGACTCTGCACCACAACACCAACAGGCTGAATCTACTCTGCATTGCATAGAGCAGCGTGGCCGAAACCTTTAGACATGGAGGCCAAAGGCTGAGAAGAACATCACGTGGGTCGTGGGCCAAATAATGTTAGATTGCACCAAAGTAGAACAAGTAGAATATCTAGTACTTTTCTTCGGAGGGCCAAATATAATGTTTTGATGGGACGGATTTTGCCTGTGGACCCTACATTGAGCAGCCATGGTATAGGGACTGGTTTCTTAAACTATGGGTATGGGTTTCCTCTGGTGGGTCCCCACATGACAACAGTAGTAATATATGTTTGTGATATATTTCATTGAGCCTGGGTCCTATGACATGGAAAGTCTTAAGAAACCATTGTATTGAGCATTGGGTACTGGAATATATATTATTTTAGATAAGTGCGTGCGTGTGTAAAGGCCCAATCTTTGATCCAAATGTAAACAAACAGATGGGTAGCTCCACCACGGGAAATAAGAATTGAGACATGTTTTCATTCTCTTGTTGATAGCTCTTGATACAAGGACTAGCACTAGACAACAGATAAATATGAGTTTTTAATAGTTTTTTGCTGTATTTTGTCTTTTTTTGTTTACCCCACCCTCTTTCCTTGATTCTCCATGTGTGTGTGTGTAAAGGCCCAATCTGTGATCCAAATGTAAACAAACAGATGGGTAGCTCCACCACGGGAAATAAGAATTGAGACATGTTTTCATTCTCTTGTTGATAGCTCTTGAAAACTTTATTAACAGATTGCAGAATGGGTACAATACAGTACAGCTCAATACACACAATTGTTAAGGGGATGCAGACCAGAGAAAGACTTTCGTCTTGTTTACATCAGGGTCCCCCATTTTCAATTCATCAGGACATATATGACATACATGACATACAGATAGACAGTACTGCTACATCTATACATTTATGACATACCAGATTTGCAAATACAGTACTGTTTGTGATACAAAAAGAGTCCAGAAAAGGGAGTATATACATTTGACGTAAAAACTGTACATTGGTTCCGGTATGAGAGCGGAAGAGTAGCACGCATGCGGTGAGGCTCCTGGTCAAAAGAGCGAAAAACGGAGAAATAAGGACCCGAAAAGTGACGGAAAGTGATCAAAAATGAAGATGCAAACGAGAAGGAAGGAGGAGAAAACAAATATGAAGGAAAGAGAAATGGAGAACTCACAGGAAGAGGAGAGTTCGATGGAGCAGAACCCCCGAGGCGAGACCGAGAAGGAGCAGGCGGAGGAAGGGGGAGTCTCGGCTAAGACAGACAAGGAAATGCCAGGATGGGCCGTGCTCATGCAGGCCGGGATATTGGCGACCATAAAATTGAACTCGGACACGATGCAGGCGAACATGAAATTGAACTCGGACACGATAAGAAATGATATTGGGAAGTTACGGGAGGAATTGAGGAAGGAACAGGAGGACTTCAGAGGTGAAATGAATACAGAAATCAAAAGGGTGGATGAGAAGATGGCGGAACAGGACAGTAACGTAACAGAGGTACAGACTAGAACGGCGCAGATGGAGGAATGGAGCACAGAGATACACGAGGTGTTAACGTGTGCGATTCAAAAGCAAGAACAGATGGAGACAAAGATATCGGACATGGAGGGGAGGTCACGGAGAAATAACATCAGAATAAGGGGATTGAAAGAAGGAGTCGAAGGGGAATCGGTGATCCAATATCCAAGGAACAAATGAAGGAGACGGGACTGGAAAAAATGGAGGGCCCACAGGGCGTTGGCTCCGAGACCGAAACCGGACAGACCTCAGAGGGCGGTGATTATTAACTTTCTGAGATTTGAGATTCTTGAGGAATTGATACTCAGAACCGCGTGGACCAAAAAGATAGAAATCGAGGGGAAAAGACTGTCGTTTGATCAAGATTACTCGACAGCGGTGGCAATAACACGCAGGTCCTACGCGGGACTGAAGAGAATTCTGAAAGAAAACGGAATGAAATTCCAGTCACCCATGACCTCGCTAAGGATTCACTGGAAGGAAGGGACGGTGACATACGCGACGGCGCGGGAGGCGACGGAGGAGATGAGGCGACGGGGGATGCAGATGGCGGAGGACGGAGAGGGAAGGAGACAGGAGGGCCAGACGCGGAGCCTGCAGCAGAGATTGGAGGGGGCACGCAGATGGACCAGAGTGGGAGATCGAGGCCCGGGAGAGGAGGGAGGAGAGAGGAGAAGGCCGAGGTGAGACGTGACAGACCGAAGGCGGAGACGGACGAGGAGGCCAGAGACGGAGAAGGAGGGGAGAGGAGGCGGGAGGAGACGAACGGATGAGTACACGCATCGTTAGTGAATGTTTATGCACCCCCAGAGAGTGAGAGGGATTTATATGAGACCATTTTTGATATGATAGTGATGGAACTAGAAGGGATATTGATATGCGCGGGAGATTTTAATGTAGTACTGAATCACGACCTAGACACCACGAGTACTAGAAAAGGACGGGCACCAATCAGTCGATATATGAATATTCAGATGACGGAAATGGGAATTACAGATGTTTGGAGGGGGATGCACGCCATGGACAGGGAATACACACATTACTCACACCCGCACGTGACATATGCGAGAATAGACTACTTTTTGATGATGACGGGGGACAGTTACAGGGTACGGGAGAGCAGAATAGGAGTAGCGGACATATCGGATCACAGTGCCATATATCTGACAGTAGATCTAGAAGGGAGACGGAGGAACACGATCTGGAGACTAAATGTAGGAATATTAAATAACAAGGGGGTGGTGAGTCAGATCAAGGAGGAGATAGCCAGATACAAGGAAGAAAATGACAACGGGGCGGTAGATCCGAACATTCTATGGGACACACTGAAGGTGGTGATAAGGGGGAAATTGATGGAGAAGACAGCAATGCTGAAGAAGGCCAGAACGGAGACATATCACAATCTGATAGGGAAGCTGAAGAAGCTAGAGGGGAGACACCAGATATCAAAAGAACAGGAAACGCTCGGAGAAATCAAAGAAGTAAAGGCCAGGATAAATAGGGAATTATTGACGGAAATAGAAAAGAAAGCGAGGTTCATGAAACAAACGTACTATGAAGGGGGACCAAAAGCGACCAGACTGTTGGCTAGGAGAATTAGGACGCAACAGAAGTTGAACACGATACACACAATAAGGGATACAAAGACTAATGAAATATTGAGAGACCCAGCTGAAATAGAGAGGACATTTAGAAAATACTATGAGAAACTATACACACAGCCAAAAGCAGCGGGAGAAGAGGAAATAGAAGCATATCTGGAGAAGCTAGAGTTACCATCGATAGGGAAAGAACAGAATGAAGAATTAAATAAAATAATTATGGAACGAGAACTGGAAGAGGCAATTAGTAGAGCTAAAAACAACAAGTCTCCGGGGAGCGACGGATTCCCATCGGAATTCTACAAGACATTTAGAACTGAATTAGCACCCATGTTAGGGGCGGCGTTCAGACACACGATGGAAGAGGGGAAAATGCCCCCCTCGTGGAAGGAAGCCATAATCACCACGATACCGAAGGAAGGGAAGGATAGGGAATTATGTAGTAGTTTCAGACCTGTGTCCATACTCAACGTGGATTACAAGATGTATACATCGATAATATCAAAGAGATTTGAGACGTTTATGCCAGACATTATAGATGAAGATCAAACTTGATTTATTAAAGGGAGACAGACACAGGACAACGTGAGAAAGACATTACACATAGTAGAGGAGATACAAAAACAAGGTGGTAGCGCGGTACTGATTAGCCTAGATGCAGAAAAAGCATTCGACAGTGTGAGATGGACTTTTTTATATAAAACATTGATGAGGTTCGGACTGAACGGGAGGGCGATGAAGATGATCAAGGCGCTATATCAAGAACCGACAGCGAGGGTTAAGGTGAATGGCAGCTTGACGGATAGAATCAGATTAGAGAGGGCTACCAGACAGGGATGTTGTCTCTCACCGACGCTCTTCGCCGTTTTCATAGAACCACTGGCACAACTGATCAGACAGACCGAGGACATTAAGGGAGTAAGGATAAAGGGAACGGAATATAAACTAGGCCTGTTTGCGGACGACGTGATAGTATACATGAGGCAACCAGACAAGAGCTTCCCGGCACTGATGGATCTACTGAAGGAATATGGCCACTACTCAGGATACAAACTAAACGTGACAAAGACACAGACCTTAGCATGGAACTATACCCCAATGACGGAAATTAGGGAACAGTACGGGATAAGATGGGACATGGACAAGATTAAATACTTAGGGGTGAACATCACGAGAGGGGTGGAGAAACTGTTTGAGGCGAACTATACACAGATAAATCAGAACATCAAGAGAGACTTAGAGAGATGGACAGTAATGCCCTTGGACTTCAATTCAAGAATAGAGGTCATTAAAATGAACATACTATCAAGGTTACTGTACCTATTCCAGTCACTACCGATACAAATACCACAGAATCAATTCAGGGAGTGGGACAGACTGATATCGAGGTTCATATGGGCGGGGAGAAGACCACGGGTCAGATATAAAACACTACAACTACCAAAGGAAGAGGGAGGGATGGCAGTACCCAGCCTACAAGATTATTACTATGCAGCACAACTGAGAGCAGTGACGTGCTGGTGTAACGACAGATATGAGGCAAGATGGAAAGACATTGAAAAAGAAGGGGAGGGATACAAGGTGCAAGCTCTGGTGGGAGATAGGGAACTATTTAAAGAAAAAGAGGGACTATTAGATCCAATCACCAAATGCACCTTGACTATATGGAACAGAGTAGTAAAAACACACAAATTGGAGAAGCAGTCAGGGGTTCTGAGATGGGTAGCACATGACAAGAGATTCAAACCAGGGAGGTTAGACCATGGATTCAGAAGGTGGGAGAGGGGGGGGGGGGGCAACAGCGATATGCAAAATGATAGAGAAGGGGGAAATGCAGACACTACAAAAATTAAAGGAGAAATTTGGACTAGAAAACAGGGACCACTTCAGATATCTACAGGTTAGAGACTACTACAACAAAGAAATAAGGGGGGCCAAAGACGAAGTACAGAATGGAATAATAAAGATGATAGTATGGGCATACGAAGGGGGGCAAGGAAGAGTAATATCAGCAATATACCGGGCTATAATGAACAGCAAGGGACACACGACCGATTACATAAGGGAGAAATGGGAGAGAGAGCTAGAGATAGAAATAACAGCGAAGGAATGGGGGAACATATGCGAGGTGCAACATTCAACAACAGGATCGAGGATATGGAAAGAGTTTGGATGGAAAAACATAATCAGATTCTTTATAACCCCAGAGCTGAAGGGAAAATATACACCAACACAAAGAGCATGCTGGAGGATGTGTGGGAAGGAGGGGACAAATCACACGCACATATTCTGGGGATGTCAGAAGCTGAAGGGGTATTGGGAGGAGATAGGGGAGGCAATGATCAGAATATTAGGATACGGATTACCACAAACAGGACTGGTGCTTTACTTAGGAGACCTGACACACGAGGGAATACAAGGGGGGGACAAATATTTAATAAAGATAATGTTGATAGCGGCCAGAAAAGCAATAACGAGACTGTGGTACAAGGAAGACCCACCGACAATAGCACAATGGGTAGGAATAGTGGAAGAGATACAGGATATGGAGAGGATAACACACATGCTGAGGTTACAGGAAGAGAAATTTGGAGAAAGATGGGGTAACAAGGGGAACGAAAACGACATCACAGAGGAAGAACCAAATACACCACAAGAGGGCGAAGGGTAAAGGAGGAAAGAGGTTCAAAGAGGGTCTCTGAACCCATGTCACACACTTAATGTTTTCTAATTTCATTTTGGTTTAAGGTATGACAACTGTTTTATGTTTTTTATTTGCTTAAGTCAGTATTTTTTATTTTTCGTCTTTTGGATATTAAATGTTTTTATTTATTATTTATGTCTGATTAATAGTGTTGTTGATGTTATTGTATATGTTGTGTTGTTTGTCTATAAATGTTTAATAAAAAAATGTATGTTTAAAAAAAAAAAAAATTACATTGGAGGAGGTTGGGGGGGGGGAAACACTGTACAACTGTACAAGCAAAACTGTACATTGGAATATTGACAACAACCATACTAGGTAATTTACTGTACATTGGAGGGGGTTGGGGGGGGGGACACTGTACAAACAAGCAAAACTGTACATTGGAATATTGACAACCATACTAGGTAAATTACTGTACATTGGAGGGGGTTGGGTTAGGACATTTACAGGGGCCAGTTTCGAATTTCAGTCTCCCGTAGGTGTTCATTGAGAGTGGTTTTGAAAGTGGGTAGTGATTCACATTCCTTTACAGCTTTAGGTAGGGCGTTCCACATTGATGTGGCATAATTGCGAAACGTGTTTAGTCCCTTGTTTGAGCCAAATCTGGGTTTAACATGATTTGTGGAGCTCCCTCTGGTGTTGTGATCGTGGTATTCACTGACCTTTGGGAAGTATTTTGACATGTACATGGGTACCTTGGTCGTGTAGTGTATCTTGTAGACCAGGCCCATTGCAAGTTGCTGTACTCTGTCGTCTACTCTAAGCCAGTCTACGACCAGGCACAGCGTTTGGATACTTGTGCCAAGATGGCTGCTGATTGAAGTGCTGAGCTGCACTCCGTGCCAAACTTCCCTTTAATGCCATTATATATGCTTTGATCAGAGATAAACTTAACTTTTTCCAACCTGGATTCACCTGTTAACGAGACGGTAGAGGGACTGGAAGCCTATATTGACGCGTTTTATAAAAAAAACGCTATGGCAGGCACCAAACCCGATACCAAACGCACCCGAAGTGAGCTGGGCTCGAGTGATGCGGATGACCCAACCAGTGACATCAGTCAGTCTTTAACATCTATTCAACATCAACTCCAGAAGCTTGATCTACTCGAACAGCTGACAAACAATGTCAAAGAGTTAAAAGCTTCTGTGGAGTACAACAACTCACTCATCGAGGTGCTAAAGGCAGACAATGCCTCACTCAGGATCGACATAAACAAACTACAACGTCTGACGGGTAATCTCCAAAAAGAAAATTTCAACATGGCTAATAACATTCTTGACCTACAATGTAGAAGCATGAGAGACAACATAATAATTCACGGACTTTCTGAAACTAAAAATTAAACTCACCAGAAATCCGAGGAACTTTTTAGGTTATTCCTGTCAGATAACCTGAAAATGAAGTCGGTTGAAACCGAAGCTATCCGCTTTTCCAGAGTCCATCGCCTGGGGAAAGCCAAAGTCACACGGTGGTGTAGTGGTTAACACTGTCGCCTCACAGCAAGAAGGTCCAGGGTTCGATTCCCGCTTGGGGTCCAGGTTTCCATGATGCCAGGTACCCAGGTGGGGTATCTCCCAGGCCTTTCTGTGTGGAGTTTGCATGTTCTCCCCGTGCTCGCAAGGGTTTCCCCCCCGATAAGATAAACCCAATGGAAAAACATGCACAACAACAGATCGCTAACGCTGTGGCGTCCTTGACGAAGACGGACAGGAGCACTTGGATTGGTCCCCTGGCGCAACTCACGTTGAAGCCTGTCTGCTCCCGGCTGCCCTTGGGGGGGAAGGACGACGGGATGGGTTAATCGCAGAGACAAATTGCATCTGCGATCCTAAAGAGACAATGCATGCGTGTGTGTTCCGGTGTGTGTGCTAAACTAACCGCTGTGTGTACCACTAAAACATTGAGTGTCGTTGCATGCCGAATAAAGACCTCTGCAACAGGTCCTGCATTATTATTATTATTAAAGTCGACCAGCAGAGGTGCCGTCCCATCGTGGCCAAAGTCATCGATTCAAAGATGAAATCTGCTATTATGTCCAACGGTAGAGAGCTGAAAGGATCCAAATATTCCATCAGTGACCAGTTCCCGACAGAGATCATGAGTAGACGCAGGCTGCTCTACCCGGTCATGGCGGATGCGAGGAAAAACAAACGGAATGCTCGTATGTTCATGGATAGACTTTATATTGATGGAACTATGTACAGGAATCCCCGTATTACATACTGGCTGAGTGGAGGCGACGAAAACATCTTTCATGACGCTCAGGAGGAGCTACTGGCTCCAAGTATCCAGCGTGCTTCCCGAGCTGCTGTAAACAATGACGCTTGAAGATGACGTCATCATCACCCAGGCGTCCTCGTTGCTATGACTACCCGGGACCATGACTGAATACACGTAGGACACTGCATGCAGAACGCTGCAGATGCAAGTCTTACCTTGAATGCTTCATTTCTTTTCATTTATTTCTTGTGCTTTTCTTCTCAGTCTCATATCCATTCCATTTGTTTGTTTTTTCCAATTCATTTATTTAATTTTTCCTTCTTGTCTCTCCACCCTCTCTTTCAGGTCAATGTTTGATTCTCTCTCTCTCTCTTTCTCTCTCTCTCTCTCTCTTTCTCTCCCTCTCTCTCTCATATATATTTTCCCTCATCTTTGGCTAGGGAAATGCGGCTAACGTTGGGCTACTCACCCAAACCCTTGGGCTAATGGGTTTGAATGGAGTGGCCTTGGGTTATTGTTATTTTTGTTGTCTGTTTTTGTCTTTCCGTCACCTTCTCCTTTTGTCATATGCGTTTGTTTATGTTCTTTGTCTGCTCTCTCGTGTTGTCTGTGTCTTTGTTGTCTGTCTGTGTTTTTGTTTGTATGTTCTGCTTGCTGCTATCACTATCTACCTGCACCTCCTTACACAACTCCATTGATCTATCATTTTCAAAGGTACAATTGAAATAGAAACAGTCAGGGGACTAAAGGTTGTTCACATTAATATCAGGAGCATTAGATATAAAATGAATGACCTTAGATCATGGGTTACTCTCTACAAACCTAATGTCATCACTATCTCTGAAACATGGTTATATGAGTTCAATTTCTAAAGGAGGTGGGCTGGCCACATACGTAGATTCTAATCTAGTTTCTGAACGTCTATCTCCTGACATAGAGCCGGTTCATTTTGAAAGCCTTTTTATTAATATTAAGTTTCACGAAAACAAACATTTAACAATTGGCAACATCTACAGGCCACCATCAGCTCCGGCTGAGTCTACTAAATGCATCCTATCAACCATTAATTCTTTTGATAAACAAAATGAAATTATCATATTGGGAGATTTTAATAAAAATTGGCCTGGTCATTCCTGCACCAATGACAGAAACGTATTTAGGAGTGTAAATCTTACCCAGCTAATTAAGGAACCCACTAGAGTGGACAACCGGTCCTCATCTCTCTCTGACTGGATACTCGTCACTAATCCTGGGCGGATCATTAAATCTGGTGTTATGTCTGATTGTTTTAGTGACCATTCTGTAATTTTTTGTGTTTGGACAATTAAAATCCCAAGCTCTCCACCAAAATACATAACACTAAGACAAAGTAAAAACATTAACGTGGATAATTTTATTCAAGACCTAATTGGTATAAATTGGAACAGATTTCAGCTAATTCCCTCTGTTGAGGATGCATGGGATTTTTTCCACTCTGAAGTTACTAAAGTAATTGATGTTCATGCCCCCATCAAAACAATTAGAGTGAAAGGTAGACATTTACCGTGGATCAGCGCACATCTTATCCATCTATTTAAAGAAAGGGACAAAGCCTGGGCGAAATACCGAACAACTAAGGACCCTGTGGATTGGGAACATTATAGATATCTGAGGAATTCATCAAAAACTCAAACAAGGAATGCAAAATCCAATTACTACAAAAATAGTTTTAGACATGATTTTCATAATCCAAAACAGTTTTGGAATAAACTGAACACTTTCCTCAACAAAACAGACAAAAAAACTATAAAGCAGATACAAATCAATAATGACATTATTTCTGATCCTCTACTCATATCCCAAGCATTCAATAAACACTTCTCCTCTGTGATGTATGTGGCTGTTGGTGTGTTACTACCTCACCATTCCTACTCCTGCCCTCTAGGGGGAGGGCGAGCACTTCTTGAGGTGACAGCTCAGCCCGCTTCCGGGTTCGTTGTTATGGCAATAAAGCTAGCTACAGCCATGGTCTGTAGTCCCTGTGAACAGCGTATTCCGTGTGATTAATATGCTACCATTGTCCGGGATCACATATATAATAAATGGCGACGAGTACGGTTCATCCAGTGACGGCACTGGTTGAAAAGAATCCAAGCTAACGTTGGTTTGATGACGGAACGGGTGGACGAGGAATCTACGCTGACGCCGGTGTTCTGCAAAATTCTACTCCACACCAGAATTCTGCTGCCAGTGCTTCTGCGCTTGCGCATGCATGCGCATGACCCACAATCGTTTTTCACGCGTTTTAACTCAACAATATTCTGCTGCCGAACGTCTTGTTGAGTCTTATGATGGTGAGCAATATCTTAAACATATTTGTACATACATAACTTATTACTGTATAAGCATGTAAATATTTGCATGTAATTGGCTTTGCAGCAGAATGTATAAAGTATGTATAAAGTAGATGATAAAATGTCGTACACCTGTTGGAGTTTGGAGTGAACGTGACGACACCCAGCTGTCAAAAGATATAGGCCTGAGTTTAGCGTTATCTTGTTTTAAAATCACTTTTTTATGCATCAAAAATCACTTGTGTGTTAATAATATCACTTTTTTATGCATCAAAAATCACTTGTGTGTTAATAATACTTATCCCGACCCTGGTCTGTATAGCAATGGAGAAGTAGTAGAATTTCGCAGACGCGTCATACCCTGGTCTGTATAGCAATGGAGAGGTAGTAGAATTTCGCAGACGCGTCATACCCTGGTCTGTATAGCAATGGAGAGGTAGTAGAATTTCGCAGACGCGTCATACCCTGGTCTGTATAGCAATGGAGAGGTAGTAGAATTTCGCAGACGCGTCATACCCTGGTCTGTATAGCAATGGAGAGGTAGTAGAATTTCGCAGACGCGTCATACCCTGGTCTGTATAGCAATGGAGAGGTAGTAGAATTTCGCAGACGCGTCATACCCTGGTCTGTATAGCAATGGAGAGGTAGTCGAATTTCGCAGACGCGTCATACCCTGGTCTGTATAGCAATGGAGAGGTAGTAGAATTTCGCAGACGCGTCATACCCTGGTCTGTATAGCAATGGAGAGGTAGTCGAATTTCGCAGACGCGTCATACCCTGGTCTGTATAGCAATGGAGAGGTAGTAGAATTTCGCAGACGCGTCATACCCTGGTCTGTATAGCAATGGAGAGGTAGTAGAATTTCGCAGACGCGTCATACCCTGGTCTGTATAGCAATGGAGAGGTAGTAGAATTTCGCAGACGCGTCATACCCTGGTCTGTATAGCAATGGAGAGGTAGTAGAATTTCGCAGACGCGTCATACCCTGGTCTGTATAGCAATGGAGAGGTAGTCGAATTTCGCAGACGCGTCATACCCTGGTCTGTATAGCAATGGAGAGGTAGTAGAATTTCGCAGACGCGTCTATCGAGTCGCGCTACGGCAGCAGTTTTCGAGGAAGTAGTAGAATTTCGCAGAACACCGGTTAGCGAAGGGGCTAACGTCGGCGGATCTGCTGCGGGACAATCACACAGAGGGATGGCTGGTATCATCGGGCATATCGTGGCTTTTGATGAATTGACGGAGCAGTGGCCGACTTATGTGGAACGGTTTGAACATTTTGTGGCTGCAAATGACATTTCCAATGAGAAGAGGCTACCGGTGTTTTTGAGTCTAATAGGGGCAACAACATACGAGTTACTGCGCAGCTTGATTGCTCCGGATAAACCGGGGGATATAACTTATGCTCAGACTGTGCGAGTATTGCAAGGCCATTTTTCTCCCAAGCCCATTGTGATTGCGGAAAGATTCCGTTTCCATAAAAGACATTAATCGGAGGGGGAGACAATAGCCCAGTATATTGCAGATTTGAAAAAGCTGTCGGAGCACTGCGAGTTTGGCACGTACCTGTCAGACGCGTTAGGGGACCGGTTCGTGTGTGGTCTCCTCAGCGAGTCCATACAGAAGAGACTATTAACCGAGAATGCCCTCACCTATCACAATGCAGTGGAGATAGCCGTTGCTATGGAAACAGTGGCGAGGGAGGCCCAACAACTCAGCAGCTCCGTAAAAGTGAATGCAATGGCTCTCTCATCTACACCTGGGAGAAAATGCACCCGGTGTGGGAGGACCAACCATGTGGAGAGTGACTGCTTCTACAAGGACCAGACCTGTCACCGTTGCGGTAAGAGAGGCCATATTGCATGTACATGCAGAGAGAGCAAGCAGGAAAATAAAGCAGCAAGTGACACAAGATGGGAGCAAGGAGACAGAGGGGGGATTAACACAAGATGGGAGCAAAGAGACAGAGGGGGAGAAAGGTCGAAAAGGCGGATAAATATGATGAACACCAGGGGGAAGCAGAGTGATACGGGGTCTGATTCAGATGGGGAATTAACCCTGCACAGGGTGGATGCAGCAGATGATGTGTCTCAGCAGGGCGGTTCAGCCTCATCAGTGATTTGGGTCAGGCCAAAAGTGGAGGGGCAAATGATTGACATGGAGCTTGACACGGGGGCAGCTGTTTCACTTATATCAGAGAAAATGTATAGTGAAAAGTTCAGTCATATTCGCCTGCGCCACACCCACATCCTGCTGAAAACATATACAGGTGAAGTGATCGCACCAGTGGGGGTGGTAAAGGTGAAGGTTCAAATGAACAGAGACCAAGCACGGCTCCCACTATATGTGGTGAAAGGCGATGCACCCCCCTTGTTCGGCCGTGAGTGGCTGAGAAGAGTGAGACTGGACTGGAGAGCCATAAAAACAGTTAGATCTGGACAACGCATGCAGGGGAACACGATGGAAGCAGTGTTAAAAGGCCCTGCCAATGTATTTAAGGATGAACTGGGGACATTGAAGGGCTTTGAAGTAGCTCTGACACTCAAGCCAGAACATCAGCCGAAGTTCTGTCAGGCCCGGGTGGTTCCCTATGCACTTAGGCCAAAGGTGGACGCTGAGCTAGAGCGCCTGCAACTGCTAAATGTGATTTCGCCTGTGCAGTTCAGTGAATGGGCGACCCCCATTGTGCCTATCATTAAGAAGAATGATAGTGTGCGCATCTGCGGGGATTTTAAAGTGACTGTGAACCCGGCCCTCTGTGCTGAACATTATCCAATACCCCGGATAAAGGACATGTTTGCTTCCCTAGCGGGGGGCAGCGGTTCAGCAAGCTGGATCTGGCTCACGCATACTTGCAGGTGCCGGTGCAGGAGAGTTCACGCAAATATCTCACCATCACAACGCACAAGGGGGTGTTCTGCTATAACCGACTGCCTTTTGGCATAACGTCAGCGCCCTCTATCTTTCAGCGTATTATGGATCAAGTCCTCCAGGGGCTTCCCAATGTGCACTGCTTTTTGGATGACATATTGGTAACGGGATGTAATGATGCAGAGCACCTGAAGAATCTGGAAGCGGTGCTGGGTCGATTGGAGAAGTTTGGTCTCAGGGCGCAGCGAGGGAAATGTGAGTTTTTCAAGGACTCACTGGAATACCTGGGACATTATATTGACGCCACGGGCCTTCATAAATCCCCAGAAAAGCTCAGGGCGATTGTTGAGGCCCCAGCCCGACAAATGTGGGCCAGCTGCGCTCCTTCCTGGGATTAATTAATTATTATGGTCGGTTTGTTCAGAACATGGCAACGACACTCAGCCCCCTTCACGCGTTACTACATAAGGGGACACAGGGCTCTACGCTAACCTTTTTCACTAGGGGCACAGGTGCTCCTAAATGAAAATTTTTAGGAGCACACAAAGAAATTTAGGAGCACCCAAAAATATTTAGGAGCACAGTGAAAATATTTCAAGTAACATAGTTTATTTTTTTTTCAAAAATATATGTATATTTGTACTGTGCGTGCATGTGTGTAAATTAGCTCTTGCTACAACCCTGCATGTTTACATTTTGTATTTTGTACTTGATGTTCATTAACATGTGCTGTCCCTATCAAATAAACTATCAAATCAAACTACTACTACAAAAGGTTCAGTCACTTAACTTTAGCCCCTTTTATGCATACAATGCTTATGTTTTGGCTGTGTTGCTCTTCTAGAAAAATAATCCTTTAAGGGTTGCCTATTGAAATACTGTACACTTTCCTACTGTACACTTTCCTGATTAATTGAAATGGGGGACCCTGATGTAAACAAGACGAAAGTCTTTCTCTGGTCTGCATCCCCTTAACAATTGTGTGTATTGAGCTGTACTGTATTGTACCCATTCTGCAATCTGTTAATAAAGTTTTCAATCAATCAATCAATCACACCTCCAGTACAGAAACATTGTTTGAGTTTGCGTGTCAGGTAGACCATTGATTGACAGTCGAGTCTGCCAATTACATCACATCGCTTGCACTCCGGCGCTGCAGCTGGACCCATTGCCCACCTCTGCTGTTGATAACGCTAGCCAAGTTATTATACACACAGATACACAGTGGGCCAGTGACTTTGGTGTAGGGGTGTAACAATGCATCGATCCTAAGGGGGAAATTCAACTGCATCGATTTTGAAAATGTTAGAATAGATTATCGCAATTTTAATGTGTACACGTTATGTTATTGTCATGTCCGTTACAGCCAACACACCGACATACGCTACTGCATCAACGTTATGATTAACAAAGCAAGGCATTCGTTTTGTTGCATTAACGTTATATTACTATTGCTATCGATAAATCTAGGTGTTCTAAAATCTATTGCTATTGGTAAGAGAGAGAGACTATAATAAGTTAGTGTCTCGGAAAACGAGAGCCCTGATCGCGGAGTTTCAGGAAGTAAACAAGAAAAATGAGAGCTTCCGATTGGTCATTTGCTTTATTTCCCATGAAACCAGTCACTTCACTCTACTGTGATTGGACCGTTGGCTTGAGTGCAATGTGGGACTTGTAGTTTTTTAACGATCTCGCAGCGGAGGGAAAAAAAGACGAGAGGCTATAATCTGTATTCGCACAGCGTGCGCGTAATTGATTTTTACCGTTCGCATACAAATATTTTTAGGGGCATATGCGAGCAATTTGGTCGCACTGTAGAGCCCTGGGACACCATGGAAATGGTCACAGGAGTGTGGGAAGGCATTCTGCTCAGCTAAGGATCAACTGCTCTCGGAGAGGGTGTTGACACATTACAATCCCCAACTGCCAATCATACTGGCGTGTGACGCCTCGCCCTATGGCGTGGGCGCGGTGATTTCGCATGTGATGCCGGGAGGTCAAGAGAGGCCCATAGCGTTTGCCTCCAGGACATTGAATAAAGCGGAGCAAAATTATGCTCAGATTGAGAGGGAGGCCCTGGGGATCATATTTGGTGTGCGCAAGTTCCACGCCTATCTGTACGGCCGCCATTTTACCCTACTCACAGACCACAGGCCCCTGACTACAATATTGAGCCCCAGTAAAGCTATCCCATCGATGGCGGCTGCAAGACTGCAGCGATGGGCCCTAATATTAGCTGCTCACAACTACACGATTCAGTACAGGGGGGCGGCAGAACATGGCAATGCAGACGGCCTCTCACGCCTGCCACTGCCGGTTGAGCATAAGGACAAACCAGGTTCAGTGGATACCGTACTGATACATCACCTTGAATCGCTGCCAGTATGCAGCACTGACATTCGTAAAGAAACGAGGTATGATCCAGTGCTCGCTCAGGTGATGGACATGTGTTTGTCAGGACACTTTCCTGTGGCGCAAGGGCAGGACAGTGCACTGACTCCCTATTACACAAGAAGAGATGAACTCTCAGTGGTACAGGGGTGTTTGTTGTGGGGAAATCGGGTGATTGTGCCTCCAAAATTGAGACCCCAATTGCTACAGGAGCTGCATGCAGGCCACCCGGGAGTAGTTAAAATGAAAGCGGTGGCTCGTAGTTACATCTGGTGGCCGGGGATTGACGCTCAAATAGAACAACAGGCCAGAGTGTGTCAGTCGTGTCAGCGCAACCAGAAATCTCCCAGTCTCTCCCCACTTCACTCCTGGCCGTGGCCAGGCACTCCGTGGCAGAGGATACATGTGGACTTTGCGGGGCCCTTTGAGGGTCATATGTTTATGGTGGTGGTGGATGCCCACTCCAAATGGCCAGAAGTGAAGCTGATGGGCTCCACCACAACCGCTAAGACTATTCAAGTACTGCAGGGGTTGTTTAGTCGCCATGGATTGCCAGAAGTTCTGGTTAGCGACAATGGGCCGCAGTTTACTTCATATGAGTTTGCGTCCTTTCTCAAGGGAAATGGAGTGAAGCACATGCGCTCTGCTCCTTTTCACCCGGCCACGAACGGTCAAGCGGAGCGCTTTGTACAGACACTAAAACGCTCATTGAAATCGTCCCGAGGAGCAACGACAGTGCAGCACAGACTGGATTTGTTTCTGCTCAGCTACAGAAATGCTCCCCATGCTACGACTAATGAGTCTCCTGCGGTGCTTTTCCTTCGCCGCCGACTTCGCTCCCGCCTTGAAACCCAGTGTGGCAGCGGTAGTGGATCAAGCTCAGACAGTCCAGCAGGGTCGCAGAGCCCAGTTCGCCAGGGACAAGGACTTTGCATCGGGAGACCCGGTGCTGGTCCGTGATTATAGACCTATAGGCCTGTGACCCGATGCTACTCACTTCAGGGGAGCCAATACCACCAGCCCCATTGGCGCAAACTGCGACAGTCCTTATGCCAGATCCAGTGACCGTTTCCCCAGCGGGCGGACAAGAGTCCTCCCTAACCGGTCCCTCAGTCACGCACACTGAGGCAACTGACTTAGAGCCAACCAGAACATTCACAGAGACTAGTAGGAGGTACCCGGTGAGGGTAACTAGGCCTCCTGATCGCCTCACATATTGAGCGGGACGTTCTGACAGACTCAGTTGGACTATGGGGGTTATTGCACTATTGTTTTTTGGTGTTATATTAGGAGGGGTCATTCCGGGGCACTTTATCACTATATTAGGTACTGGGTTTGGAAGTGGGGACAGCGATACAATTAAGTGGGGAGGAGTGTGATGTATGTGGCTGTTGGTGTGTTACTACCTCACCATTCCTACTCCTGCCCTCTAGGGGGAGGGCGAGCACTTCTTAAGGTGACAGCTCAGCCCGCTTCCGGGTTCGTTGTTATGGCAATAAAGCTAGCTACAGCCATGGTCTGTAGTCCCTGTGAACAGCGTATTCCGTGTGATTAATATGCTACCATTGTCAGGGATCACATATATAATATCCTCTATCTGTAGTTCCCAATGCACAGACTCCTATGTTACAGCTGGTTCCCCTAACTTAAGTGCTCATAATGGTTCGTTTTCTTTCAGAGTCAAACTCTAAATATTCCCCTATGGGTAATGGAAACTCCCCAGCACTACCCCCCCCCCCTCCGCAATTAAACTCCTTAATTGAATTAAACTCTAAATATTCCCCTATCGGTAATGGAAACTCCCCAGCACTACCCCCCCCCCTCCGCCACTAGGTGGCGACCTACTCCTCCTCCATTTGCCTGTATTATCCCACTGCCCCCCTAGATGGCGGCCAAAACTCAGTCTAGAGGATTGTAGGTGACGTGTCACTTCCTGATTCTAAACCCCTCGTGGCTGCGGCCATTTTTGTCTGCTCAATTTTTTCTTCTTTTTTTTTTTTCACCATCCCTTTAATGTCTCAAACATTCTCTCGCTACCGACCACACCCGTAACGTTTGTTCACTGCTCCCTTCACGTCACAGTCCCGCTTCCCGCTTTCTGCGTTTTGAACAGTAATCAAACTAAATACGATGTTGCCCCTTTAACTGAATGAACATCTCCCCTTTGCCTCCCTTCCCATCTCCTATACAGTGGCTTCTGTGCTCTGTAGATAAGACTCGATTTTCAAAACAAAAACCGGTGCCGCTCTGCTGTTATTCAAACACACTATTACAGCTGGCATTCTCTGTGTCAAACTAATTACGTTTACGGATACACTATTGTTCGTTTTCTTATTGGCTTGTGAAGTTGTTGAGACTCACTTTATCTTTTCACCGTCAGTTGTTCTGGTCCATGGCTGGGTTTATCTCTCCGGCCTTGCTCGGCTCGCTCGCTGGGTCCATGGCGGTGTTTATCTCTCCGGCCTTGCTCGGCTCGCTCGCTGGGCTCACGTCCATGGCTACCCATTCACGCCTCGGCACTGCACACAGTCTCTTCCTTTCAAGCAACTTCAAAGCAAGCAATAATCCGGGTCCAAACGGCATCAACTGTAAGATTCTGATCAAACTTGCCAGTATCACGTCTTCGTCTGTTTGGCCCTCCATCCAATTCCTCTGCGTTGTGTACTTTTAATGGTCCTGACGTCTCAGATACTGGTAGATAAGATCCTTATCTCCCCCGTTAGTGCAATCCATAAACCATAATAATTCTCCACTTCCGTAAGAATTCGACACTCCGACACCGTGAGATACCTTATGAGGAAAAGCGTTGTTTTATTGCTATAAACAGAACCTCATAATCAGATGTTATCAGATGTTATCAAATTGTATCGTCCTTGAAGAGTCTATTCTAATGATCTTTCGGTGAGTTCGTCTATCGTCCTTTTGTGATTCAGTCCAATAGTGTTCAGGCCTGTTCGTTAGCCTAAGACCATCCTCGTGGTAGCCGAAGCTACTGGTGATGTGGCATTCCCCCCCCCCCCCCTCTCTCTCAATGAGAGGAGAGAGTGTCTGTGTGATCTCAGTCCTACTCGCTCTTGGTCGGATTCTAGTCTGCCTTACACCCGGAAACACCGTTCGACTCATAGATGTTCGTCGTCGCAACGACGGCCCCGCCTTCTGGTTGTCATGCGACGTGTTGTCATGACAACTGCATAACCTTTAACACTAATAAACTCACGTTTCATTAAGATGAACCTCTCTCCCTCCTGCCCTGGGAGACAGTACACTCTAATCTCAGATGTTCTTCCAAGGAATTCATAACAAAACCCTCGCTGACGCGGCCTGTGCCTGTGAAACCACTGGTTCCACCACCGTCAATATCACCGTCTTCCATGCACATTTCAATCACCGTTTTAGCTGTGGTCACCTCCCCCCAATCTATACATCACATACATTGAAAAAGCACCCCAAATCTCTCACTTGGCAACATTTGATCCCCCTTCCAATCAGGATTCAGACCTCATTACTCTACAACCACAGCTACATTAAAATTCACCAGTGATGTGCTTTTGTCCTTTGACAAAGGCCATCTTACTGGTGCAATATTCATTGATCTTTCCAAAGCGTTCGATATGGTTGATCACTACCTCCTCCTTGACAAACTGTATTCTATTGGTTTACACCGAAATGCCCTACTATGGTTTAGTGCCTATCTTCACAACAGGCGCCAGTGTGTTGTACTTCAAGGCTCTCAGTCAGAGTTTCTAACTGTTGAGAAAGGTGTTCCTCAGGGTTCCATATTGGGGCCACTTCTCTTCTCTATATTTATTAATGATCTGCCAGATATTTGTTCCCACTGTCAAGTCCAGCTCTATGCTGATGATACCGTTATTTATGTCTCTGATAAAAACATTAATCAAATTCAACATTTTCTACAGTCAGACTTCAATCTGGTCCAAAAATGGCTTAAAAACAACAAACTATTACTGAATAAGAGGAAGTCTTGTAGCATGCTGCTTGGCCACTCACGTAGTGGTGCAAGTTCCATTGACCTACAGATCAATTTTGAAGACGGCTCCTACCTTGAAAAAGTGGATTCATTTAAATACCTCGGTATCACGATCGATCCAGAACTCTTATTCAAACTTCACATTGAACTTACCATTAAAAAAACATATGGCAGCTTGTGCTCACTTTATCCCTCAATCAATTGTTTCTCGTTTGAAGTGAGGAAAGGAATAATCTCCCAAGTACTACTTCCCATTGTAGATTATGCTGATATTGTATATCTGAACACCACAGACACTAATCTCAAACCTCTCAATGTATTATATAACTCCCTATGTAGATTTGTGCTGAGGTGTCCATACAGAACACACCACTGCTCTCTGTATAGTTCGCTTGATTGGCTGCAGCCTAAGGCAAGAAGGCAACTTCACTGGTACCTATTCCTTTTTAAATGTGTTCACTTTAACTGTCCTTCTTACTTGAAACAGTCTCTGGAACCATATACATCACCATACCCGCTTAGACATTCACAACATCCCTATTTTACTGTTCCCAGAAGAATATTTTCTGAAGCTGGACGAAGGTCATTCCATTACAAAGCTCCATCTGACTGGAACAACCTTCCTCTTTCTCTCAGATCTGTTACCTCTCTTGGCCGCTTCAAGACTTCACTGTATCCACATCTTGAAACTACCTGTGCATGCTTTTAACACTGCTTGTACATATGTCTATTTCTGACTTTGAGATAGGTCATTGTATTGTGTATTGTATACTTGATTCTTTGTTTAAAATGAGTTGGTGAATGGGGGTGTGGGTGGGAGAGGGTGAGCAAGCTGCAGTAACTGTATCTGTACATGTGTGTATTGTGTATTGTGTACTTGTACTGTATGTAATGTTTTACGTTTGTGCATAGGACCCCCTCTAAAATGAGATGCTGCATCTCAAGGGGCTATCCTTTCAATAAATTCTGACCAAATTCTGACCAAATTCCATCCTAGGTTGTCAAAGTGGGCAGGGGTGAGGTGGGTTCTAGGAGTAAGGTCTTGCTACAAGGACTAGCACTAGACAACAGATAAATATGAGTTTTTAATAGTTTTTTGCTGTATTTTGTCAATGTGTCTTTTTTTGTTTACCCCACCCTCTTTCCTTGATTCTCCATTCACAGCTGTTCTTGATCAAGAAAAGAGGGCGGGGTTGAGATAATGTAAAGTCTATCCCTTATTGTTTAACTTGTTTAATTCTAACTGTTTGTGTCCATTCTGCAGGCTGAGTGGAGAGAGGAGGTGAAGAAGCACTTTGAGAAGATTAAGAGTGAAGGAACCTGCATCCACAGGCTGGATGAAGAGCTGATACGGCGCAGGAGAGATGAACTGAGGTGAGAGAGAGAGAGAGAGAGGGAGAGGGGACAGAGGACAGAGAAAGAGAGAGAGAGAGAGAGAGGGGACAGAGAGAGAGACACACACTCAATTGTACATTCCATGAGCGAAAAGGAGCAGGGAGAAGAAAATCGTATTTAGCCTGCCCCCTTACTCAAAACAATGAATAAACAATATAAATAGATGGTCTGTCAATTACACATATTTAACTATCAATACTTAGAATAACATGAAACATAAATGGTATAATAATACAAATATATAACAATAATTAAAATAGTCATAGGGAAAGCTACTGTATTACCCCTAAACTTCATAACGTCTAAATGTTCTTTCTTTATACATTTTCTTGAACTGAAAGATATTTGTACAACTCTTTAAATCATTCTGTATATAAAAATGTTGATACTTGTATGGTTGAAGTTGTTTTCTTGGGGGGGGGGGGCTATGTGTTAAGTGTGTGTAAAGTGGTATTGATTTGAACAGGAAGTGACCTTGTCTCTCTGTCTCAGACATGCGCTGGACATCAGGGAGCACTACGAGAGGAAGCTGGAGCGAGCCAACAACCTCTACATGGAGCTCAGCGCCATCATGCTGCAGCTGGAGGTCCGCGAGAAGGAACTCATGAAGTATGTATCTATGATGCTGGTGTCCAATGACAGGCTGATACCAGGCGGATACCAGGCTGAAAGCTGCTATCGATTCTAAAATCTGATACCGTGAGCTTCAAGTAACATGTCAGAGATGGAAGCGAAGCGAATTGATTTTCTGCGTGTTGACCACATAAAGACATAAAGAGGTGTTATGTCTCTCAAATGGTGGGGGGGGGGATTATAATGTCAATCGTTGTTTGTCCATTGACACCAAACTAATGGTCTCCTCTAAAAACGTCTGTTTCCTATCTGGCTCATTGACCATATTTACACGGCAGTCATTTTGCTCTTATGTCATGCTCAGGTTGGGATTCCTTTCTACCATCCCAACCCGAGCATGACATGGGCAGGGGCGACAGTGGCTCTGGAGGTAGAGCAGTCGTCTGGTAATCCGGAGGTTCCCGGTTGGATTCCCGCTCCTCCCGGGCAGCATGTCAAACTAATTGCTCCCGATGAGCAGGTTGGCACCTTGCATGGTTACCTCTGCCGTCGGTGTGTGAATGTGTGAGTGAATGGGTGAAATGTGAGGAACAAATTGTAAAGCGCTTTGGATAAAAGCACTATATGAATGCACCATACTATTTACCATTTATGGCCACCGTGTGAATAATGGTCAATGAGTTGTCAGTCTAACAGTCTTCTGAAAACCCTGTGTGTCAATTCCAAGGATCGGCAGTTCCTGGGATTAAGATTGTTTGGTATCACTTAACTAACATACTGTAATAATAATAATACATCTATTTTATATAGCGCTTTTCCAGGTGCTCAAAGACGCTTTACATGGGTAGAAGAGACAAAAACTATGGCAAAACAAAAAAACAGAACAAAAATAATACATGACAAAATAAAATAAAACCGACAGAATTAGAGGTCAAAAGCAAGATTGAAAAGGTGGGTTTTGAGGGCTGATTTAAAAGATGTCAGGGTGTTTGCATCACAGATATGGCTGGGGAGGGCATTCCAGAGAGAGGGGGCAGCAGCAAAGGCCCTGTCGCCCCAGGTCCGGAGCTTGGTCGTGGGAGGTGTTAGGAGGTTGGCATCTGCAGACCTAAGGCGACGGGTGGGCATGTGACGGTGGAGGAGGTCGGACAGGTAGGGAGGGGCAAGGTTGTTGAGGGCTTTAAATGTGATGAGTAGTATTTTAAATTGTATCCTGTATTTGATTGGAAGCCAGTGGAGGTCGTGGAGGACAGAGCAGAGATGATGTGATCAGAGCGACGGGTGGAGGTGAGCATGCGGGCAGCAGAGTTTTGGACATACTGGAGTTTATTGAGGATAGTGTTTGGTGAGCCGTAGAGGATGCTGTTACAGTAATCCAGTCTTGATGATATGAATGCATGAACCAGTGTTTCAGCAGCGGAGAGTGATAGGGAGGGGCGGAGACGAGCAATGTTCCGGAGGTGGTAGAAGGCCGTTTTGGTTATGTGGTTCACATGGGGGAGGAAAGAAAGGGTGGAGTCCAGGATGATGCCAAGGTTACGGACGTGAGTGGAGGGGGTGACAATGGAACCATCAATATTTAGGGAGAAATCCTGGGTGTGGCTGGTGAGAGATTTTGGACCGATAATGACGATTTCTGATTTATTGCAGTTTAGTTTGAGAAAGTTATTTTGCATCCATGTTTTGATGTCTGTGAGGCAGGTGGTGAGAGTGGAGAGAGTGGCTGGAGTGATAGTCTTGGTGGAGAGGTAGAGCTGAGCGTCGTCTGCATAACAATGAAAACGGAGGCCATGTTGGCGGAGAATCAGACCAAGTGGAAGGATGTAGAGGATGAAGAGCAGGGGAGCAAGTACTGAGCCTTGGGGGACACCATGAGTGATGGGGGCAGTGGGGGATTTGCAATTGTTGATGGAGATGAATTGGTGCCTGTATGAGAGGTATGATTGGAGCAAGGTGAGGGGGTTTCCGGAGATGCCAACAGAGGACTGGAGACGAGTGATGAGGATGGGGTGACTGATGGTGTCAAAAGCAGCGCTGAGGTCTAGGAGGATGAGGATGCAATTTTTGTGTTTTTGTGTTTGTGTTCTGTTATTGTATAACATAGTCATATTTGAATCAATGGCCAATTGTTAGTTCATAACAAAGCATTGAATAATAACGTATGCTATTTCGGGGCACTTTGTTTCTAGCTGAACAATGGGCCATTTTCTGTTAGTCAGAATCAGAGCCAATTCTCAGACATAATTATTCCAGGCTTCAACAGAAGCTACTTTGACTAATCTCTGCATTTCGTCATACACTTTACACTGAGATTCTTTACTGTTGTGTTTTTTATCCTAGACATTGTCACCCACTTCCTGGTCTTTGTGTATGTTTAAATCTCTCACTTATTGACCTGTATTTACTGTACGAGAAGCTCAATCTACTTTATGGGCAACTGTGAGCCACAGTAGATTTATCTCATGACAGACAGGCAGGGAGAACTCTATTTTTCCCCTCTAGGACTAGATGAAAGTCAGTGTCCCATTCATACCAACGAAGCAGCTTCAGGCTGTACATCTCGATGACATCACAGATTACAGTCTTGTTTCCCCCCCCACAAATACTGTTTAGTCGACCATGAAACCATAATAACAAACGGCATGTACATTTCATAGGTCAGTTACGCACAATAATTGCGCAGCCTAGATAACACAAGATCCAGGGAACCTACTATAACTTTTGATATGACGCAGGATGTACATCCATTCCTTCAGTTGGGAGCTTCCTGTCTTGGAAAATGATTGCGTATCATACATGTACAATAATGCTGTATATATACCATATATATATATTTATTCTCACTGTATATATCCACACATGTCTGTACTTACCTGCACATAATCATTTTACATGTATGTGTAAATACGATATCTTTTTTTAGGTTTATCTATTTTTATTGGAAGAATTTGTACATATTTATACATTTCAGTTATCCAAATTATACAACTTCCATTTCCTTCCCCATTCCTATCCCCAAATCCCACCCCATCCCACCCAGTGAGGGCGACGACAAACATACATGTAAAATAAAAAAAATAAAAAATAAATGTAAATAATTAAACATAAATACAGATGTGACAGACAAAGCTACACAAAAATAAATGAAGTAAAATTAAAAGAAAACAAAAGAAAAAAATATATAAATGGGAAAGACCGTAATAATAATATATAATAGTAATACTCTCCATTTTAGTAGCGTAATTTCCAGATGGTAAAACAAATTAAATGGAAAGTAAATTTAACACCCTTAGCAGACCACCACAATGCCATCTCCCCAGCCATACGTGGGCTAGCAGTGTCAGGAAGGTAGATAGGGGAAGGAGGGGGGTCATGGGGTCCCAAGTTTGGAAGGAGTCATATGGGTTTTGAAATGAGATAGGAAGGGCTGCCATGTTTTGTGGAAGGTATCTGTGTGGCCTTGTGTTGTAAATCTGATTTTCTCTATATGTATAAGAGACATGACATCCCTCATCCAGTGTAAGTGTGAAGGGGGAGTGGCTGCCTTCCAGTTGAAAAGGATGAGGCGTTTGGCAATGAGTGAGGCAAAGGCCATGGCATTGGATTGCCCAATAAATATTGCACCGTTCTCCGGTGTCAGACCAAATAATGCAATAAGAGGGCATGGGTCAACATTCATAAAAAATATGTCTGAATACGATTTTAAAATGGACGTCCAGAAAGGGGCCAGTGCTGGACAATGCCAAAACATATGAATAAGTGAGCCAGGGGCTTGGTGGCACCGGTCGCATGTGGGATCCATGCCAGGATTTATCTTCGCAAGTCTTTGACTAATATAGACGGTGGATATATATATATATATATATGTACATATCCCTTACATACTCTTACTACAGTAGTTACGCTGCTGGCCAGTATGACTTACTACCATAGTGTCTGTACATACGTCTGATCAGCACTACACTCAGTGGTACTAATTTATATTTTATACCCAGTTTAATCACCTGTACATTGTATATTACTGTTGCACTTTACTGTTACATTTGCACTTTGATTGGATGCCAAACTTATTTTTATTGTACTGTACTTGTGCTGTATGATTAAAAAATACATTTGAACCCAATCTAATGTGACATGTGCCATGGCTTTTGAATGATAAAACCCTTGCCCCAATTGACCTACTGTACCTCAAGCCTCGATCCTCCAATCAGGAAAAGAGGGTGGGGCCTGAGATGGGTCAGAGCCTGGTTTCTCAATGGTAAAGCGACCAGTGGCTTAAATTGAGTGGTAGTGTTCCCCGACTAAGCTTTATTAAACAGGCCCCCCGAATGATATCCTTCTCTGTCCCAATGCCTAACTAATCCCGCCACCGTCACCTCTGGCTGCAGGAGGGAGCAGGTGGTGGAGAAGAAGTACCCAGGGAACTACAAGCGTCACCTGGTCAGACCCATCGTCAGGGCCAACGCCGTGGAGAAGCTCATCAAGAAGAAAGGCAGCATGTCCCACAAGCCGGGGCTTCCCGCCGCTAAAAGGTTTGAGCCCCGTCGACTTCCGGCAGATTCACATGGGAGGAGAGATAGTTAAGCTCTTCCTGGACATAATTCCCTGTTGTTGCTACTCTGCATACATCATCATTTACAGATTAATCAAGATAGGATTTACATAGAAGTCACATACAGTACATACTGTAATCCTGCACGGTAATCCACAAAGGCCTAGCGAAGAAAGACCGACTGACCTCTGTCCTCAACCCTCTCATTATACCCTGGTCAGGTCATGCAGTGGCCATGTACAGTAGCGGCAGCCATAGTGCTTTCGTAGGCATTACGAAAAATAGGATGAAATAAAATAGACAATACTTCCTGTATAATGTGGTGTAACCGGAGAGGTTAATCATACGCATGGTAAAATCTTCATGGTTGATTACAAACGTATTGTTAAAACGTGGCTGATCAAATACAATTTAGGTTAGGAGTTCAGTCGAGGACTAGACTTCCGGAGACCTTGAATACAGTACATGTGAGTTTGCTTGTTAAGCCTTTGTTGGAAAAAGGGGAGGGATGACCAGGTGAGGGGAGAGGACAAGGGGGAGGGATGACCAGGTGAGAGGAGAGGACAAGGGGGAGGGATGACCAGGTGAGGGGAGAGGACAAGGGGGAGGGATGACCAGGTGAGGGGAGAGGACAAGGGGGAGGGATGACCAGGTGAGGGGAGAGGACAAGGGGGAGGGATGACCAGGTGAGGGGAGAGGACAAGGGGGAGGGATGACCAGGTGAGAGGAGAGGACAAGGGGGAGGGATGACCAGGTGAGGGGAGAGGACAAGGGGGAGGGATGACCAGGTGAGAGGAGAGGACAAGGGGGAGGGATGACCAGGTGAGGGGAGAGGACAAGGGGGAGGGATGACCAGGTGAGAGGAGAGGACAAGGGGGAGGGATGACCAGGTGAGGGGAGAGGACAAGGGGGAGGGATGACCAGGTGAGAGGAGAGGACAAGGGGGAGGGATGACCAGGTGAGGGGAGAGGACAAGGGGGAGGGATGACCAGGTGAGAGGAGAGGACAAGGGGGAGGGATGACCAGGTGAGGGGAGAGGACAAGGGGGATACAGGGGGGGTGTGAACAAAAGGTCTTGAAAGGAAATTCCACAATAATAATATTGCTATGCATTGGTATTCCCTCCAGGCCGGACCTGCTGCGGTCTGACTGCATGCCCAGCATGGATCCCCTCTCCTCCCCCTCCCCGCTGTCCGGCAGCCCCAAAGTCTCCACGCCTCCTGGGAAGCAGCGCTACCGCAGCAAGCCGCGCCACCGCCGCGCCAACAGCAAGGGCAGCCACAGTGAGTTCCCCGGGGTCCTGAAGCCCGGCGGCGGGGCGGCGGAGGAGACCACGCCGCTTCAGGAGCAGCAGTACCACCACCACCACCACCACCCGCCACCGGAGGGCCCCCTCCTCCCTTTGAAGCGGCGCGAGGAGGCCGTTGTCAACTGTGCCAACAACCTGCGGTACTTCGGACCGGCCGCCGCCCTCCGCAGCCCGCAGACGGACCACCTGCAGCGTCTGCACGCCTCCGGCACCAACCCCGACCTCATCAGCACCGCTGTGGACGCAGACTCCCGCCAGCGGACCGCGACCGCCGGTTCGAATCCCGCCCCGGGCACGAAGGCCGGTTCCCTGTGCCCCTGTTGCCAGGCCCACCCCTTCCCCGGCTGCCTGCACTGTCAGGAGACCCCGCCTGCCCCCAGCCACCCGGAGCTGCCCCACTACTCCCTGCTCAGCACCCGAGAGGGTACCCCCTCCCCGCTGGCAGTGCCCCCCAGCAGAGTGCCTGACCCCGCCTCCGGCCGAGAGGAGAAGGCAGAGCCCCGGGGGCAGGAGGCGTCCTCGCGTACCAAGGCCCTGCCCTCTGGACTGCCTCGCACACTCAGACCACTCAGGAAGGTGAGCACGGAGCTGCGTGCGTGTGTAGGTTGGTGATAGATGAACAGTAGTAATTGGTGATGGATGAACAGTAGTAATTGGTGATGGATGAACAGTAGTAATTGGTGATGGATGAACAGTAGTAATTGGTGATGGATGAACAGTAGTAATTGGTGATGGATGAACAGTAGTAATTGCCTCTCTCTCCCAGGGGGGCGATGAGTCGTCTGAAGAGGAGGAGGGGGAGGTGGACAGCGAGGTGGAGTTTCCCAGGAGACAGAGGTAAGACAACCATCTAACCTTGTCCTCCGCTATGGGGTTTCATTAGCCGCAACGGTGTCCCAGATTGCAAGTACATACCAGGGCTGCAGATAATGCGATACAATTTCCCTTGCGTACTTTGCAAGTTCACTCATGTTCGCTGGAGCTGGCGACATGTAATCACACACCAAGTGCTCCTACTTGTAGTGTTACTGTTACTGTTACTAAGAAAACTCACCCCAACTGTATAAAGATCCACTTTTATAGCTCAATTTGTAGTTAAAGGGCCATTTTCTTCTTCTGCTGAATTGTAATCAAGTGTGTTACCGTGAAAATGATCATTTACTCCACGGCAACTTCACCAAATAATAGTAGAACACCAGAAGAACTAATCTGCAGGAAAATGTACCGACTACAATGGGACTGTAAAAGTGGATTTTTATAAAGTGTGGATGAGTTTTTTGTTTGCAGATATTAGCAGATTATAATACATCAATGCAGCAGATGATATTATTTGGCCGGTGGACTCCTTGAACACAGGTTTGAGACACTAGTCTCAGAGGATTGAGTCACTAGTCTGTAGCCAACCAGGTATCAAATCGTTAGCTTCATACGATAATTGTCTTAAGTAATTTTTTGGCCAAATTGAGATTTCTGCCTAACTGTAATCTCCTCACACTGCTGCATCGCCCTGGCTTAGTGCCCATGTCCTCAGCCAATCAGAACACTTGTTATGTTAAAAAATCTCCATCTGCCTAACTCACTTGTGTGACTTGTGCATTTTAACGTTACATACACAGATGGCGATCGCATGACTTAGGCAAGTATAACAACTGCCTTAGTGTATGACATGTATGTATGTATTATGTATGTATGTATGTATGTATGTATGTACGAGGAAAAAATGCGTCACGACATATTTTGTTTAAAAGTCACCTTATTTTGTTACGCAATGGTTGTTGTGTTTTTGTATTTTTGAAAACGTGTTGATACACCTTGTGGAACTTATTTTCAAAATCTAAATTAAAAACTTGTACACATTTGCTGGAAAATACATTTTTTCTTCTTTTCCAAAAATCTTGAAAGATTACTTAGTCTTAGGAAATTATCATTATGAGGCTAACGAAATACTACATAATAATTACAGCAGCCACCTCAAAGGTCAGGACATTAATTCCCTGTCTCTCTCTCTCCCTCTTTCTTTTCTTGTGCATCTGTCTCTTTCCTTTTCATTTTGTTTGCCCTCCTTCTGTCCCTCTCTCTCTCCCTCTTTTTATAATATCCCCCTCCCTCCCTCCCTCCCTCCCTCCCATCATCCCTCCCTCCCTCCCTCTAGGCCTCACCGCTGTATGAGCAGCTTCCAGTCTTACTCCACCTTCAGCTCGGAGAACCTATCAGTGTCTGACGGGGAGGAGGGGAACACCAGTGACCACTCCCATAGCGGCCCGCTGGAGAGGCTGAGCACCAGCCAGGAGGAGCACCTGGATGAGCTGCTGTCGCACACCCCCGACATCCCCATCGACATCTCCACCCAGTCCGACGGCCTGTCCGACAAGGAGTGCGCCGTCCGCAGGGTCAAGACCCAGATCTCGCTGGGCAAACTGTGCTCCGACGAGCACAGCTACGAGGTCAGAACCCCTGGGTGTTGTGTGTCGTTTTATTGTATGTTGATGCTTTGTTGTGGGAAGTGTGGAAAATGGGGTAAATGTTTTATTTTTCTTTTTTATTTGCATATGAAGAATTTAATATCTTCATATGTATATGAGGTTTGGGCTCCAGTCATTATAGTTTTACTGTGTTGTTATTAGGGATGCTCGATATTGGCTTTTTTACCGATACCGATATACCGATATTGTCCAACTCTTAATTTCCGATACCGATATCAACCGATACCGATATATGCAGGGTTTCCCCCCCCTCAAAAAATGGAATAATTTCAGGTAATTAACATTACATATCTCTTGTTGTGGAATTAACACAACATTATGCATACTTTTGACAATAAATAAAATCAGAATTTGTTCTTAGTTGCTTGCCTGGGTAAATAAAGGTTATAGAAATGTAAAAAAAAATAAAAAAAATAATAATACTTTTTTTTTTTTAAACCGATACCGATATTTTCCGATATCACATTTTAATGCCGATATCGGCCGATAATATCGGTAGGCCGATAATATCGGACATCTCTAGTTGTTATTCATACGTAACAGATACTACTTCTAAATGGGGACGTAACGTTCAGGAGTTAATTGACCATATTCAGAAGGCAACCGTTTTTGCTCTTATGCCATGCTCAGGTTGGGATTCCTTTCCACCTGAGCCATGGCCGCCGTGTGGATATGGTCAGTCGAGAAGTGGCTCATATTTTTTTAGCAGAGTCACAGTAATCAAAATGAATAATGAAGTCAAGCAATCGCTAAAGAGAAACTACCGTCTTTGTGGACGTTTGTAACCATGGGGGAAACACTTAACGATCCTCTCTCTCTCTCTCTCTCTCTCTCTCTCTCTCTCCCTCAGAACCCTCTACAGTTCGGTGATTCTGACTGTGACTCGTCTGAAGCAGAATGCTCCGATGCCACCGTGAGGAACAACAAACCCGGAGCTCCGTCCACGTGGTGAAGAGACACCCGGAGGAGCTCCTCTCTCTCCTCTCACCCCTCTCAGCCTGGAGGCCATATCACATCCCACCCAGCCCTGCAGGAAATACAGCAATAAAAAGGACCATACTGTAAACGAAGCTCTACATAGCAACACCCCCCCCCCCCCCCCCCCCTCTTCCCATGCAGTCGCTCCTCCCCTGTTTATCCTACTCATCATAACCCGCTCCTCAGCGTCCAGGCAACCTAGTGCAGGGATTCCCTTTTGAATGGTACTGTACAGTAGATAGTAGATAGAAACATTCATAATTTATTTTTGTCTGAGTTTTGAGGGAAAAATCAGGAACTCTACATTCTCCAAGATAAACAAAGAAAAAAAAAAAAAAAAAAAGAAGACAAAAGACGCATCGCATTGAGCGTTTGTTGTTTTGATGGTGAGAGATTGACAGTGATGATGATGACGAAGATGAGAACGTTGTGAGGCCACCAGCCTCATGGTCGCAGACGACCAGGCCACCTGGCATCGTGAAGCGATCTCTCAGGTGACTGACTCAGATCTGGGGACAGGTGGAGTGCAACCACCCTATATGCTTCTTAACCACCACCATCACCAACCAGCGCTGTCTCTCTGATTACTACAGTACGACTGACCCGCTTTCATATGAGTTTACAGTACCGAGCCCTGGAACCCACACCCCCCCACTCTCAGCGTGTGGGGAATAAGGGGGGGGGGGGGCATGAAAACAGTCTGATCACCAGCATGAACAGCCCATATAATCCCCCCCCCCCCCCCCCCCCTCTTTCTCTCTCTCCTAAACCACTATACGCGTGTCATCATCAGGGTCCTTTACTCCTTTCTGAGCTGTCCCCTAGCATGCCTGTTCGGCTTGCAAAAAAAACACAAAAGGCTGCCAGAAGACCGCATGAGTGGACGAGCTGGTCGAGGAGAGAAGATGCTGACCAGGCTGACACCAGAAGAAGAAGAGAAGAGTTCATTCTTCTTCCGTGGTAAAAAGCCAAGGTCGTCGTCGTAGTGAATCGGATGTCACGGCTGGATTTGGAATATCAGTGTTTATGAACATGAAGCCTCCCCCTCTCCCCTCCAGTGGACATTTACAAGTTTCATATCTCAGGATTGTTCTAGGTCGAGGGAACAGACCGGACCAATTATTACATGGTGGAATGTTGTTCTTGGGAGTGGCACATATTATTATGGATCATGCAGGTATAATAATAATTAAATCTTAAGGATAAGCCTTGTTCTTTGACCCTTTATCGTCGTGATAGACTTTATAGTTATGTAGAGATAATAGAGCGTTTTATGGAGGTGCAGTATCCCTTTTCAGTGTAGTCCACTAGGCCCTAGAAGAGTATCCTATTTTCTAAGCAGGGTTCTACATACTGCTATACCATTATGATGTGTTTGTATGTAGTGTGGCACTAGTTGTGCATTTTAGTGAAATGCAATGTCAAAGGTACGCGCACCAAACAGTTCCCTTGGGTGTAGCGGGTGAATCGGCAATAACGTTACTGTAGCGTGATGCTCAGGTGAAGCAGGGTGTCTGGCTGGCTGGACACAACCTACACAGTGACTGGTGGCAAACAGACTCATGGATATCTATATTTTTTAAACTGTCCCTTTTTTTGTGAACTTGCCTTTCCTGGTTTGATGCTCAGGTTTTAAGTTGCTGATTGAGAGCAGGAGCAATATATCAACGTCCACTAGATGGCGACAGCTACAATGGATTTATTTAGCCTTGTGAATGAATGAATGAAAACTTTATTTAACAGATTGCAGAATGGGTACAATACAGTACGGCTCAATACATACAATTGTTAAGGGGATGCAGACCTGAGAAAGACGTTTGTCTTGTTTCCATCAGGGTCCCCCATTTTCAATTCATATAGACATATATGACATACATGACATACAGATAGTCAGTACTGCTACATCTATACATTTATGACATACCAGATTTGCAAATACAGTACTGTTTGTGATACAGAAGGAGTCAAGAAAAGGGAGTATATACATTTGACGTAGAAACTGTACATTGGAGGTTGGGTGGGGGGGGTTGGGTACATTGGGATATTGACAACCATACTGGGTAATTTACATTGGAGGTGGTTGGGGGGGGGGGGGGGGGGGCGGGGGGCATACTGTATAAACAAGTAACACTGTACATTGAGGGGGGGGGGGAGGAGACACTGTACAAACAAACACAATTGTACATTGAACTATTGAACTTTTGTGTTATGTAAAAGTGCTGGCTTCATTCCTTTTTTTCCTATTCCAGGCCAGTTATCGCCGTTATGATAATTGTATTCACGGGGTCCTTGCAATATAACTCTTTTTGTGTCGTTCTCTTTGGAAAGGGATACTGCATCTTTGGGAGCTATGAGTTATTCTTATCCCTGTTTCAATGTTTGTCATCTACATAAAGCGTATTATAGTTAGAGGAGCCAGTCCGGCTTGACATTAACATGTCACAAATAACAGTCATAACTCATACCTGTGATTCACAATAAGGAATATAAAGCCAGATAAGGCAAGCGAGCACCAGCCTGCTCTCAGTTTTCAACAATCTCACGCCAGTGTTAGCTTCTCCTGTGCATAAACTATCTGTTATGTGACCCGTTATTATCTTTCTCTGAGCCTATCTTACAAGCAGCTCCAAGCTTTTGGCCTCTGCCACCGACCAGCCGACTGGTTGGAAATAAAGCAGGAAATTGTTTTACCGAAGCCAATACCCATCCGTATTACATCTCAGTGTGTTGGCCACTGTACACTTGGGTGCGTTTCATAAAAAGCTGCGTTGCGCAAAGTTAATCAGGTCCCTTGATGGATAATAATGTTGCGCTTCAAAGCTTTGGAGAAGCATCACTACTGGTATACCTGAAGGCACCTGACACTCTTTTCCAAGAGCCTGTACTCGCGAAACCAACCTTCTTCACCATGTTTACGTGCGAGATGAAATAACCATGAGCGTTGTACTGTAATTACTGGGGATCAGACCGAGCTGTTTAATAACATTGTCTTTCTGGCATAATATGCTGTATATCCTGTGAAGTATGATTGTTGTAAAGTTGGAATTTAATTTGAATCTTTAATTTTTTTCCTTTTTATTTTATTTGTAGCTGGCCTACATGATTATTCTTTTCATTAATTTATTATGAATGACTGGGCAGGTTTAGATTTATTTAGAATTTCGGGCAGCTTTAGAAATGGTTTGTCTCGTCTACAATGATTTCTCCAGTATTATTGAAAGAAAGCACAACACATGGGGTATGGGAAGAGGCAGATAAAGGCATTGTCATAACATTGATTTTAGCATCTGTTATTCATTTCTTGTCAAAGACCCCTGACAACAGGGCGCCACCCTCCGTTAGATTGTCATGTTGAACATCCATTAGGTATGGATTTAGCCCCAGCATTTTGTTAACCAACGTTAAGTGTTCCTAATGCTACTTCATTTTGAAGGTTATCAGGAAGCCATTTGCCACTTCGATTCAAGGACAGTTCTCTTATAGTAGGACTTCTCACAGCAGGGTCAACAAGACGTTATGTCTGAATGGTATGAATGGTGCAGGTTCTCTGTCATCTCTGTGCCGTGACCTTTCCTTCCTAACCAAGATACCATGTTACTTAACCCTTTCACTACCACACTATGTGGTTGTGAAAGGGTTAACGTTAGGTTATGACTATAACCAAGTTCTGTTAGTATAGCGACGCTCGGCATCGCTCTGCACTATCTCGCATATGTGCACGCGCACTGAATAAAGACCACAATGTACCTTTAATCCCAATATTCGTCTGACCACACCCCTATCAGCTTACCCATATAAGCAGGGGTGGGGCCACCCACTCGCCTCCTTCCCAAGCTTTCGCCACAAGGCGAGGTCAAAGGCTGCAGCGGCGTCGGATGCCGAGCGTCGCTATACTAACAGAACTTGGTTATAGTCATAACCTAACGTTCTGTTTCGTATACGCTCTCGCTCGGCATCGCTCTCTGCACAAGGGAGGCCGAGCGAGAGCCAACGGCCGACAAATACACCCCGCTGACAGCCCCCCACAACCATCAGAACAGGGAGGGCCGAGCCCCCCCGACCCACCCTAATGGAGGGCACCCCCCCTATTAGGGGCTTCACGGGAGGGCGACGGACCCGACCGTGCGAAGAGGCACTCAAGCAACTCAACGCACAGGGTGAGCAGACCGTGGCTTGACCCCACGACCACACACACGCACAACCCGCATGCCACCCGGGAACGAATGGAGGAACAACCTCGTTACTGCCCCCAGAATCACGGGGTCAAGGGCAAACCCAACCCCGTGGCAAGGCCGTAGCAGCGGAGCGCGAAGGAAGACCCAGACCCACCAAAAGGACTGTACTCCCTGGAATGGGGGCCCGGAGAAGTCCATGATGCCAGCATCAAGACCCCACCAGGTGGGCACGTAGTGCCCCGCCCCCCACATCGCCAGCGTATTCGGACAAAGGCCCCTCAGCCGAGCGGGCCCCGTCCCCCCAATAGTACACCGCCTGGCACACTGACCCTGCAACAGGCAGTCAGCATGGCCGTAAGCACACAAAAAAGGTTAACCAACGGAAGCAGGCAGCGCACCGGGGAAAAACCAGGCAACAGGCTATTAACCCTAGCCTGGAGACTGCGGACGAGACAGGCGCCAGAGGGGACAGCTGAACACAGCCGCCCCGGCGGAAGGAGCGTAAGCTGGCGGTGTTGCATGACCAAGCCTCCATTTAAAAAACCCCACCCAGAGGGGTCGAGGCAGAGAAGGCTGACACGATTGGCAGACGTCATGAACGTGCAGGGGCACCCTCAACCGGTGAACCCGGGAGTTGACACTGCACCAACACACCAGGGAATCAACCACCTTGGTGTTACCCAATGCGGTGGTTGTTCCTATAACCCCTCAAGAAAAAACTCCAAAACACACCTGCGGGTATACACCGGCTATACCGCAGTACAAGTGTTTCAGTTTCCAAAAAAGGGTTAACCCAGGCCTACGGGTCGACGAAACATTACTTCGGACCGGGCCTGGCGGTACGGGAAGTACAGGGTCACCAGAGGAGGTCAAAAACCACCCCCACAGGCCCCTCTTCGCCATGCGTGAGAGAGGAGCGAAAAAGAATGGAGAACCAGCCCCTAAACACACCGTACTTGGTATTCCCAGGCGGTCTCCCAACCAAGTACTAACCAGGACCAAGCTGTGTAGCGGCCGAGATCCGACGAGATCGAGCGTGTACAGAATGGCATGGCCGTAAGCCATTACGACAGTGCTGAGTAAAAACGTACCCAACCAGGGTCTCCATAGCGCTTAACCCTGTGACACCCGGACCGACCTGGCATTTTTCCCCCTGAAAAAAGCCCAAGTCCCTCAGGGTACCAGAACAGCAGATCTGCATCCCCGGCGGACAACGGGTTCAACTGATCCGGACCAGCGTGACCAGAACCAGTCCCGTGCCCTAACCACGCCGACATGCCTACTCCAGGAGAAAGGGCAGATATGCGTGTCGATCTTAACATGAAAAGAAGGCGCCACCCAGACGTTCGGGCGAACCACGCCTGGTGGCCCACCCCAAGGGCGTGAGACCCCTCTACATATGTTCAGATCCATTCCGTCATCATCCCCCAGACATGAACGAGAATCCGTCGAAAACCAACCCAGGTCGTGGGATTTGGTCGTCGGAAGAGGAAAAACCCCCATCTCAGTTGCTTTATAAAAACGCCGTTTCAACCACAAGCAACCAAGTCAGTCGCCTGTTTACAGCGAGCTAGCACTATACGTGCGTCGGGACACACCCCCATCAATGAACAGGCTATTTAGACCTGTCATTGAATCCCCAAGGCGCCCAGGGGAACGACAAGAGGGGTGTGACACTTCCTAACTCCAACACTTTTTGAATAGAAAAGAAGGAAGCATCAACAGTATGTATCCCAGTCTACACAGCCGGGGGTAAAACATTTTCACATTTTTACATCCCACCACCCTCCCATAGGAAGGAGACAGGGATCCCCAGAGAGACTTCCCACGCGAGCTGTACAGATTGAAAAGAATATATTGCACCTTGAGCCATGTAAAAAATTGGTTTTAGGGCTCTCCGGGAAAGAGGCACTGAACCCATACACACTCAATAATCGAATTGAATCGAATACATATACAATAGAATAGGACACCTTCCAGAGGGTCCACTCACTTTGACAATCTGAGGAGGAAGGCTCTGTACTCTGATGGAGGCTCCCTCACATGGAAGAAGGAGTCCGAACTCACAGAAGGCCCGAATAGGCGCTTGGTGAGGAGGAGCCCTGACCACCCCCCTGAAACAGATCCATCACATGGACCTGAACAGCACACGGAAGTCCTACCAACAGAGACGCGCACGGTGACGTACTCTACGGCGGGGGAATTCCTGCGGTGCACACGCCCAATATACCAGGCCGTGGGACCAGGAAACTCCCTCCCCCCCCCACCCCCCCCCCCCCCCCCCCGTAACGTGCCGAACCGCCACGTGACGGGAACCTTGAAGGACAGGGGGTGTACCCCTGACCGACAAAAACAAGGAGGAGAGGAAAGGTTACCAGTTCACCCCTTTACGACCCCACACCCATGATACGATGTAATGACAAAAAGAGAATATGACACAGTCATAGTCAGCTCTATGAAGCGTTTGACAGCTCCACACAGCGCATGAGCTAACCTGCCATCTGATTTTTACTAAGGAAAAAACACAGAATAGAGAGGGCTCTAAGAGCCCCGGTCCAACATACACATGTGCTTCTGTGGCCAGTCCAACCCAGTTGTAGGTCACATGACACACACAACCCATCATCACCTACAAAAAATGGCAAAAACACTCTACAGAGGAACGCCGTTTTTCATAATGAGAGAATACATAATTCTCGATTAGTATCGGCCACAGGCCTTGCTAAGCACACACGACAGCGACCAAACAATCTTTTCGTTTAGGAAAATAAAGTTTCTCCAGCTGTTTTAGCACAACCTCAGCAATCAAGCTAAGGGTTACATCGCATCCCTACCACACAAAAAACACAATTTAGTGCACAACATGTCTGATAGGAGGATGAAAAAGTCCCCAGGGAACCGGGGGGAAACACAATCCTCTTATTTTACCCTCAATACGGCCAGTTAAAACAGGAAAACCTGTTAATATGTGAACACACTGTTCATTGTCATCACAGGCTGAGAAAAGAACATTCTTTTACTCACTTGTCACTAAGCATAGCTTCATAGGTTAGTTACCTTAGTTGTGAGTACACGGTACATATAAACACCATGATGTTTCTCACACAACAACCAGATCATTACATCTGTAACAACAACCCGATTTGCACGGAGAAGCTAACTGCCAGTGACAAAAACAGCTCACACATAACTCGCGTCGTATCCTAAATGCATTGCAGCAACACACGTTTTGGGAAAAACATCGTTATTCACAAAACATTTAGAAAAGTAAAACCAGAAGACGTGTTATAAGGTCTGGTCAAACCTTGTCCTACCCGGAACGTAGATCAGCGAAGTGCAGACTCGAGACCCCGTAGACAACACAGCCGATCCTGTGTTGCTCGAACTGGGCAGCGTCGTCGCTCCAACCAGTCGCTACAGTCCTCTTTGTTGACGCAATCCCCGTCCAGGCTCAGGGCAGGGTCGACGAACATCCCCTGTCAAGGATGACGTCGTAGTCAAGAGTGTAAAACATGTTAAAATCAAAGCACGTTCAACAGAGTAGCATTAAGCTAACGGCCGCTCCAACCGTTCGGGCGCTACTGCCCCTGCTCGCGAGACGCCGAGCTAACGGCGCACGCGACCAGAAGCGAGCTCGCGGCGGCGCGTGAGGAGCTAAAGCTACCCCGCGCCAGGCCTTGGCCTATAGCAGCAAGCTAACGTTACCTAGTGATCACGACATGCTAGCGCCGCAGCTAACAGCTGACTGGCTAACAGTAGGCCCAACCTAAGTAGGCCATGCAGCGATCCCAGCAGGCTAACGCAGCAGCTAACAGCTGACTGGCTAACCGTAAGCTAAGCAGCTATCACCTGAACATGTAAACAATGACATAACACTCACCCAGACAGGCCGCCGTTCTGAACCTCTCCTCACTTTTTAAGAGAAAAGAGAAACAAGATGTCAACACTGCTTTACAACGGTGATTTTACCAACACCCGACGGAATCAGCACAATACCAAACTGGCCTGTGTAGCTGACTTGAACATGGATCTGCCGCTATCGCACATCCATGCACATATCTCCTCGTGAAGGAATACTCTCATTTGGATATGAAAGAAGGGGCTTAACACGGGACAGAGAGAATCCACTCGTCCAGAACACACAGGGATCACCAGTGTTAATGGTCGCGGCCCACTAGTTAAAACTACAATGGTCTTCAGACCAAGGCCTTCTGTCGCCTAGGTGGCTGAACAAAGGACCCTAGCCTGGGGCCGGTTTCCATAAACATTGTCAAGTAGCCCCCATAGCACTAACAGACAAGTGAAGCCCGCCAGCAACAGTACTCACCCAACCTGAAACCCACCGCTTCTCACAACAGCGGCGCGTCCGACAGTTCAGCTGTGGCCTGACAGGTTTCACCCCAACAACCACAGCAAGGAACTGCAGTTGAGAAGCATGCAGCGGCGTGCTCCCAATACGAAAACCGGTGGAGGGTTTTTAGAATGATCATCATCTTCCAGACACTCCAGTACGAAGACAATATCGCCGTATTTTCTCGAAAATAGTGAGAGAGAAAATAAAGATATGATGTCAACGTATCCTTGTTTCCCAAAGCTGCTCCTAATCCTTTCCATCATGGTGTCAAGTGTGGGGATCTACCGAGGCACTTCTTCCTTGTGGTGAAAGCGAGAAGGAGGCGAGTGGGTGGCCCCACCCCTGCTTATATGGGTAAGCTGATAGGGGTGTGGTCAGACGAATATTGGGATTAAAGGTACATTGTGGTCTTTATTCAGTGCGCGTGCACATATGCGAGATAGTGCAGAGAGCGATGCCGAGCGAGAGCGTATACGAAACAGAACCCTTTGTCGTGTCGCAGTGAAAGGGTTAACCTGTATTGTCACAGTGAAAGGGTTAACCGTTGGTAGTGTGGTTGTGAAAGGGTTAACTGTTCAGATAATTCTGCCTCATGTTACCAAACGTCTGTTTCTTTGTTACTACCATGCCCCCCCCCCCCTCTCCTCCTGAATGGCATTATGATCAACCAACCCTGACAATTTCCTGTGTTATTCAGTGTACAGTGCAACGGGTATCTGGGGCAAATGGAATCAGAGCAAACAACTGCATGGAATAAACGCTGATGTATACTGTACAAAACCGCTTTGAGCCACTTTGTCTGTTGTTCTTCAAAGAATGAGAAAAGTTAAAGATCGATTTCTGAGCCTTGAGACATGCATTGTGGAACAAGGAGGGGCATTAATCCAATACTAGGAATATGTTCCTAATGTGCTGTCAATAGATTAAAAAAAATTAACTAATTAATCTCACAATTTTCTGTAATTAATCTAGATTAAAAATAGCATTTTTCTACATGAGACCGAAGCTTGTAACAGATATTTACTTGAGTAAAATCATGGAATTAATGTAAAATCAACACAAATAAAGTATATTTAGATTCAAAGACTATTTTAATAGCTTTCTTTCTCTCCTGTGAAATACAAATGTTTAACAAAACCATCAACATTGACTCAGCTAGACCTCTTTCTTATATCCGCGGCGCTAACAGAAATAAAAACAATTAATTATTAATTTATTTATTTTAATGCTTTAAATCATTTAAATTAATCTCCAAAGTTAAAGCATTCATTTTGAGTTATTGAGCAGTCGGACAACATCTGCTGCCACGGTGATCAGTAATAATAATAATAATAATAGATTGAATTTTAAGAGAGAAGCGCCTTTCTCAGACTCAAGGACACTGTACAAGGAAAGGATGGAAAAAAATAAAAGTAAGTAATAAAATTGAAAAAATATATATAATAAAATACATAAAAGATCTGTGTATAGTAACAACAAGAAAAAACAAATAAGATAAGAGATCAAAATAAATAAAAAAAGGAGGCAAGTTCTGTCCAATTGGATGAAGTGGTTAAAATTAACAAACAAACAAACAACAAAACAAAACAAAACAACGGAATCTGTGGCTTAAAAAGAGTCAGGGGTGGGCTACTTGGGAGCGGGGCCGTGTTGCGTGAAGGCAAGTGTGAACAGGTGGGTTTTTAGCTTGGTTTTGAAGAGGTTGATGGTGTCAGAGCCTCGGATGAGGGGGGAGAGGGAGTTCCACAGTCTGGGGGCTGCTGCAGCGAAAGCTCGGTCTCCCAGTGTGGAACGCCTGGTGCGGGGGATGGTGAGGAGGTCGGAGTTGGAGGATCGGAGGCCTCGTGCTGGAGTGTAGGGGTGGAGTAGGTTGGTCAGGTAGGAAGGGGCCAACCCGTGCAGGGATTTGTAGGTGAGGAGGAGGATCTTGTAGGGGATTCGATAGTTGATGGGGAGCCAGTGGAGTTTTTGCAGGGTGGGGGTGATGTGCTGCCAGGGTTTGGTGCGCGTGAGGACCCTCGCAGCAGAGTTTTGGACGTACTGTAAACGATCCAGAACCTTCTTGGAGGCACCAAGAAGGACTCCGTTACAGTAGTCGAGGCGGGAAGTGATGAAGGCGTGAATGAGTGTTTCCGCTGAGGTGTCGGAGAGTGAGGGGCGGAGGCGGGAGATGGTTCTGAGGTGGAAGAAGGCGGATCTGGTGACAGACTTGACGTGAGGGTGAAATGAGAGGGTGGAGTCCAGTATGACGCCCAGGTTCCTTACCTCTGTGGAGGGGCAGATGGAGTAGCCATCCACGGAGAGAACAAGGTGGTCGATCTTTTGGAGGAGGGCTGGGGAGGCTACAACTATGAGTTCGGTTTTCTTACTATTGAGTTGAAGGAAATTGGTGGTCATCCATGTTTTTATGTCCTGGAGGCAGGCAGTGAGGGAGGGGGGAGGAAGGGGGGCCGAGGGTTTGGTGTGGAGGTAGAGCTGTGTGTCGTCTGCATAGAAGTGGAAGTGGAGGCCGTGTTTCCTTATGATGTCACCGAGTGGGAGGAGGTAAATCATAAAAAGGAGCGGACCTAGCACCGAACCCTGGGGAACACCCTGTTTAACAAGTGCTGGAGCTGACCTGGAGCCCCCGAGGGAAACATACTGCCACCTGTTGGTGAGGTAGGATGTGAACCAGGACAAGGGGGTACCAGTGATGCCAAGGACACTTTCCAGGCGGTCTAGGAGGATTGAGTGTGAGATGGTGTCGAAGGCAGCTGAGAGGTCCAGGAGGATGAGGATGTTGATGTTGCCAGCATCAGCAGCCATGAGGAGGTCATTTGTCACCTTGATCAGTAGTGATTTCACTTGAATTAATGAATGAATGGATGAATGAATGAAAAAAACATTTATTTAAAATGGACACCACAGCTACATTGGACCAGTCACAGTGGACAGACCAGATGTGTTTATGTGCGTGTTTATAGCATGAGTGCTAGTTTTCAACACCAGTCCACTGAGGCTTTTCTAAAAGATAGAATCAAATGAACAGTATAATACAGAATTAAAATCACAAATCAGAACAAATTGTTACCAGAATAAGAGTCCATGATCAAAACAACAAAACCAGCACAAACTACATTATGTGAGCACTGCTGCTTTGATTTCAGTCATACTTTGAGTCCTCTGTTGAAGATGTTGGCATAGTTTTAAGCCAGTAGGCAGAGAGTTCCATAAGTTTGCCCCTTTAACGGAGAAGGCAGACTGTCCAAACAAACTCTTGCACATGGGAACAGTGAACCATTATTGGAAGCTCGTGTGTTTGCTCTGCTAGAGCTCCAACGTCTAACCACCAGTCCAGAAAATAAAGATGAGGCATCTTCTTTACCTCTGCTTTACCTTTGGGCTTCTAATACTTGTATTTCTGACATATAGGGGCAAGTGTGGTAAGACATGTCGTATAATCCTATCAATATCTAAGGTTATTGTACAGCACAAGGAGGGTACTCTTAACTGGAAGGAGGAAAAAGGATCATAAGTGATAGAATTTGACTTCCAATATAGCCAGCAAGGAATAAACGTGCAGTCCAGACAGGAGAGTTCGAATTCAAACTCATGGATTTATTTGTCTCTGCGGCCCAGAGTGAATAAAAAGGTTGCTTTTCACATACAAGGATTATCAGAATACATTAACATGTCTGTTTTGTACAAAGAATCAACAAGGTTTGCATCTCAAAACCCCAACATGTACATACAACAGTCATTGTTAACATCAATGAAAATAGAGAATCTACTGTAAGCCCCTTTTCATATGAGTAAGCCTGGTTTCTAAGATAAGTACCTTTACATTCTATTCTAACCAACCATTGGGACCATCCAGCTTACTTACATGAAAATCAGCCAACAGCATTCTCTGGGTGGTGGGAGCGGGGAGCCACAGACCTGGGGGCGGTCTGGGCTCCTGAATTAATTCTATGTTCGCTCTTATATACTATAATTTCCCACCAATAGTAGCACATTTTAATAATAAGTTTGGTCCAATCCGGTTGGTTCTTCTGGAAGGGCGGTCCGCCCCTCCCCCTGGTTTCCTCTGTGGGGGCTGGCTGCCCCCACCTCCTCGATCTCCTGTGTGGGTCTTCCTTCAGTAAACAGAGGGGGGCCGCCGATGGCCCCCGTCGGTGTGGTTCCTTTGATGAGTACAGAGGAGGGCGCTTTTGATGACCCCCCTCCTTGGCTGCTCAAATCTCCTCTAAATGAATATATAACTTTAACATTCCTTCTATATGGTTATAGATGTCTAATATCACCCAAGTACAGTCAGTGCTTTCTAGACTGATACCAGACATCATATGAGACTACACCAACCTTTATCTACCAGACTGAAACTCTGTAATATAACTGTGATACACCAGGATTCTTAATTCTAAATCTCTATATAGATGTTTTTATTGGGTTCTTTATAGAGTTGTCAATCCAATCAAAGCCAATCAAGTATCATGCTTTTTCATTTAACTTTGAACCATGTCCTTATTGATTAATGATCTTTAATCCTGTCTTATACTTATCAGAGCCAGTTATCTGGTCTCTGCTGTCGGTGCTGACATCTGCTATCATTTGGGTGTGACTTTTCAGTTTCTTTGTTCTAGTGTTGCTAGAGGGGGTTGAAATAACTCCCAGTTAAATAGTTCCTGCTGTTATCTGATGCAACTGTCTCTAGTATCGTTCCTCTTTTAGCTCTGCAGTCCACTCTGCTGCTAAAAAATATACCAGGCATAATGTTATGGTTTTCTAATTATTCACACATATTAGTTATGGAATTCAAGGTCAATATCACCACAGACATTATAATGAATGTCCCTCTTTCCTTCCTCAACTATTAAGATAAGATATTCCTTTATTGATCACCTTGGGGAAATTCAGGCATCATAGCAGCATGGGGGAGGGGGAAGGGGAGGTACCGGTATGGGCATGGTAATATTAGAAGACATAAGTACAGGCAACTAAATTATAGTACAGTAGAAAAGTAAAAATAAACAGTGTAAACAATATAATTAACTCTGAATATACACATCTGAGCAAGTAGGCAGTGTGATCAAAGGTGCAGATGAGGGCCTGTATGCCCTATGAGTTATATTATACTGTACATTACAATAAATATGGTTACAAATTCGAGCTCAGACTCATCACAAATGTACATATTCAAAGTAAGCTCACACACAAAATCCAAAATTAATGACCGAAAAAAGGAATAGGCTGAAGCACATGCTTATTTTTGCCTATCCTTTACAATTCTTAAAAACTAAATATATTTTAATAAGAAAATGTTTATTAAAATATGCTGCAAGATATAATAAAAAAAAATTAAGTTTGATGTTTTACTCAAAACTGTACTCCTGAATGATTTTATTTTTTAAGACTTTTTTTTTTATCTCCCCTGAGAAGTACACCACTTCAACCCGTCACTAAGGCTATTCCATAGTTTAACTCCCAAAATGTAAACACATTTGACTTTTAGATTAGTTCTTACTTTTTTACATGTTTTAAGAATACATAACCCTCTTAAATTATACTTTCCTTCTCTTGGTTTAAAGAGACATTGAATACAAACTGGTAGGCTTTTACTCTTAGCACGACATGTTCCCCCAACGTTTTCATGTACACCATATCTACAAATTTTTATGTGCAGGATGTTATGAATAATGGATTTGTCGATTCAAGGTAACTAGCTTTGTTTATTATTCTAATCGCTTTTTTCTGTAGTTTAATAATAGGTGCACAATTAAGAAACATCAGTGAATACAAGAACGGTAACAACAGTTAGTAGTAGTAACATCAAATAAAATATAAAAAGAAGAAGTCTCACTGTCTTGACAACGATGCCGGTGTGATGAGACCAGGACAGGTCCTCGCAGATGTTGACCCCGAGGAACCTGAAGCTGCTGACTCTCTCCACCGCTCTCCCGCCGATGTGAATGGGGGCGTGCTCTCCCCCCTGGGACTTCCTGTAGTCCACGATGAGCTCCTTAATTTTGTTCACGTTGAGGTGGAAGTTGTTATCCTGGCACCATGTTGCCAGTGCACTCACTTCCTCTCTATACTTCGACTCGTCATTGCCGGTGATCAGGCCAATGATTGTCGTGTCGTCAGCAAACTTGATGATGGTGTTGGAGCTCTGTGTGGCCACACAGTCATGTGTGAACAGGGAGTACAGGAGGGGGCTGAGTATGCAGCCCTGGGGGTCACCGGTGCTGAGAGTCAGTGTGGAGGAGGTGATGGAGCCCTTCCTCACAGCCTGGGGTCTGTCTGTCAGGACATCCTGGATCCAGCTGCACAGGGCTGGGTTGAGTCCTAGGTCCCTGAGTTTGATGGTGAGTTTGGAGGGCACAATGGTGTTGAATGCTGAGCTGTATGTGTCCCTCTGGTTCAGGTGGTAGGGGGCGGTGTGGAGGGTGAGGGCGATGGCGTCATCTGTAGACCTGTTCTGGTCTGTAGGCAAACTAGTGGAACATTATCCAGGAGAATACTTGGAAGAGGAGGTCTATGGCAAGCCGTTTTAACATTTATTCCCGTTTTCTAGCTAGCTGGGTACCTAGCTAGCTCATTCACAAGGACAATTTTGCGAATGAACTAGCTGGGTACCCAACTAGCTAATTCGCAAAGATGACCTAGCTAGCTGGGTACCCAGCTAGTTCATTCACAAAGACACATTTGCGAATGAGCTAGCTCACTACCTAGGTTGCAAATGTGTCAGCTAGCTGGGTACCCAGCTAGCTAGGTAGCACGTGTCTTAGCTAGTTAACTAGCCGGCTTTGTCCCATAGGCTTTACACCAAATTTTGCCTCAGCTAGTAGCAAAATGGTCCTTGCGAATGGTTGGTTAACCATTCGCTGGTAGTTGGTTAACCAGCTAGTTCATTTGCAAAAACACATTAGCTAGCTGGGTACCCAGCTAGCTCATTCACAAAATAGTCCTTGTGAATGAGCTACCTAGGTACCCAGCTAGTTCATTCGCAAAGACACATTAGCTAGCTGGTTAACCAACTAGCTCATTCGCAAAATGGTCCTTGCGAATGAGCTAGCTAGGTACCCAGCTAGTTCATTCGCAAATACACATTAGCTAGCTGGTTAACCAACTAGCTCATTCGCAAAATGGTCCTTGCGAATGAGCTAGCTGGGTACCCAGCTAGCTAATGTGTCAGCTAGCTGGGTACCCAGCTAGCTCATTCGCAAGGACCATTTTGCAAATGAGCTAGCTACTAGCTGAGGCAAAATTTGGTCATCTAGGTCATCTTTGCGAATGAGCTAGTTGGGTACCCAGCTAGCTAATGTGTCTTTGCGTTAACAAACTAGCTCATTCACAAAATGTGTCCTTGCGAATGAGCTAGCTCGTTAATGAACTAGCTCATCCTTTGTCCTCACCATCCGCCCCCAAACACCCTCCACCCCCAAACACCCTCTGCTCCGCCCCAAAACAGCCCTCCGTTCCACCCCCAAACACCCTCCGCCCCCAAACACCATCAGCTAGCTGGTTAACCAACTAGCTCATTCACAAAATGGTCCTTGCGAATGAGCTAGCTAGCTACCCAGCTAGTTGATTCGCAAGGACAACCTAGCTAGCTGGGTAACCAGCTAGCTCATTCGCAAAGACATATCTGCAACCTAGGTAGTGAGCTAGCTCATTCGCAAATGTGTCTTTGTGAATGAACTAGCTGGGTACCCAGCTAGCTAGGTCATCTTTGCGAATGAGCTAGTTGGGTACCCAGCTAGTTCATTCGCAAAATTGTCCTTGTGAATGAGCTAGCTAGGTCCCCAGCTAGCTAGAAAACGGGAATAAATGTTAAAACGGCTTGCCATACGAGGTCTGTTTGTATGCTTCCTCAGCCTGACCAGAAGCCTCCTCGGTTGCCACGACGATGGCATCTCCGCCTGGGCTCAGGTAGGCAGAACAAAGGAAACTCTGTGTTGTTGTTTGTTGTTCCTGAACTTGAACTTGACGAACTTGACAAAAAGTACTTGTCCGCTTCATTTCTGATGCTTAGAAGTGTTTGCCTTGTTGTCGTACTGTATAGCAGCAGTCACATTATTTACAAAAGTACTAAGAAAGAATAACAATAAATATAGTAAAAAAAATAAAACGGGGAGCTCGAACGGTACAGTTTGTGTCTCAACTCCATAATAAAAGTAATCAAACCCCAAGGTCATTTGGATTACTTTGTTCACACGATTTTAAACGTTGTTTGGGACAAAACCAGGCCTTTCTTTAGGCACAAGACAAGTTGAGCCAATATATGTGCAATGCAAAAAGAAAATGTTTGTGGTCCATCCTCTCAAGATCATGGGACGCCTGTAAGAGGTGTGTGACAAAGGATACTCGTTAAAGTTTGAATCTGTAATGCCGTCAAACAGTGACCACTATCGGCAGAGGGTCCCCTCTGGGGATAGGGGATGAGTTGCCTGTAATCCAGTGTGTGGATATACATTTCCTTCTATTAGAAATGGTTGCAGCTTTAATTCATAGCCATGTATCAAAGCTCAGACATAAGACTCTAGCAGGAGCACTCATTCAAGGGTACTACGACTATGCTTGCACCTCGTGGTACCAAAGCACCTCAAAGGCGCTAAAAACAAGATTACAAACATCTCAAAACAAACTGGTCAGACTACTGCTTAACCTCACTCCTAGAACCCACCTCACCCCTGCCCACTTTGACAACCTAGGATGGCTTAGAGTAGACGACAGAGTACAGCAACTTGCAATGGGCCTGGTCTACAAGATACACTACACCACTAAGGTACCCATGTACATGTCGAGGTACTTCCCAAAGGTCAGTGAATACCACAACCACACCACCAGAGGGAGTTCGACAAATCATGTGCAACCCAGATTCGGCACAAACAAGGGACTAAACACGTTACACAATTATGCCACATCAATGTGGAACGCCCTACCCACAGCCGTAAAAAAAAATTGTCCCTACCCACCTTCAAAACCTCCTACGGGAGGCTGCCATTCTAAACTGGCACCCGTAAATGTCAGAACACCCTCCCACCCACCCACCCCCTCCTATTGTACATTTCCCTCCCCCTCGTATGTATATATTTACTGTTAGGATCTCTGTTTAACAGTACTGTATATTTGCATATCTTGTATGTCACAAATGTAACAGTACTGTATATCTGTATGTCATGTATGTCATAAAGGTTGTTGAAGTCAGAGGTTCTATGTAGGATTGTTAGTAACTGTCTAACTGCATATATAACTGTTTCCACTAGAGGGCGCTCTAGGCGGAGCCACTCAAGAACACCACCAGGTGGCGAGTATAAATAGAGATGTCTCCTCCTACTCTTTCTCTTTCTCCACCAGCCTCTCAGTGAGAGGAGAACTCATGTGCTGCTGCTCATACCATGTGAATGAATAAACCACGCCAAAGGCTAAAGATAGAAACCATGTGCGTGACGTAGAAAATGTTCTATTTCCATACTTAAGCACAGAATTTAGAATATGTGCACGCACAAAAAAAACAGAATTTATCACACGTGCGTACACAGGTCCTACGCACACCTGTCTTGATTAATATGACTTTGATCCTACGTTTGAGCTCGTGCACTGTTTTAAGTATTTGCATACCAGAACCGCCCCAATTAACCATATACGGTAATGGAACACCCCCAAGAAATGTGGAAAAATGGACTAAGCCGAGGGAAGCGTGTTATGTGACAGGCTGACAGACGTGTACACGTACGGTGATGTCGGATATGATATCTATTAACCATTGCTGCCTGGGCAGCGCAAACACTAATAAAGACCGTGCTGGAATATGACTGCCTTTTCCCATTTTGTTTGATTAATACCCAGGGATTAAAGTTCTCCTCAATTTTATTCCAAATCGCGACGGATTTTCCGTAAATTTTCTACCTGCTGCATATGATTTCTAGAGGCATACAATCTATTTTGATGTCAGTATTGGGTAGCCTATATAAACAATAATACGAGAGCATATACAAGAACAATGAATCTCACTGCCATGTATGATGTAGCATCACTAGCCTGCCTTTCAATACATGAACTTGAATTCCATCATGTTTGTGTGCTGTTGTCACAATGGGTGGTACTGGTACAGTAATAACAGTCTACACAATATCACGATGGACCATGCCATGTAGCCTATGTTCTATTATGACATGATCTGTGACGACAAATGTTCTAGAATGTTTGATTAAGATGTCATACTCTGACAGCATGCCTATGATCAACAAAAACGCGAACTTGAATCCCATCATCATATTTACATAGTCTGTCCACTATCTTTATTACTTTGTTATTCCCCCCCCCCCCCCATCTATGTAAAGCGACCTTGCATGGGTCTCTCTTGAAAGGCGCTATGTAAAATGAAGCTATTATTATTATTGTTGTTGTTATTATTATCATGTCTGTGTGCTGAGCTCAGTGACGTTTCAACGGAGCGAGGTAATCTATTCTAATCAACAAATTGAAGTAGAAAGCATTCCGTTGTGGCCAATCTTATTTGGAAACATGACACAAAATAATAGTATGTCGCTTTTTATTTGAAACAATATTTAATGGCGTTTGGAGGTGGGTGTTCTGCTTCTGCCCCCCGTGCCAAACAAGCAAGCCAACCTATTGTTCCCGCATGAGCCCGTTATAATTACACTACTGTCTCTATTTTACAATGAACTATAATGAATTACGGGTCATGCAGAAGTTGAACACGCCAGTGTTGGAAGTAATGCACGGAAGCTTATTTCCGCGTTGAAACTAATGCAGAACTGAGGAGCGATTATGCCGTAGTAACGATGTTCTACCACTGGGCGTCAGCTACGCATGCTCCGAGCTGTGCGTAAATATAAGCACGAAGTCAAGTTCAAGTTGAAATTGATGAATCCCACACTTTGCTTAGAAATGGTCGTACGCACAGGTTAAGCACATATCTGTGCGTAAGTCACGTTGATGAATGAGGGCCCATGCCTCTTGACCACATTATTGTCGCCCCATAGCCAGATTCTGTCAACAAAGGTCATGATTAGATTAGATTTTTATATCTGTATGTTGTGTATGTCATACATGTCATTATGAATTGAAAATGGGGGACCCTGATGTAAACAAGACGAAAGTCTTTCTCTGGTCTGCATCCCCTTAACAATTGTGTGTATTGAGTTGTACTGTACTGTACCCATTCTGCAATCTGTTAATTAAATAAATGTTCAATCAATCAATCAATCAATCAATCAATCAATCAATCAATCAATAGTCAAGAGTTTTATTTGTCACGGCATACAAGTATACAGTGAAATGCGGGGGGTCTTGCCCGCAACGATTGTGCATAGTACAGTAATACAATAATACAATAATAAGAATCCAAGGGATGAGAATGCGACATTTGTGCAATAATACAAGTCATAAGAGTAAAGACATAGGTATATGTACATTAGTTTTTCAAAAGCATGGTAAGACATGCTAGGTCCTATGTGATACAATACACTGTTAGCTACGGATGAGGCACTGTTATGTACACAGTACACTACTATACAATGCTATACTATACAATCTACAGTTATACTAATCAATTATTGGTTCCAAGCTTTATACAGTAGTTGAATGGCTCCAAGCCCTTCTGGCTTGTGCATTAAACATTATTAAAAACATTCATTGGGGGTGTACTTCAGTAGAACATGAAACTGCTCATGACAAAGTCTGTGAATTATCTTGAGTAACCGGGTCATGATTTCTGGAAAGAGAGACATTGCTTTTGAGTTTTTCCAAATGTATTTTTTGCGCTTTGAGTGCCACAAACCAAGTGCCATTCAGCTCCAATTCTATTGGAGTGTTTGATTGATTGATTGAAAACTTTATTAACAGATTGCAGAATGGGTACAGTACAGTACAGCTCAATACATACAATTGTTAAGGGGATGCAGACCAGAGAAAGACTTTTGTCTTGTTTACATCAGGGTCCCCCATTTTCAATTCATCATAGATGTGTGACGGACAGACATATCTACGACTGATATCTCCAAAACTAGGCAAATCACAATCGAAACTATCTGGGTGGATAGACAGCACTGGGTGAACTGGGTGAACTGTCCCCTCATGTTGTGTTAGGAATTGGCACCACTGCCCGTTGTTAGCGGGTCAATGTTGACCCGGGGTCTAACTCAGTCCTGACCACTAAAAAGAAAGTGTATCACTCAATATAGTTAATACTACATCCTAACTAACATTATATGCATTCATAACCATATAATCCCATTGAAATTTGATTTTATGGCCCCCGAGACACTTCATGTCCCTTATTTTTAAGAGGAAAATGAGGTTGTTCAATCATAATATACTAAATGTGAAACCCATAGATAATAATATTTTCTGACTATAATAGAACAATATTAGAATATAACTTCTGAAAAAAAGTTTAGTATATTTATTATTATTATTTATTTACATTTAGTATTTTTATAGTATAGGTTTTACCTTGCCGGGTCAAGAATGACCTTAACACCACAGTCGTAACTTCCCCCCCCCCCTAATAAAATCAACTACATGGTAGTTATTACATATTATAACCTTGAAACGGGTCGCTGGAGAGTGGAGACCCACGAGATGCTTCCACCTGCAGAACCACAGAGCCCCGCAGGCTGAGGTCCCGCAGGCTGAGCTCCCGCAGGCTGAGGTCCCGGACGCTTCCATTGGCTGATTTGGGTCACGTGACCGTCCCACCCAATGGCTGAATTGGAGTGTTGCACCCAATGGCTGAGGGGACCCGCAGGCTGAGGACGCTCGCTTCCATTGGCTGATTTGGGTCACGTGACCGTCCCACCGAATGGCTGAATTGGAGTGTTGCACTGCGGGCATTGGCTGATTTGCAATGTAACAAACAATATGGTCCGTGCGGAACCATTATCTCCAACACATAGTTATTAGCTAACGTCAGCATAATAACGTTAATGGAAGGAGTAAGCCGGCCACTAAAAAGAAAACACACGCAGTGTTCTCAGACGAAAAGGATGAGCGGCACCACTCAACTAAAGAAAGTTTCGAGAGGAATGGAAGTTTGAAGATAGCAGTGTTTCAAGAGACTGGCTAGGCTACAAAAGAAAAAGACTGTGGTGAGTTGTTAACTTGTTCCGTGTTCCGCAACTATGTCAAAAAGAAAAACAGAAACAACACATTTGTCATTGTCGTGTTACTTCACAGTACAAATATGTGAGTCCTCTGCTGTGGTTGTGAGTATCCTTTATTAGCTTAACTCCGTAGCAACATCACACAGGTGTATCTGTAGACGGTCTCCTCCCCACTGTATATTCTCTCCCCACCGTATGTATCTTTTTTCTCCCACCCACCCTAATGTACAGTCTCCTCCCCATCATAATGTATATAATCTCTGTTAGGATCTATGGGTAACAGTACTGTATATTTGCATATCGTATATGTCACAAATGTAACATTACTATATACCTGTACGTATATGTCATGTATGTCCCTATGCCATAAATGTTGTGTATGTCATAAATGTCACTATGAATTGAAAATGGGGGACCCTGATGTAAACAAGACAAACGTCTTTCTCTGGTCTGCATCCCCTTAACAATTGTGTGTATTGAGCCGTACTGTATTGTACCCATTCTGCAATCTGTTAAATATTGATTGATTGTTATAACAGATTGCAGAATGGGTACAATACAGAAGCATACTAGGACCGCTACTATTCCTAATTTATGCAAATGACATGTCGTCAGCTTGTGACTGCAACTTGTTCCTGTTTGCGGACGACTCAGCCCTGCTGGTCTCTGACAAGAACAAGTTACAGGTTGAAAAAGCCCTCAGCTCGGAACTAGGCAAAATCTGTATATGGCTCGCCGACAACAAACTATCATTACACATGGGCAAAACAGAGTCCATTCTCTTCGGTTCAAATAACAAACTCAGCAAGACCGACGGCTTCTCGGTTACAGTGGGTGACAATATTATCACAAGGAAAGATGAAATTACCTACCTGGGTTCCATCCTAGAGGCTAATCTTTCCTGTGACAAAATGGCATCCAATGTAATAAAAAAAGTCAACCAACGAACGCGATTCTTGTACTGGATCTCCTCTCTGGTAAACAAGAATACCCTGAAGACTCTAGCAGGAGCACTCATTCAAGGGTACTACGACTATGCTTGCACCTCATGGTACCAAAGCACCTCAAAGGCACTAAAAAACAAATTACAAACATCTCAAAACAAGCTAGTCAGACTACTACTTGACCTGACTCCTAGAACCCACCTCACCCCTGCCCACTTTGACAACCTAGGATGGCTTAGAGTAGACGACAGAGTACAGCAACTTGCAATGGGCCTGGTCTACAAGATACACTACGCGACCAAGGTACCCATGTACATGTCAAAATACTTCCCAAAGGTCAGTGAATACCACGATCACAACACCAGAGGGAGCTCCACAAATCATGTAAAACCCAGATTCGGCTCAAACAAGGGACTAAACACGTTTCGCAATTATGCCACATCAATGTGGAACGCCCTGCCTAAAGCTGTAAAGGAATGTGAATCACTACCCACCTTCAAAAACACTCTCAAAAAACACCTACGTGAGACTGCAATTCGAAACTGGCCCCTACAAATGTCCTAACCTAGTTGTACAGTAAATGACCAAGTAAGGCTTTGTCAATATTCCAATGTACAGTGTAAAATGTGTGTGTGTCCCCTACCCAACCCCCCCCCCCTACAAATGTCCTAACCTAGTTGTACAGTAAATGACCAAGTAAGGCTTTGTCAATATTCCAATGTACAGTGTAAAATGTGTGTGTGTCCCCTACCCAACCCCCCCCCCCCCCCCCCCCCCCCCACCTCCAATGTACAGCCCTCACCCAACCCACCCAACCCCACCCCACCCAACCAACCTCCTCCAATGTACAGTTTCTATGCCAAATGTATATACACTCCTTTTCTGGACACTTTTGTATCACAAACAGTACTGTATTTGCAAATCTGATATGTCATAAATGTATAGATGTAGCAGTACTGTCTATCTGTATGTCATGTATGTCATATATGTTATGATGAATTGAAAATGGGGGACCCTGATGTAAACAAGACGAAAGTCTTTCTCTGGTCTGCATCCCCTTAACAATTGTATGTATTGAGCTGTACTGTACTGTACCCATTCTGCAATCTGTTAATAAACTTTTCAATCAATCAATCAATCAATCAATCAAAAACAGCTCAATACACACAATTGTTAAGGGGTTGCAGACCAGAGAAAGACTTTCCTCTTGTTTACATCAGGGTCCCCCATTTTCAATTCATCATAACATATATGACATACATGACATACAGATAGATAATACTGCTACATCTATACATTTATGACACCAGATTTACAAATACAGTATTGTTTGTGATACAATAGAGTCTAAAAAAGAGTATATATGTTACAAAGGGTCAGATTAAACCGAATATATATATTTACTGATTGATATATATTGCATAATATTTGTATATCGTTTGATATCTGTAACTGAGGGGTACAATTCCCTGACTGTATTACTAGATATGATACTTACTACCACTACCTTTGTACTTAATATTCGGCCACCCAGTACACGGCATAAATATATTATCATGAACACTCTCACGTAGATGAAACGGATCCAACACAAATGTACGAATTAGAAACAGGTCTTTATTTTCCTACACAGCGATGGTGTGTAGAATAAACACTTAATCACTTAATTACATTTATGAATTGAAATAGTATGCACTTTTATGGCAAGGAGTATTCGTCGGTATATCAATAGATAATGTCCAATCTCTGAAGGCGCAGGTGGTAAATATACGACCTGGAATAGTTAAGGAATAACAGCAATGATACTTTAATGATTATAGGCTGGATACACTAGAGGGGGTTAATCCGGTCGCTTGTAAGCCGACAGGAGTAGGAGGGGGGGGGGGGTAGAATCCAGCTGCCTCGTCCGGCCAAGGGTATCCCAGGAGAACCCACTGTAGTGCCGTTCAATGCGCCGGCGATCCTTGGACCACAGATGAAAGCAGGTGGACTCTTTGTGGGCCGGCTCTCTCCGGTCCACGGGGGAGAGATGTGGAGAGACCTCGTCTTGCAGAGCGTCTCCTCACCTTGTGTCCTCTCCAGGGGGGGGGTTCCAACACACGGTAGTGTCGGGGGTCTTTATCCATAGAATAATCAAAGTATCCAAAGCATAATCCGTGCCTGGGAAGGCGGGCTGTCGTCGGTAGAATAATCCGGTATACAGGTCCACTCGCTCGTCGGCTCTGGGGCTCCTCGGGTGCAGCTTCACATAGGGTCAACCACCCTGGGTAAGCAGCCAGTTCTCTGCCCGAAACGATGGGGTACTGACTACGGTAGTATTCTCACCGCACGAAGCACTATATATTAACAGACTATTATTAGCTTAATAGACTACGTCCAACTCGACGATATAGTGCCAAATATGACTATTCAAATATTAATATACACGATGTCTCAATACCGATGGTAGGCGAACTTGGCCTTACTCCCACACGTGGCATCGCGGGGAGGCTTTACGTCTGTGACTCTATTGGAGGGTAAGAAACTGGACTGAAAAGAAAGTCCTACTTTAGTAGCGCAGTATATATACGCACTATGAACAAATAGTCCCATTAGTGGTGCGGTAGCCAAATTCCTACGCGGAACTAGGACTTGTTCGTACATGTCGAGCGGTACGTTTGAACTGGGTCTGAGGGGTATGGCAGCCTGGCACCAAGGTCTCGACCAATAGTAGAATGGAGACTATTATGGGATGTTCAGTAGGCTAGAATGGATATTCAATGCATATTGTACAAGGAATATACAAGGGATATCAGGGAATATTAGAGAATATACAAATACAATTAAATATATATATATAAATAAATATATATATTCGGTTTAATCTGGCCCTTCACAACAATATCCCTTGTGTATTCTTTGTACATATACACGGAATATCCCTTTAACCTAGTACAGACCATAATATTTCGTTCTCTTATTGGATAGCGTTCCACCAGCGCCACTGCCAAGCCCCCAATGCCGAGTTCAAAGCCACCGTCAAGACATGTCTGTACATGCCCGGCTTTGCCCAGGAATACGAGACAGAAATAAGGTTGGCACTAGATTATTCACCGTACATATAAATATGGCGCAGGTGAATACAGAAGTAGTTCGAGTTCGAGTTACCCAAGTGAAGCCTCACCCACAATACGACGTGCGGTGAAGTGGGCCCGTTTTGCCCCAAAATAGAGTCTTGTCTTATCCTAATACGTTTGTTCAACGTATCGTTCGCTCCTTACTAGTAAAGCCTTCATCACGAGTCAACGACCAAGTGAAGTGAGCAGCCGTGCGTCTAAATAGAGCACTTATAGCCGTGTGCGAATAGGATAGTAAAGTGTCAGAGCTTGGTTGAATAACGTCAAGTTCAACCTAGTTAATGTGAAGTACCGCGCACCGGAGTATCTACAACGGTGAATACAGAGCCCCTTTCCGGCTGGATTATTATTATTATTGCTTTGGACCAGGCTGTTGGAGCGGATAAGAATTGTCTACACCCACTACTGTGGGATCTGCCCGTGAGGAACATCACTCGAGCCCGTCTCTATTGGAGAGGCTGGCCGGCTTTCACCTGTGCTGCACGCATACTGGGATTACAGCTGCTGCTTTTCGTCTGCCGATCAGGGAGTAATATACCGCCTCCCATAGCAGGAGCTTATTGAGTCTCCGCTGGTCCAGACTTTGCATTCGAACATTTCCTCCCCCTGCTGGCTTACAACCGGTGGGAACCCCCCTACCAGAATCTCCCGCTGCCTCCCCAGAGTACCATAGATATAATTCTTAATATTCATGTTGTATGATTACCTCCTGCGTGACCAGAGAATGGACATTCATTATTGATTTGCCTACGCACATTCCTTTGCCTTATAAGCGCATTCAAAGTAAAATAGAGAAGTATATTATGTACCTTTTGCTGCAATAAATACTTAATTACAACTTTGTGTGGAACCGATTCATTGTGGGAAGTGTTCATCATTATATATATCATGTACTGTATGGCCAGTAATTAAAGTACATAAGACGGTAGTGGTTTAATGATACCATACTTATTAATACAGTCAGGGAATTGTACCCCTCAGTTACAATATACATTTGACGAAGAAACTGTACATTGGAGGAGGTTGGGTAGGTTGGGTGGAGGGGGGGGGGGGACTGTACATTGGAGGTGGTTGGGGGGGGAAGGGTTGGGTAGGCGGGGTGGGGGGGTAACTGTACATTGGATTATCGACGAAACCGAAACAAGTAGGCTCCCTTAAAACGCCAACGCTATTCAAAATAAATACAGTGGAGGTTAAAATAATAATATGACTTGGCCTGAAAAAAGGTTCAGTCAGGAGATTTCTTTTTGCTTTAATCCCTGCATATATGCTTACCACTTGTATCTATTGCTATGTCCGCCCACTACAATCACACAAGCTGTCTAATGCCTGTCCCGTCTCCCTGTCCCCCTGTGAGTTGCTGTCCTGGAGTGCTGACCGGAGTGTCGGACGTCCCGTGATGAAGGCCGGGAAGATGCGACCCTCTCTGCGTGCCCTCCTGTCTCCAGAGGTCTCGTATTGGTGACTGGAGTGCTGGACGTCCCGCGATGATGTCGGGGAGGTCGCGACCCTCTCTGCGCCGCCCCTATCTCCCTGTCTCCGACTGTCTCTGAGCAATGACCGGAGTGTTGAATGTCCCGTGATTAAGACGGGGAGGACGCGACCCTCTTTGCGCCGCCCCTGTGCCTCAAATAGATTCGCTATCAGCTCTATCTTCAATCTTTCAAAATGTTCAGTTGCTATCGCTATCAGCTCTATCTTTAATCTTTCAAATGTTCAGTTGCTATTGCATGCACTCATCTGTGTTCACTAACAGTTGGTAAGCATGCCCTCAAGTGTGTAGTCTGCAACACTACTATCACCGACATCTAAGAAGGGAGATCCCCCCCCCTTGAATGGCCCTTCTAAGGTCTGCCTGTGGAGCATTTTTCCCCATTAGGTTTTAGTGAGTTTTTCCTTACCTTCGCGTGGGGTATGTCTATGAGTGCTTGCATTCTTTCATTTATTTGCATTTATTTTAAATTTGTTGGACCTTATGGTGTTCTGTTCTTGACTTATTATTATGTTTTCTTCTTGACTTGTTTAAAGAAGACATGTACGGCCCATGGGGACATTAACGTGTGTTGTCGGGCCTTATAAATAATTTGATTTGATTTGCTATTGCATGCACTCATCTGTGTTTCACTACACACATGAGTGCATGCTTACCAACTGTCCGTCTGCAACACTACTATCACCGACATCTAAGAAGGGAGATCCCCCCTTGAATGGCCCTTCTAAGGTTTCTCACCTCCACACTGCCTGTGGAGCATTTTTTTCCTATTGCTAGGTTTTTGTGAGTTTTTCCTTACCTTCGCGTGGGGTATGTCTGGGAGTGTTGCATTCATTTATTTTGCAAATAATTTACTATTTCATCTTCTCATTTTATATTTAAAATTACTGCTACTACTTATTGTTATCATTCTTGTTTTCATTGTTGTGCACTGTTGAGTCTGAGCTCGAAATACAAAAATGTCATTACATGCGTTGTGTATTTGACAAGTAAAGAACTTGAACTCATTTTATGCCTGTCTTTTTATTAATTTTTTTACTGCTGTTTTTATGTTTTTTTTAAATGTTTTTATTAAGGATCTCCATTAGCTGGTGCCATGGCTCCCAGCTAGTCTTCCTGGGGTCCACACAACACAATACATAAAACAGTTAATGCATAGATCAATACAAAAGTTAAAAACAAGGATTTAGTAGCAAATAAGATACTTTCACAGATGCTATAGATAGAAATAAAAAACTTAACAATTAACAAAACATACAATAAATATCCATTTTTAAAGATACAAAATGATAACTTGTAGGCTAATAGGCAAAAACCCATACACAAATGCAATACACATTAAGGCAACAGCTGTAATTGAGTTTTTAGTTTCTTTTTAAAAATCGATTTACTAAAAGTGTAGAGATAACTAGGTAGGTTGTTCCAGAGTGTTATGCACCCATAAATAAAAAAAAACGCTTTAAAGCATTGGTTCTAGGACGAGGGAGTACAAACTGACCATTTCTGGCCCCTCTTGTATTATGGACGGTCTTGTATAGAGCTTCTGTAAACAAGTTGCTCAAACACAAAATATGGAGTCTTGCTGTTAATGACTGATTTACACAATACAAATGAGTTAGACGATAACCTTTTTTCAACTGTGAGCCAGGAGAGACCAGCATGCATACGGTTGACATTGGACCTTAGTGAGCAACCCAAAGCCAACCGTGCTGCCCTGTTCTGGACTACCTGTAGTCTCCTGATCTCACCTTTGGTGGCAGATGACCAGATCACAGAACAATAATCAACATGACACAGGACTAGACTCTGAATAATCTGACGTAGAAGAGGACGATCAACAAAAGAAGCACATTTTCTAACAATGCCTACAGCTCTTCCCATCTTTGAGACAATGTTAGTGATGTGGTTTGACCAAAATAGAGTACTATCCAGTGTCACTCCAAGGAGTTTAATGCTTTCAACTTGCTTAACTATGGAGTTGCATGAATTTCAAATAAGCTTTGGGTTACAAGACAACCCATGCCTCGATCCAAACACCATACTTTTTGTCTTAGAGATGTTCAGTACAAGCCTGTTAGCTACTATCCAATCATTCACATCATTAAATTCTCTGCTCAGGACTTCATTAAGCATACCATTTGATGGACAAGCATAATACAAGGTGGAATCATCTGCATATTGGACCAATTTGGCATTCTTAGTAGCCCACGGTAGGTCATTGGTGAACACTGAGTAGAGCAGAGACCCTAGGGAGCTCCCCTGTGGAACACCACACTCCAAACTTCTACTACTAGATAGGCTGCCATTCAAATAAACCTGCTGAGATCTGGAGGACAGATAACTGCATCCACATCAAAGCCAGGGGATTAAAACCATAGTTTATCAATCAAGAGAGAATGGTCAAGCACATCAAATGCAGCACTGAAATCTAAAAACACAGCTCCCACTATCATGGAGTTATCAATAGCTCTGAGCCAGTCGTCAGTCATCTGAACTAGAGCAGTCGATGTGGAGTGACCAGTTCTGTATGCATGTTGAGACTCTGTAGCCAGACTGTTAAACTGAAAATATTCTTGGATTTGTGCAAAAACACACTTTTCCATGATTTTGCTTAAAACTGGTAAAATGCTTATAGGTCTGGAGTTGCCCTCATTAAAAAATGATTTGGAGTCTTTGGGTAAAGGAGTAACCTTAGCCTCCTTCCATCTCTTTGGACATAGTCCCACTTGTATACATCTATTAATAATATGACACACTGGACTTAAAAGCTGTTCTTAAATCTTGAACTCTTGGCATGTATGGCCGGTATCTCCTCCCTGGGGGAAGGAGCTGAAAGAGGTGATGTGCTGGGTGAGACTGGTCCTTGATGATACACTTGGAGCGGTGGAGGCAGCGGGAGGTGAAGACGGAGGTGATGTTTGGTAGAGGAGTCCCGACGATCCTGCCTGCCGCCTTCACCACCCTCTGTAGAGCCTCTTGCTCTGCCTTTGTGCAGCTGGAGAACCACACAGACACACCGTAGGTCAGCACACTCTCTATAGTTACTGTCTGTACAATACTGCTGTAGGCCTATAATACTTATGTAAATAAGTAAGGCAATTGAAATATATCTGCAGTACAGCTCAATACACACAATTGTTAAGGGGATGCAGACCAGAGAAAGACTTCCGTCTTGTTTACATCAGGGTCCCCCATTTTCAATTCATCATAAATGTACAGTTCCCTCCCCCTTGTATATATTTACTGTATGTCACAAATGTAACAGTACTGCATGGTCTGCATCCCCTTAACAATTGTGTGTATTGCGCTGTACTGCATTCTGCAATCTGTTAATAAAGTTTTCAATCAATCAATCAATCAATCAATCCGGGCCTGTGATGTCACTGTACCCATTCTGCAATCTGTTAATAAAGTTTTCAATCAATCAATCAATCAATCAATCAATCAATGCGGGCCTGTGACGTCACTGTACCCATTCTGCAATCTGTTAATAAAGTTTTCAATCAATCAATCAATCCGGGCCTGTGACATCACTGTACCCATTCTGCAATCTGTTAATAAAGTTTTCAATCAATCAATCAATCAATCAATCCGGGCCTGTGACGTCACTGTACCCATTCTGCAATCTATTAATAAAGTTTTCAATCAATCAATCAATCAATCAATCCGGGCCTGTGACGTCACTGTACCTATTCTGCAATCTGTTAATAAAGTTTTCAATCAATCAATCAATCAATCAATCAATCAATCAATCAATCGGTCACTGTACCCATTCTACAATCTGTTAATAAAGTTTTCAATCAATCAATCAATCAATCCGGGCCTGTGACGTCACTGTACCCATTCTGCAATCTGTTAATAAAGTTTTCAATCAATCAATCAATCAATCAATCAATCCGGGCCTGTGACGTCACTGTACCCATTCTGCACTCTGTTAATAAAGTTTTCAATCAATCAATCAATCAATCCGGGCCTGTGACGTCACTGTACCCATTCTGCAATCTGTTAATAAAGTTTTCAATCAATCAATCAATCAATCAATCAATCAATCAATCAATCAATCAATCAATCCGGGCCTGTGACGTCACTGTACCCATTCTGCAATCTGTTAATAAAGTTTTCAATCAATCAATCAATCAATCAATCAATCAATCAATCAATCAATCAATCAATCAAACAATCAATCAAGCAATCGGTCACTGTACCCATTCTACAATCTGTTAATAAAGTTTTCAATCAATCAATCAGGGCCTGTGGCGGTCACGTGTACCCATTCTGCAATCTGTTAATAAAGTTTTCAATCAATCAATCAATCAATCAATCCCGCAGTGCAACGTGACCCAAATCAGCCAATGCCCGCAGTGCAACACTCCAATTCAGCCATTGGGTGGGACGGTCACCTGACCCAAATCAGCCAATGGAAGCATCCGGGACGTCCGGCGTCTCAGCCTGCGGGAGCTCAGCCGAGATGCTTCCAGCTGCAGCCGTTCAGACCAGCGCTTACAAACCCCGCACATACAAGCCCCGCACATAGCAACCCCTCGCTTCCATTGGCTGATTTTGGTGACGTGATTTGGGTCCCACCCAATGGCTGAGGTTCTGCAGACGCCTCTCTGATTGGTTGGGCTCCATTTCTGCAGCCCCCTCTTTGATTGGTTGAGCGAAGCCCCTCTCTGATTGGTTTATCTCGCCATGCGGTAAAATGCGGATGTAATGTTATCATCTCAAGAAGATACAAATAAATATACTACCAGATTCGCGTTTATAACGTTATTTCGCGTGACTTCGCGGTTTATTCATAACGTTATGCACATTTCACAACACAGCCAGCTGTCAGAAACTGTACATTGTAACGTTATATGTTTATTCACGTAACGTTATTTCACGTGACGCGTTCAACTTGTTTACACTCCCCACTTACTGAAACTGTACCATGACGCACTCCCCACTTAACCCAGTTAATGCCTTAACTAGACAGTTAACAATATAACATTTAGATTAATTAACCCAGTTAATGCCTTAACTAGACAGTTAACAATATAACATTTAGATTAACACAGTTAATGCCTAACTAGACAGTTAACAATATAACATTTAGATAGAGAGGCTGGTGGTCAAGTCAAGAGTTTTATTTGTCACAAGTTGTTTATTTGCATACACGTTTATGGGACAGTTTTCTACACCTGACTGAACGGTCTGGGGACAAATGATTAAGATGGGGTTACAATGATATCAAGGATGAATATGAAAAAGGGGATCTGATCTGATGGTACTTGTACTTTATAATGTGTTATATATGTATGTACATGGATTTTATGTCCGGATGGTATATCTATGGAATGGTCACTGTCTCTATCACACTCTCATATGCGCATGTTTAGCCGCATACAAGTATCTAGGATACACATATTCGTATGTGTACATAATAGGTTTACACACACTCATATGCACAAGGCTAAGTTATACATGTCAGGGGCACACATACATGCACATACTCACTTATAGGAAATAGGCATACACACACCTACATATACACATAGTTGAGGTATAGGCTCTCACTGACACATATGGGGGATATACATGTACATAGGAGACACACACATACGTAGCTGAGACGCACATATATATGCACACCTGAGATATACACTCACATAGGGGGCGGAGGCACACATGGATACGAGACACACACAAGAGATAGGAGTACAGTTGCATACCTGGAAGATGCACACACACACACATGTGAGGCATGTACACATGCTTACGTGATACACGTACCCACATACATATGTTGGAGACACACATGCATGCATGCTATCATGCACACCTACATGTGTCTGGGACGCTTTCTCTCAAATGCAATATGGAGAAGGGTGGCATCCCGATAGAGGATGCAGCACATACCTGCTCGCAGGTAGATCGGTCTACATGCAAAGTATATATATCAGGGATGTATACGCACAATGTATAGTATAGTATTTTTCTTTTTTTCGTAAGTATTTTTTATTTTCCATGTCAGTTGTTAATGTATTTGTATGAGTCCTTTACATGTTTTGTATGTTCTTACAAAAAAGAAAAAGGCAAATCTTGGAAGTTGCATATGGTGATGTGGAAAGAGATGTTTTGAATATTGGAGAGATTTGTGCAAAAAATATCAAAAAAAAAAAAAAAAATGAAATGCGGGTGGTCGTGCCCGCAAAGATGTGCATAATACAATAGTAATAACATATAATAGAATCCAATAGAACGACATTGTGCAATAAAACAAGTAAACAGAGTAGGGCATATCGGTATATGTACATAAGTTATTTACAGAGCATGGTAGGACATGCTAGGTCCTGTGGTAGTGCAATATTAGCTACGGATGAGGCACTGGGTCTTTATGTACATGCTATATTGGTGGTCAATGTCACTTCGGATTGCTACGACACATCTCTACTGCTTGTGACAGGCTGTGGTGCGTTCCAGACTTTACTCCTGTTGGGAAACTATAGCGATGGTCTGTGCTCACCACACTTTTCTTCGGCCTCCCCGCAGCGAGCTGTCGTCGACCCCCGAGCTTCATTTTACGACGGGCAACAGAGGTGGGTTGAGCCGCTATACTTGGCCCAGCACGGTTAGCGACTCGCCTGAGTGCGTGTGCACGTTTTGATGCATGGCTGATACCAGAGCGGCCGAAGGTGTGTAGCGCTGACAGCAGCTTGGAGGGATTCCCCTTCAGCTGATTGAAGGTCTTTATCATGGCTTTATCATCACCACCCTCTGTAGAGCCTCTTGCTCTGCCTTTGTGCAGCTGGATAACCACACAGACTTCACACAGACTGTCTGTACAATACTGCTGTAGGCCTATAATACTTATGTAAATAAGTAAGGCAATTGAAATATATCTGCAGTACAGCTCAATACACACAATTGTTAAGGGGATGCAGACCAGAGAAAGACTTCCGTCTTGTTTACATCAGGGTCCCCCATTTTCAATTCATCATAAATGTACAGTTCCCTCCCCCTTGTATATATTTACTGTATGTCACAAATGTAACAGTACTGCATGGTCTGCATCCCCTTAACAATTGTGTGTATTGAGCTGTACTGCATTCTGCAATCTGTTAATAAAGTTTTCAATCAATCAATCAATAAATCAATAAATCAATCAATCAATCAATCAATCAATCAATCGGTCACTGTACCCATTCTGCAATCTGTTAATAAAGTTTTCAATCAATCAATCAATCAATCAATCAATCAATCAATCGGTCAGGTCACGTGTACCCATTCTACAATCTGTTAATAAAGTTTTCAATCAATCAATCAGGGCCTGTGGTCACGTGTACCCATTCGGCAATCTGTTAATAAAGTTTTCAATCAATCAATCAATCTGTTAATAAAGTTTTCAATCAATCAATCAATCAATGAATCAATGAATCAATGAATCAATCAATCCCGCAGTGCAACGTGACCCAAATCATACGGCAATCTGTTAATAAAGTTTTCAATCAATCAATCAATCAATCCCGCAGTGCAACGTGCAACGTGACCCAAAATCACGTGACCAAAATCAGCCAATGGAAGCGAGGGGTTGCTATGTGCAGGCTTGTATGTGCGGGGCTTGTAAGCGCTGGTCTGAACGGCTGCAGCTGCATACTATTGGCTCAGCCTGCGGGACCTCAGCCTGCGGGGCTCTGTGGTTCTGCAGGTGGATAGTATTGAGACCCACACCAGGTTTCAGGTTTCAGGTTTTTATTTAGACTCCGCAACATATACAGATCATTAATCCAACATACATTGTTGTCAAGGATAGTAACGAAAAAGCCTCTTGACTTATTTCCATCGTTGTCCTTGGGTGTCAAGGATGCTAGAAACACACAACTCATTACAGAATTAATCACAATTATTATCTTTGCATAATAATAATGGCACAACCCTAAATTAATACAAACAAAGCACATTTGTTGTTACAATGTCCACATAAGGAAGTGTCTTGCAAGATGCAGATCAGGCGTCGTGGTGCACCCACCCTTGGGCAGGGCGGAGTCAATTCCAGGCGAAGGATCCGAGTATCCCAGGCTTGGTGCGTTGTTTGTTGTAACGCGATCCAACAACAAGGAAGCAAGCAAGGTCACTGAACATCTTCTCTATTCTTCAGCTAACAATCACCGTGTAGGTTTAACTAATCCACCGTCGCCAAAATCATGTCATCCGTGGATTTCGAGAGGTTAAAGATGACGGGGGCTGGAAGAGCCATCGCAGTCCTGACCAGTGGTGGAGATGCCCAAGGTAAACCACATTCGTTTGGAAAAGGTTTAGTTTGTTGTCAAATTACATATTTCTTGTATTGTTTAATACTTTTATTTGGTGAATAACTGAATCAAGAAACTAGTATGGATTTCGAGCCACGTGTGTTATGATGAATTGAAAATGGGGGATCCTGATGTAAACAAGACGAACGTCTTTCTCTGGTCTGCATCCCCTTAACAATTGTGTGTATTGACTATTGAGCTGTACTGTACTGTACCCATTCTGCAAATGTTCAATCAATCAATCACTAGCTAATGTGTCAACAGTTGCAGTACTACTAGCTACTGTAAACAGTGTTTGTTGACTGTTTGAAGACGAGTGAAAATGCATGCGTATGTTTTGTATTTCCTCACGCGTGTTGATAACTGGGCCATTAGATTTGTAAGACGATCAGTGTTTGTGTAATCAAAACCTTCTGATCTCCACGCATGATAGAATTCCATGCAAGCAGCCATGCATACGAGGGGGGGGGGGGGGGCTATCATTGTTTGGCAGGCTGTCAAGGCTGTCTTTACTGATTGAGCGGATGTATGACCTTTGCCCTACAGACAGCTGCGTGATCACATCAGATTCACCGTTTGATTCATCCAGAATGAAAAAGGTGTCATGCAGGGTTCCCCCTTAAGACATGCTCTGTAGTCAACGTGCCAGTGGCTGAATGTGAGAAGGGCGTGTCTGTGACAGTTTTTTGTGTGCACATTTAGCATAAACCAACACAATGTCTCAATTCAATTTTGTAAAAGGGAAAAAGTTGTGTGTTAATTATATGTATAAATATTTCATTTGGAAGTTTTAAAGTTTTTTTGTGTACTTTGACCTCACTAGGAATGAACGCAGCTGTCCGTGCCGTGACCCGCATGGGCATTTATGCTGGAGCCAAGATGTATCTAATCTATGAGGTACTACTAAATACTTCTTCACTTGGCCTAACGTATGACCTTCTCCAAACAGTCTCACTGTGTTTAGGCCTATTGCCCACATCCTGGAAACACATCTTAGTGGATATAATAACAATCCAACCAGAAAACCGGCCATTGTTTTTTACTTGAACTTGAGGACTGCATACTTTTTTTTGCAAAGCTTATCTTTATACTTTATGCTTATAGCACATGCATAAGCCTGCTCTTCTTTGAAAGATAACATTCTGAAATGTCTTACACAATAAATAAAAATCACTTTTAGTGCTAATGAAATAGAGTAACATAGGGCTGAACTTGAGTTGAACTTGAACTTGTGTACTCACATATTTCTGTAGTGGTTGCAATATTCCCAAATAATATGTAAAAAAAATAGGTATAAGCTATAAAACAACGCAAATCCATAGCCTGAAGTCTTATGTAGTACAGGTCCAAATTCTATAAAAATCCGTTCAGAAATGAGTCTTCTAGACTCTAGAGAGACCATATGCCAAGAAAAAAGCTCTATTCCATTTCCTCATCCACGGCCATGCATTCGGAATTCTTTTCACTTCTGGTTTTCGCTCCTCACCTTTCACCTAGATCCCTTATTCGCACACCCCCATGTGGGGTATCATTGGAAAGCTACACTCATTGGCTACAAACCTGATCATTTTCGTAATCGGAGGATGATTGGCAGAGTTAGAGCGTCGGGAGTCCGGGGTGGTAATCTGACGCTTGCACGTAAAAAATTGCACGCCTGACATATCGTCATGTAACTCGAGAACCGAGGCACGGATTTTGTCGAGCAACAAATGGAGCTTTAATTCTGTAATTTATATGTTCGGCAAAAAACTGCAGCCCGAGCCTCTAGACCAGCGGTTCTCAAACTACTGGTCGTGACCCAAAGTGGGGTCGCGGGTAGGTGACAGTGGGCACATTGGAAAAGAAAAATGACGAGCCCAACTCAGATTGATTTTTCCACCTGGCAGCTGTTTGTATTTGCCATGTCTCGCCCCTTCATCAACAGAGGCCAATGCAGTTCCAATACACACATCTCACTACATCCTGCGCATGTATAATCGCGGAGGCCACGTCTGGTGCCGGCTGGCCGTGTGTTCCAAACGCTGGCAAAAAGGCAGAATCGAGTGCTATTTTGTAGCTATTTTGCTTCCATAACATGTCTTCCTTCAGACTAGTGGAAAGGAAACGTTCAAAATACACATTTAGATGTTTATTTTACTACACTTTGTCATGCTGTGCCTGTAGATTTCGCCTAAATTCAGCGTGGTCGCCGGTCGCTCTCTAATATCATATGAGGCAGCGTTGTAGGGGGGGGTTTGCCTCAAACAACGAGCTCCCATTGGCTGGTGCAGATTTCTGACAACATGATTGGTTCAGATGCATCACATGCTCTGACATTCCTGACATAGCTTTTCTCCGCGGGACCTGTCAAAACGCGGACCTGTGTGTAAAAGCCTCACAGAAAATACGACAACAGTTGCAAGGAAAATTTAAATACTGAAGCAGAAGATGAAAATCGATGCGTAAGCTGTCACTTGGAAAGCAGGAGTGTTTGGACAGCGGGGCAATGGTTGATGGTGCCTGATAGTTCATGTAGCACGTTTTGAATGAACTGATCGGTGGGTTGATATGTCCTAATTGTGCAGGGACAGGGCTTCAAATTCTAATTGATCCGCAGAATCTGGGTTTTTGGATAAATATGCCTCATTTTATAAATGTGTATACAGAAACAATTCTGTTGCTTTTGTTAATATTAATATTAATACATTTCATTGATAACATAGTGCTGTAATTGTATTGTCTAATAAATATGCATGATCAAATTCAACAATGTGCGCTTTTATTTTGATATTCCTTATTTCCAAAAAAAAATCTAAATAAAATGGGGTTGTGGTATAAAAAAGTTTGAGAACTCCTGCGCTAGACGCTTGCAAAGTGCTGTGACTTTCGTCTGTTCCGCCGGTGGCCGTTGCATGTTAACACATTCTGTGCCACGCAGTATTCCCATCTTATACCACTCTCTGCCAGTGCTGTAAGTCTATGGAGTTGCGCACCTTCTTTGCAGGGCTATAACCTTTTAAATATTATAGCTATATCGACATTACTATGGCCCATTCAACATCGGGTATCTTATCGTTCCGGATGTGGGAACGTTATATTTTTCCATTCATACATTGTCGTGTTAGTACCGTCGTGAATATAAGTATGTTTTTAGAGTGTAGAGCAGTAATTCCTAGAACGCAAGTTATAGGCCCAGACGCATATTATACATAAATCGATTGGCGTTTCGTTCCTATACACGCTATATAAAAAAATTCAAATGCATATGCTCGGTATACATTATGCTCCATCATGCGTGAAGGAAAGGGGGGGGGGGGGGGGGGGGCGTTTATGATTCCTTGATTGTCAGTAACGGCTTTCCTTAGTACGACATCATACGTTGATCGGATGGATTGCAATGAAATAAATGGACAATCAAGCTGGAATTAACGTTAGATTCCTCTTCCCTGTGGCTGATGAGTCTGGAGAAAAAATATTCCAATTATTTGCTTTCGATCTGCTAGATCCATTTTCCGTTTGTATGACACAATAAACGCCGAAAGCATATTGATTCTTGCGTCTCAAAAGCGATCCAATGCACTCGAGTGTTTGTCTTGATCAACATAACAAGATAGCTCTACCGGAGGATTTTCCCAGATGCACAGAGCGCCACATCCGGTTTAGAGTGGAGTGCAACTCGCCCGAAATCCACCAGGCGGCGGTATTGAGGCGTTGAAATATCAGACAGAGTCCTGGATGAATTATGAATGCCAATAGCGAATAAAGGAAATAACGATCATAAAAACGAGTAAACTCGTTTTTGGCGCAGGCTGTGTTAAGAGTTTTAACAGCTTGTAGTGTAGTCAAGAGTATATACGCACATGAAGTAGGAGGCCTATACCTATGTCTTTCTCTGGCCTATCCGCCTATCAGCACGATTACCATTCAAATATAGGCAATGGTGATTGACCTCTCAAGGGAAGCAACAGTTGTGATTGGAGGATCAAGAAAAGAGGGCGTGGCTTGGGACAGGTCAATTTGGAGAGTTCAACGGTTCATTGCTCATCTCACCTCCGCAGCAGCGTATCCACCTCCTCAGCTACCTACTGTGTCACTGTGTAGAGCTACTTTATTCACGTACCCAGAGACATGAGAAGTCATGATGTTATTTATTTATTTACCTCATCATTCACTGTGTTCCCCAGGGCTACCAGGGGCTTGTGGACGGGGGAGATAACATCAAACTGGCCGACTGGCACAGTGTCACCAATATCATCCAGCTGGTAGGTCAATAGGACTAGGGGGGGGGGGGGGGGGGGGCTGGGCTGCTGAAGTACCTAAATCCTTCACGTAAAAGTAGAAATACCCTGATAGGATAGTACTCTGGTCAAGGTCTTCCAAGTTCTACTCAAGTAAACATGTTGAAAGTATTTGATCAAATGTCAAATGTACTCCAATATAAATATAATTAAGTCAAAGTACACAATCATGCCATCGGTACAAACAAGCGTTCTATCTTTGATGTATTAACCTCTATATATCGTAAATCGGTCTGTACTGTACAGTTTATAGTAGGATGCTCGATATTGACTTTTTTACCGATACCGATATACTGATATTGTCCAACTCTTAATTTCCGATACCGATATCAACCGATACCGATATATGCAGGGTTTCCCCCCCCCCCCCAAAATGGAATAATTTCAGGTAATTAACATTACTTATTACATGGCGTTTTAACATTCGCCGAAATGCTTGATTGTGATTGGTCAATAGCCCCCGACAGCGGTGAATTATTTTTCGATAACCACCGGTGATTATTGTTTTTCGCAGCTGGAGTAATCAAGCCCCACTGACACACACTGTTTCAGTGCAATCAGACACACCTGCCGGGCTGCCCGCGATAATAATAATCACTTTATTTGGGCTGACAGAGCCACAGAACAACTGCGTCTGCATTTGATCTCGTCTTGTCGATTTTGTAAAATGAATTAGGTATATTGTTAGTAAGTTAGCCATGTAATAAGCGGGATAATGTATAGCTATACTCGGTCATCATCGCAAAATAATTTACCTTCACTGACGTTTAAAACACCTCGCCGAGGCGCCTAAAACAATTATTTTTTTATTTTTTATTTTTTGAAAACTGATACCGATATTTTCCGATATCACATTTTAATGCCGATATCGGCCGATAATATCGGTAGGCTGATAATATCGGACATCCCTAGTTTATAGGTTAACTTAAAGGGTTGATGGTCCAGAGAATCAGTTGTATGTTTTGTTTAAAAGTAACTACGGTAGTACTTGAAAGTGTCATACATACTGTAAATGCAGTAAAACTACTAATATTTGCTTTGATGTGTCGCACCTTAAAATTCCCTTTTTTAAGTGCAGTGCTTGAGAGGCTTCTCTAATAGGACCAAGCCATGAATTGTTCTACATTCACGTCACCAAACCACCACTGTTGTCGGATTTAGCCTAAATCTGTTGTTGTAATTTTCTGATCTCACAACAACTCCTCTTTTATTTTCTCTCTCTCTTCCTCTGGTTTGTATGATCGATAGGCACTCTCTCCTTACTCCCTCACCCCTCCCCTCTCTCCTCTCCTCTCCCTGCTGGTCTAGTACCAGTACAGGGTTATGGTTTTAAACCAGTAAGGAATGTTGCTGCATGTGCTGCTGAGGCAACGGCACCAATTACACTCCAACGGTACGACAAGCAGCAAGTTGCATAGTTATTATAATATAGAATTTTGGATGCAACCTATGTGTGTTTGTTTTTTGTTATGTCAGTTTACTTGTGTGAATACGGTGTTAGAAAGGACGTGTGCTTCCCTTTCTAATCTTAGTTTGTACAAATGCATCTGCTGCACTTGTGTGTGGAAACCAAACTTGCATGATGCTAGTAGTAGGTCTATGTTCTTGCTTGCATTTCCAAGTTTCGGGTCACGGTCACGTGGTCGACTTGTCACCCGTTTTTCATTCCGCAACTCTTGTGCTTGACCTTTATGTTCCTTTGATAGAGCGAGTCTGGAGTCTAGAGCTTTGAAAATGTATGCAGTGACACATGATTTGTACCAGTGTGTGTGTGTGTGCTCTGCTCTGTGTTAGTTGCTATTAGGGCTCCCCTCTCTTAGTCCATTAATCGGTTGGTTTGGTCTTAGTCGACCAAGACCTTTGTTAGTTGATTAGTAGTTTCTTGTGCTTTTTCCAAATGATAAGCACATCTCTTTTAAGCTCTAGATTTAAAGAGGACATTCTGCATAGGCCTGCCGCGATAAGCAATAAATCGATTAATTGCTGCGATAATTAAAATGAATGCAATGATTTTGACGGGCGCGATTAATTGCTATTTGCGCGTTTGTTTTAATGAGGCGGAACCAGTGCCCCTTCAGTCACTGTCCGTGTTGGGAGGCGGGCCGCTGACGTTACTAGAGTACAGCACGGGAGCTCCGTGGGGCAACGCCACATAGACATTTCTCAATAGTGTTGCTCCTTTTAACCAAGTAGCATTATTTGTAGTGTAACGTTAGCTATTTTTAGACCCAAGTAGTTACTCGCTACTGCCCGAAGAAACTGGACTGCTAAATAAAGATTAAAGATCTAGCGTTCGTTGATGCTCATTCAATGCTAACAACATTCAAGTCAAGTCAAGTCAAGAGTTTTAATTGTCACGGCATACAGGTATACAATGAAATGCGGGTGGTCTTGCCCGCAACGATGTGCAATACAGTGGTACATATAATAGAATCAAAAGAAGAAACAACATTGTGCAGTAACAGGTAGCAGGTAACATGGAGTGCCATCTCGGTATCTGTACATAGTTATTTACAGAGCATGTGTGACATACAGCTAGTTAGCTTTGGTAGTGCAATACACTGTTCCTGTTATTCTAATTAGCTACAAACGAAATACAACGTATAGCATAGCTACAAGTACAACACAGAATAACGTTAATACAATTACATGCATCATTGTTTACAATTAACGGGTGGGGCTAGTCAAAGGACTGGACACGGGGACAAGTTAAACATGAATTAATTTATTATAACACTCCGGTAGTTTCGAGTCGTGCTGCAGTGCTTACGCACCACAGCTATTATATTATATACTGCTTTGACGCTTCCTCCTCATCGTTGATTGCCTGTAGTAGCTGCATCTAACGTTAGTAGCTAACGTTAAAACTAACCTAAAGTTAGTTGTTCACCAACAATTTGTTTTATCATTAGCTCAAAAACATCATATCATTAGCCCAAGTTGTCGGCTCATAGTTTCTGCTTAGGATAATCACAACAATACTTCCGGTCCGGTCGGTGGGCTTCAAAATAAAAGTCTAAACACCGGAAAAGACGGAGCGGTGGGCTTCAAAATAAAAGTTTGGGGAAATAAATTTCAAAAAAAAAATCTCTAACCGGTCGCAATAATATCGCTTATCGCGATATTTTCGGGGGCAATTAATCGCCCAGCAAAATGTGTTATCGTGGCAGGCCTGTATGGGAAACATCATTTGACAGATTTGTAGATTAAGTCGATTAGCCGTCAAATTCGAGAATTTCTTTAGTCGAGGACAGCCTGCAATGAGTTTATAATATTAGTATTAGGCAAAGTTACTCACCATCACATTGGCATTGGATTCAGGGAAATCCAATTTCAATATACTGTAGATCTACTGTAGATGTATCTACTGTAAATTATACTGAAGATCTACTGTAGATATAGTATATACTGTAGATATATATAATGGTAGTAGACATACTGTAGATCTCTACCTTCCTTATTAGTTATCTACCGGTATCCCTTCTCTTAAAGGGGCAGTTCACCCAAAAAAATTTATAATAATAACCTTACTCTGAGGGCTATCTATCCATCTCTAGATAGTTTCGCTGTGATTTGCCTAGTTTTGGAGATATCTTCCGTAGAGATGTCTGTTGTCAGTCACTCCAATATAATGGAGCTAAATGACACTCAGGAACTATTTTCCACTGAACTACACCCCATAATAGTGAATGGTAGGTGTAATTCAGTAGAAAATAGTTCCTACATGAAACTGCTCACAACATACTTTTAGGATTATTAAAGGGGAACTATTTTACTATTTCTTTCACTATTTGGGCACTTTTACACAATTCCTGTGAGTTTATGGAACACCTCTGTAATTATATATTTTTTTTAATTCATTGTTTTGTATTTCTAATCAAGTACTCAAAAACAGCATTTTTCTACCTCAAGATCTTGAGCTGTTTTGAGCCTGGCCACCTAAACCACTGCGCCGCGGCGCCGGCGCCTGAACATTAACATGCAGCGGTGTCTTTCTGACATCACAAATCATCACATTTTCAGATGACTCAGTTCAGTGAGGGTGAATATTGTGAGAGGAGAATTGGAAGAATGCGCCAATATGAGAATTAGAGACATAGATCATATTAATATAAGTCCACATAGCTAGGAAACAATGCTAAACACTGAAAAAGGCCATTTATAAGATAGTTCCCCTTTAACAACTGGGTCATGATTACGGTAAAGAGCCGTTGCTTTTGAGTTTTTCCAAATGTATTTCTTTGTTCTGAGCACCATAACCGCTCCATTGTATTGGAGTGACAACAGACATCTCTATCGAAGATATCTCCAAAACTAGGCAAATCACAGCAAAACTATCTGGATGGATGGATATCACTCCAGGTAAGAAGGACATTTTTTAATCTTGGATGGACTTTACTACCAGATACTTATGACCTATGTTAAACCCTGCCCTATTTTCTTGATCCTCCAATCACCACTGTTGCTGAGGTAAGCAATAGTTGTGATTGGAAGATTGAAAAAAAAAAGAGGGTGGGGTTTGGTTTCCATCAGTCTTCCCTACAGGCTGTCACTAAATGGTCAAGCCGCAAAGTAAAGAAAATCTCCAGTGTTGTTGGGGAAACAACTCAAAAACTGTAGCAAACTAGTACTACTAGCTACTTTACAATACTTTACAATGTAAAGTAGTTCAACTAAGTCTTAAACTACTCTCCAAAAAACGAAAACTACTTTGAAAAAGTAGCTCAACTATGTTGAAACTACATTGCGGAAAATGATCACAATCTAGTTCTGGAATATGGAGTGTTGAGGGAAGCTACTTTGAAAGCATAATTTAAGCTATCGATTACTTCACACTGGAAGGAGTTTGAGTTCATTGCAAAAGCTATAGTGCTCACTTCATTTTAATAGCTGCCTGCCAGTCAGACAGACGTGAACCAACACTAGATAAATCTGTATATCTAATCTGGTTTCTTCACAGAAAAAAGGAGTGTTCATTTCTGTTGTATGTGCGTTGCATAATCATTGTTCACAATTAAAACAGTCAACAAAGATTGTATTTGAACTTGTTCATCTTGAACCTTCCCTTTTTAGACCATTTAAGAACTTGATCAGAACAACGGTCTGAAGAATCTTTATACAGTATCTTCAAAAATATATATATATATTTGCACTGCGCAAATTTTAGGTTGGGGTAGGAGTGAGGTTAACCCTTTCACTACCACACTATAGAAGGTTAACTTTTCAAAATTTGATCACAAAATAAGGTTAACCTTTCACTACCACAGTACAGACTAACCTTCTGTAGTGTGGTAGTGAAAGGTTAACCTTCTGTAGTGTGGTAGTGAAAGGTTAACCTTCTGTAGTGTGGTAGTGAAAGGTTAACCTTCTGTAGTGTGGTAGTGAAAGGTTAACCTGTAGTGTGGTAGTGAAAGGTTAACCTTCTGTAGTGTGGTAGTGAAAGGTTAACCTTCTGTAGTGTGGTAGTGAAAGGTTAACCTTCTGTAGTGTGGTAGTGAAAGGTTAACCTTCTGTAGTGTGGTAGTGAAAGGTTAACCTTCTGTAGTGAAAGGTAGAGTCCTTTCTCAGCACAGTCCATGCTGTAGCTCCTACTAGCTCCAGATAGTCAGCGGCAGTAAAGCTGCCTGAGGCTCACTGAAATGTACTCTCTGTTCACTGTTAAAGGGTTTGGTTTATCAACAACCTTTTAGGTGAAAATGACGAGTTTTGCCGTTGCAGCTTGGCCACCAAGTGACGACCTATCCTACAGGGACAAGCTCAGTTCACTCCATTATAATTCCATGAAGTAGATCTTCATGGAAATTCAAGTATTGAAAAACTTAATTCTTTGAGACTGTCTTCATATCCAACCTATTATCAATCAATATTCAATATGAAGTGTATCTTTACATGTTGGCAGAATGGTACCACATGGTATGGATGGTGACTTGCGTTGTTACGGTGTCTCTCCCTCAGGGCGGGACGGTGATCGGCAGCGCCCGCTGTAAGGCCTTCATGACGCGGGAGGGGCGGCTCGGTGCAGCCTTCAACCTGCTGAAGAGAGGCATCACCAACCTGTGTGTGTGCGGCGGAGATGGTAGTCTCACCGGAGCCAACGTCTTCCGCACAGAGTGGAGCGGGCTGCTGGCTGAGCTGGTGCAGAAAGGTGAGAGATCTCTCTTTCTCTCTCTCCCCCTCTCTCTTCCTCTCTGACGGCACAGTGTTAAGTCACGGTTCAGACGGTCCTGTAAAGCTGACCACTGCTGAATAACGAAAGGTTATCCTATAACCTAGTAATAAGAATACTGGCTGAGCGTCTCGCTCTTCGCCATAATGAGATATCTCTTATTTCCAGCACCTACTGTGCTCATTAACAAAACAATGCACCCGACCAGGCCCCGCCCCAGTGTCCTCCTATAAGACACCGGACATGGTCACACTCCCCCTTCCTCGGGAAAAAGTTTCCATCATAGAAAACCCAACCAAGGGACCTCAGGGCGCCAAGAGCGAGACGCTCAGCCAGTATTCATATAACTAGGTTATAGGATAACCTTTCGTTATATAGCATTACTGGCCTCGCGTCTCGCTCTTCGCCATAATGAGATATGGAGCAGAGCAGACGTGTGGCCCGACAAGTGTACCCCCTGAGGACCCGCAAGCCCTACTACCAGGGGGGAGGGGAGTCCCGTCCACCCGCCCGTCCTAGTGAAGGGGGGGCGGCAGTCAACTCCACCAAGTGCGAAAAAAGAGGGAACCAGAGACCCCTAAAAACGCACAGCACAGGCGGGACCACGTGTGACACATCACCCCGTGGCACACACCCACACACCCCTGCTAACCCACCGAGAGGCGGGACGCAGGGGAGGTCCCAGACCTCAGAACCGCCTGGGAGACAGAACCCCCAGTCATGTCCATGAGGTAAAACCTAACGAAGGGACCCGGGGAGGACCAGGAGGCCGCAGCACAGGAGGCCCCCCCTAACAAGGCGGCAGAGGCCGCCACTCCACGAGTGGAGTGCGCCCTGACACCCCCAGGGGGGGCCTGTCCAGCCAACGTGTAGCAAAGGGCAATGCCCTCGCACAACCAACGTGACAGGCGCTGCTTGGACCAGTGCCTTATCAGCGCGAGGGCCACCGTAACAAACAAAAGTTGATCGGTAGCCCTGAGATCCCGAGTCCGACTGAGGTAAACCCCCAAAGCACGGACAGGACACGACAGATGAAGGCTCGCCTCCAACCCACTAGCGTGAGGAGGCGGATGAAACGCCTGAATCACAATATCCCTGGAGCGAAAAGAGCTCCGGATATTCTTTGGCACGAAGACTGGATTAGGCCTCAGAGTCGCACCGCTATTGGCACGAATAGACAAGCACTCAGGCCGCACCGAGAGAGCACACAGCTCACCCACGCGCTTAGCGGAGGTGATGGCCAGTAGGAACGCAGTCTTGAAGACAGCTGCTCCAACGACGCCTGCTCAAACGGGGCCTCAGACAACCGGCCGAGGACCAGTTGGAGGTCCCACTCGGAGACAGAGAACGTTCCACCGGCTTGAGACGCCGAGCGCCAAGCAGGAACATCCCACGAGAGGGTGGCTGAACAACGTTCCGCCCCCACACTCGACCATACGCCATTCCCCAGCGTAAGCTGTGGTAGAGGACGGAGCGTGCATGTACCGGATAGCGTTAACCACAGAATAGTCAAGACTCATCCCCACCATATTCACACTGTCAGCAGCCAAGCCTAGAGGCTGCCCCAGAACAGGAAGGCAGAACAGAGTTCCGCGTGCCCGAGAGAGGGCCCGCGGTGACCACGGAACAGGCCACGGCGGGGCCACACAGAGCTGAATCAGGGCCGGGGACCACACAGCTGAGCCCCGGCACGACCAGGACAAAGTCCTGCGCTCCCGACGTACCCGCCCCAACACCTGAGCTATCAGGTGTAAGGGGGGGAAAGCGTACAGCATCCCGGACGGCCACGGAATCGGTCCCAGACCTGCCAGACTATGTCCGGACGTAATCCCCACTCGTCAGGGTGAGGACCGCCCCGCGACATCACACCTGCACCCACATTCACCCTGCCGGGGATGTGGAGAGCCCTCAGGCAGAGCAGATGGAGAACGCCCATAGCCAGAGCCTGACCGCCGCCCGGTGCAGACGGGGGGAGCGCACTCCACCCTGTCTGACAATATACGGCGCTGACGTTGTGTTGTCCGTCCTGACCAAAACATGCTCGTCCACGAGCCGTTTGAGGACCAGAAGGACCGCCTTCAATCCCAACACATTGAATGTAGCGCAGACCGGGCAGCATGGCAGCTGCCCCCTACTGCGTTGGTCCGACACGTCCCCCCCCCCCATCCCATGAGGGAGGCGTCGGTGAAGACCGTGACGTGTGACAGCCTGCTGCCCAAGGGGACCCCGCAGGTGTGGGCACCAGACCCTCCCCAGAAGACGAGGTCCCCCAGCACTGACATGAGAACCTTCAGCCGCTTCCATATGTCTCAAACCGGGTCCATTTCCATACTGGAAAAAACGACCTCTGCATCCTCCCCATGAAGAGGAGGCCAAGAGGGACCCCAGCAGCAGGCGCATCATGGACAGCGCCGTAACCGTCCTAGGACGGAACCTCCCGAGCGCGCCGAGAACCCAATCACTCGCCGCCGCTCCGAGAGGGATGCCCATATAGACCTTGAGCTTAGAAAAAGCCCAAGTACTCCACCTGTTGACTGGGAAGAGGCAAACTCTACTTCCAGTCTACAGCAAAACCCACGCTGGTGAGACACCACCTGCCTGGTATGAGACCTGGCGATCTACCCTGACCTGCCAAGGACCAGAACGTCATCCAGGGCAGAATACACTTCGTAACCCCCGACGACGCAGAGGCCCCAGTGCGGTCTACACACACTTGGTGAAGATGCGGGGAGCCAGAGAATAGCCGAACGGCAGCCTCTGGTACACATACGCTAAACCCTGCAAAGGAAGCGTAGGTAAGCTCTAGGATGGAAGATCGGGATGCGAACACTCATCCTACAGGTCTATGGAGGAAACGCCACGCATTGCGTCCTCCTTTGGGACCACGACGATGGCTTGCTTCGCCCACAGAGATTGGATCTCGTCAGCCAAAGCTGTCACTGCTGGTGACCCCGACAATAGGGTCTGTACCAAACCTGAAAACGGGTGGGGTTGTGTAAACACAAGTCCCCGCCTCAGCATTCTCTCCATCCACCTCGACATATGGCACTGCTGTAGCCATATGTGAAGATAATCCCAAGCGCACCCGCCGCCACTTGGCGCTGGTCCGCCAGAAACCGTAGATAGGCGGCCCACCCGCTGTGCGTTGCCAACCCTGGACTCGCCAACCGCGCAAGCAGGGCGTCTCGTGGAGCTGGGATACCGCACCCCGACACTACCAACGAGGCAATCGCACCCAAGGGGGGACCCCGACAGAACGGGCCGGTTTGATACGGGGGAAGCTGACATCACACTGGGTGACAAAAGCTCCCCCACTGAACACCTCGCCAACATGGACTGCTGAGGAACTGTTCTACAGCTGGACATGCAAAGTGTGAGGCCCCCACACTGCCTGTAGGTGGGTTCCTACACACCGTAGCCCTGCATTGATATTACTACCACCCAAATCACGCGCGCCTGCCAGACCACCGCCGGTCTTCCGGCCGTGGGAGGCACTAACGTGATACCCGGCCTGGCGAAGGCGAGGTCGGGGGAACCTGCGCTGTTTGCCTCAAGAGGTCTCGAGCCCCCCTGCTGACAACCTTTGTAGTTGACAGACGTAACACCAGGCTCACCAAACAGACGCAGAACGTGTGGCATGGGAGCCGCCTTACAGCACAACATTCTCACGGACAGACCCAGGCCTAGCCAGCAACTGGGTGTCAGCCCCTGTCCCCATGAGAAGCGAAACGTCGGCCCGCTTGCGCTTCATTGAAGGCACGCGGCCCACAGCCAAAGGAAACAAATCGGAGCCCTTATCCCGCTAGACAGCTAGACGGCGACGGTTTTTTAGGGCGTGCTCATCTAATGTAGCCGATCCCTTGGCCGCCACGGCTGTTGGCCTTGCGATCACCTGTTTTCTTTGTGTCCAGGGTACCTCAGGCGGGGGAAACATGGCCGCTGGTTGAGGGCCTCGCCACAGCCGCTGGCGAGGCCGCGCCCTCACCTCTGGCTGCACGTGTGAGGCGGTGTGGGGCCTAGGTCAAATACCGCCCGCGCTCCTGCGGAAAGACCAAAGTCCCTCTGCGGGGAGCCCTTCTCACCCCCTCAAGGGGAGACTGATCCAACCAAGATGTCTGTAAACAAGCGTTGACAGCATCCTAGCCCTCCCTGCGGTTATAGCTTGCAGCTAGGTCAAAGCTAATAACGTCAAAACCTCACGCGATGTTTCGACATCGGCTGGCCTTCTAAGGCCCCGCCACCCGACACCATTTTTGACAGAAAAAACAGCAATTCGAACAAAGTTACTAGTCGCTGCTAATTCTACACCGTGGTGGTATAGGCTTAACAGCCCACCAGCCACCTGCCGGGCCGACTCACCTCATGGCGTCGGCCGGGCGGGACACCGTTCCAACATGTCAGAGGCAAAGGACTGATGCCACCTGCTTCACAAGCACGGAGCACCAGTGGTGGCTGCAACAAAAAACGACTACTAGTGAAGCACTGCCTCACTAGTAGGAATGCAGCAACCTCCACTGTGGTGTGCACCCATGAAGGGGTAAATGAATACATGAACGAAAACTCCACCAACACACTGCAGAATGGGCTAGCCCATACACACAATGTTAAGGGGATGCAGACCAGAGAAACACCAGTCCCGCACACAATTCATAGATTCACAAAAAGCACACCAGCCCTAGGCCTCAGCCCATCCATCCATGAAATGGTAAACAAGCCCCCGTCAAAACTCCCAACAGTAGACACCGATTGACCGTCAGCATGAATGGTTAAGAGGAGGGAAGACCTTTTAAAAAGACAGCCCTCGGCGGGGAACAAGAAACGGAGACCCAGCATTGTAGCATTAGCATTAGCCGCGCGCACTAGGATAGCTGGGAAAACACCCAAAACAGAGTCATGACGACCATGTTTTCCCAAATATCCTGCCCCTCGCGCCAATACACAACTCGGCTGTCTCACGGGACAACGAGCAGTATCACAAATGCTAGCATTAATGCCTGGCAGCGCAGGCCCTACCTGTGCGCGACCTAGCCCGACAGCTAGCCGCCGTGCGACGTCCCTTGGTCCGCTGTCAGGAGACGAGGAAACCCAGGACAGGCCCGATGTGCTGTTAGGATGTGCCGAGAAGATTCCAGGGGCTGGTGAATCTCCGGCGAAAACTCAACATTGTTCAATTTCTCTCTGCATTTCATAACAACTAGTTCATGGAGTGCACTGCAGCGTCCATGATGGAAACAAAAAAAGAGGAAGGGGGAGTGTGACCATGTCCGGTGTCTTATAGGAGGACACTGGGGCGGGGCCTGGTCAGGTGCATCGGTGCATTGTTTTGTTAATGAGCACAGTAGGTGCTGGAGATAAGAGATATCTCATTATGGCGAAGAGCGAGACGTGAGGCCAGTAATGCTATATAACCAGGGTTTTCTTTATCCTCTATAAAACACTTAGTGAACCTTGTTTTTAGAGAAGTGCTATATGAATGAAGTTAATAGTAATAATAACGTGTATCATTATTATAATAATAATAGTGTTTTGCATTTAGTTTGTAGAATATTATGAATACTAGTAAAATGCTCATAGACAACATTGCATGTGTGTGAGTGTGCGTGCAGGGGGGATCACAGACACCCTGGCCAAGCGGCATGACCACCTGAACATCGTGTGTGTGTGTGTGTGTGTGTGTGGTGTGTGTGTGTGTGTGTGTGTGTATGTGTGCGTGCGTGCGTGCGTGCGTGTGTGTGCAGGGAGGATCACAGACACCCTGGCCAAGCAGCATGACCACCTGAACATCGTGGGTCTCGTGGGCTCCATAGACAACGACTTCTGCGGCACCGACATGACCATCGGAGCCGACTCTGCACTGCACCGCATCATGGAGATAGTGGACGCCATCACCACCACTGCACAGAGGTCAGACACTCTGCTGCTGCACAGCTAGAGCACTGAAGCTATTGCAACCATGTCAAAATGAATAGCCTGTATCAGTGCTGTATAGGTCTGCTGTCTGCTGAAGGTCTTACACTGACCAACAGCAGCATTTATATTAATATAAAAAAATGCCCACGAAGGGGCGCCCGAGTGGCACACCGCATACAGCACTGCGGTGCAATGCGGCCGACCCGGGTTCGACTCCCGGACCCGGTGTTCTTTGCCGAATGTCTTCCCCGATCTATCTCCCATTCCTCCTCTCTCTCTCTCTCTCTCTCTCTCTCTCTCTACCGGACTGCCCGGTAGCAAAAACCTACAAAAAACATACAGTAACTTGTTCGAAAGGACAAGTAACATTTAAAAACGCCCACGAAAACCCAAGAAAATACACATCAATTTATCTGAGTGACGGCAATAGAAAAGCGTGTGCTCCTGACTCGAAGCTCATCAAAGAGTAATAATAATAATAATAACTTTATTTGTATAGCACTTTTCATACAGAGGTTGCAGTTCAAAGTGCTTCACAACAGTAAAAAATACAGGCATAAGCGAGCATAAAAAAGATAGACAGGTAGCAAGGTATGGTAAATCACAGTGTTTCACATTAGGATCTAGCATCCCAATAGGCTCTCTGTTTACAGTTTCATTCAGTAATACAAATAATAAAAATTGTTTAAAATGATTCAGTTTAAAAATAGTCTTAAAAAATTATAAAATAGAACGGACATACAACAGGGTATTTAACATACAACAGAGCAGTGCATCAGTAAGAAGTAAAAAGTGTGATAAAATAGTTATAAAATGTGCATAGAACCGACACATGAATTTGATAGGCAGTGTATAAAAGTAGGCAGGGTAAGAATAGTGCAGGTAAGTACAATTTGTGTCAGGATATCCCTGATGTTTCATTGAAATGCCTGAGCAAAGAGATTTTTTTTAAGCTGTCTTTTGAAGATGTCTAGCGAGTTGGCTTCCCTGATGTTTTGGGGTAGTTTGTTCCACAGTTTTGGGGCATAGTTGATAAAGGCTGCATTACCGATCCTCTTTTGACTGTTTCTGGGAGCCTCTAGTAGTCCAGCAGCTGATGATCGCAGTGTTCTTGCTGGCGTGTAAAGAGTAGGCCGGTTTTGTACTGTAAGGCAAACAAAATAGTCCAAAGTGTGAAGAACAGGCCTAGGCACTGAAAACCTCTAAAAGAGGCTCTTTATAGAATTAAGAATCAAGAGAATCACGAGGTTTATTTGTCACATACATACCAGCAGAGGTGGGACCAAGTCATTGTTTTGCAAGTCTCAAGTCAGTCTCAAGTCTTGGTACTCAAGTCCAGAGTCAAGTCCCAAGTCAAGATAGGCAAGTCCCGAGTCAAGTCCCAAGTCAAGACTGACAAGTCCCAAGTCGAGTCCCAGGTCCTAACCTTTGAGTTTCGAGTCCTAAACAAGTCATAATAAAAATCACCACAAAAAAAAAATCAACAAAAAAAATCATTATCAACTTGTTGGCAAAACATAATCTAATTTCTATAAATGTCATAATATTCAGAATCAGGGTTAGTCTCACAACTAGATACATTTGGGCAAGAGCTGCTTGAGAAAACCAGTTCAGGAGTATATTGAGAGAAAAAAAAGAATAAGGATCACCATATCCATTTTAAAGGTAGGATAACAATAACCAATATATTGTCTTCCCACTTGGACCAATAATTTATTTAACGTCTGCCTGCCCTGTATACAGTCTATGGCACATGATCCATAATAGCAGACCTCGGTTCAACTAACTAGTCTACATTTTGGGGTATAAAAAATCATATCCATACATTTTGGGGTATAAAAAATCTGTACTGAAATGACAAGGCATCTCTGCATTTCGTATATTAGGTAGTTTATTAGGTATTAGAATTAGGTAGGGCCTAATTCGTGTTCGAGTTCTCTCTCTCTACCTTGGATCAATGACAAAAGTATTTTTCAATTGTTTGTATTGAGCCGTACTGTATTGTACCCATTCTGCAATCTGTTAATACAAATGTCAATCAATAAAAAAATAAAAATAAGGAGCAGCAGTACTGTTAGACTACTGCTGGCCATTCATCAACCGAGACATTGCTGATTGTTTTATTTTATATGACTACCAACTGCCTAGCCAGCCGTGTATCAATCTAGGATGTAATGATAACGTTACCACACTGACTGTGTCGATGGCTCTCTCAGTTACAGTGGGTGACAATATTGTCGCAAGGAAAGACGAAATTACATACCTAGGTTCCATCCTAGAAGCAAATCTTTCCTGTGACAAAATGGCATCCAATGTAATCAAAAAAGTCAACCAACGAACTAGATTCTTGTACCGGATCTCCTCTCTGGTAAACAAGAATACCCTGAAGACTCTGGCAGGAGCACTCATTCAAGGGTACTACGACTATGCTTGCACCTCATGGTACCAAAGTACCTCAAAGGCGCTAAAAACAAGATTACAAACATCACAAAACAAACTGGTCAGACTACTACTTGACCTTACTCCTAGAACCCACTTTACCCCTGCCCACTTTGACTACCTAGGATGGCTTAGTACAGCAACTTGCAATGGGCCTGGTCTACAAGATACACTAAGATACCCATGTACATGTCAAAATACTTCCCAAAGGTCAGTGAATACCACGACCACAACACCAGAGGGAGCTCCACAAATCATGTTAAACCCAGATTCGGCTCAAACAAGGGACTAAACACGTTTAGCAATTATGCCACATCAATGTGGAATGCCCTACCCACAGCTGTAAAGGAATGTGAATCACTACTCACTTTCAAAACCACTCTCAAAGAACACCTACGGGTTACTGCAATTCGAAACTGGCCCTTGTAAATGTCCTACCCCAACCCCTTCCAATGTACAGTAAATGACCTATCCCAAGAATACACAAGACCCTCTTCTTAGAACCAAGTATGGTTTCGTCGATATTCCAATGTACAGTTTTGCTTGTACAGTTGTACAGTTTCCCCCACCCCGCCTACCTAACCCCACCCACCCACCCAACCACCTCCAATGTACAGTCCCCCCCCCCACTTACCCAACCTCCTCCAATGTACAGTTTCTACGTCAAATGTACTCTCTTTTTATACTCTTTTTGTATCACAAACAGTACTGTATTTGTAAATCTGGTATGTCATAAATGTATAGATGTAGCAGTACTGTCTATCTGTATGTCGTGTGTGTCATATATGTTATGATGAATTGAAAATGGGGGACCCTGATGTAAACAAGACGAAAGTCTTTCTCTGGTCTGCATCCCCTTAACAATTGTGTGTATTGAGCTGTACTGTACTGTACCCATTCTGCAATCTGTTAATAACGTTTGCAATCAATCAATCAATAGCAATCCGAGTTACTTACCGATTTTGTGCAGCTTCAAATGAAGTTGTTGCTTCTCCATCTGTGATTTTCGAGCCGCACGTTTTGCATACTGCAATTCGTTTTTTGTTGACCACCACCACGTAGTTTTTATAAGCAAACGAAGCAATCTTTGGTATAATTTTCCACTGAATCCGTCGTTATTAACGTTCGTAACGTCACTTCTTCTCTCGCGCAAATTGATTGGATGCTGTCGGATGTTTTCACACAAAGTGGGCAGTAGATAGGTTCTTTGAGCCAAGACACAATTTACATTTAACTAAAACGTTATTTTCTTTGTGCTCAACAAAAGAGAAATAATGAGGATATCCAATATCATGTGTAACGCTGGGCGCTGGGCGCCGCCATGACACTCTAACAAGTAAACAAAGAAAGAATAAAACACGCCCACAATCTCCGCAGGTGACAGAGGACAGTGCAACTCCGTTAGGGAAAATATACGCGCGAGCCGGTTGCGTGAATGAAGTGTATATTAGCTGGAAATGAATTAATTCACGGCACATTTAATAACATAATTTTTAATCGTTGGGCATTATCGACTTCTCAAGTCAAAAGGCTCAAGTCCAAGTGAAGTCACGAGTCATTGGTGTTAAAGTCAAAGTCAAAGTCTTTTTTTTTTTGGTCAAGTCAAGTCTAAAGTCATCAAATTCGTGACTCGAGTCTGACTCGAGTCCAAGTCATGTGACTCGAGTCCACACCTCTGCATACCAGGGCATACAGTGAAATGCGGGTGGTCATGCCCACATCGATTGTGCAAAATACAATAATAAAAATAGGCATAGAAAGAAAAAGAAAATAGGTAAGACACAGGATGTGCATGATAAAAAATGACATGCTAAGTTCCTGAGAAACTGGTTCCTATGTACACTACTATACAATATACAATTAACAATTTTAACTCCGCCATTTTTATACTTAATGTATCTAAACTATACTATACAATACCTCCTTCCTTTAAAGTGACTTTTTCATTATTTAAAGTGACATTTTGTTTAAAGTGATTGTTTTAGCGGTATATGCAAAAATATAATTTATTTACATGGTGAAGAAAGTAAGAAAAAATTTAATAATTAACACGGTGAACGTTTCAGTACTCGGAGCGTCATCGGCACATTTTGTAGGTGCTGATTGACGCTCTGAACAGCAAAAAAAAATACATTTGAAAAACTTAAAAGCAATGTCTCTTTCCAGAAATGATATCCCGGTTGCGTGAATACTTTCGGCAGCCCACTTGTCCTTCCGCATTGCTCTGATTGGCCTATGTCCTTCTGCATTGCTCTGATTGGCCGAGCGCGCGCATGCGCATGAGCCGCGACGCGCTCCTCAGCCGAGATGCATCCAGCTCAGCCAGGCAGGAATACTGCGCTGAGTGCGCTCTGCTTAACCCAATTTATACAAATGGAAGTGGCTTATGCCGAGAAGGCGTAACACAACAGTGAACACATGCAATGCATCTGTCAGTCGTACTTAACAGTTCACTGTTGTGTTACGCCTTCTCGGCATAAGCCCCATAATAAGAGCGTCTCTGGCTTCGTCCAGCGGACACCAGAGCTCAGCGATGCCGCTCACAGCAGTATATTCTCCCCGCTGGCGATCGGAGCACGGAGGGTCGTGGACCCGCGTCGCAGCCGCGAAGCCGGCGATGCGATTTTTGATTGGTTTGTCATGACAAACCAATTACATAATCCAACATATGTGTAAAGAAACAACATATTCCAGTTAACGGTATATTTTTTTAATGATTCGTTACGGCGTAATCAATACTTCCATTTGTATAAATTGGGTTAAGCAGAGCGCAGTATTCCTGCCTGGCTGAGCTGGATGCATCTCGGCTGAGGAGCGCGTCGCGGCTCATGTGCATGCGCACGCTCGGCCAATCAGAGCAATGTGGAAGGACAAGTGGGCTGCCGAAAGTATTCACGCATCCCGGTTACTAATTATCATAAGACCTTGTTGTGAGCAGTTTCATGTAGGAACTATTTTCAGCACAACTTTCATGTTTCCTTGTATTTTGTTGTAAGCCTCCAAAGGCCACAGTTGCTGATTGGTGTCACTCCGGTTATACATTTCAATAGGAAACGTGATGAGAAACGTGAGTTTCAAATCTGTTTATTGATTCCTAACTACAGTGAATTGCAGTTGCGCTCCCTAAGCGATCTGAGTGAACCGCGTTATTAAGCAGTTGTCAGGACCTGCTGCTCAGACCAAACCTCATATCACTGGTTCATTTCATGGCGTCGTCAGCAAATCATGTGATTTAGTTTTACTCTCTTGACCATGGCTGACTAGGGCTGCTCCGGCTAATCATAATGACGATTATTTTAATCAATATTAAGCTTGTGATTATTTAAGACGATCACCCATTGACTTTGGAAACATTGTGCATTTACATTGAACTTAAAAAAGAAAATAGTCTTCTTTAACAGTGGACTTCCTCGAACCTTTGTCCTTTTGGCCACTATCATCTTGTTAAGGAAATACTCACTTGAAACTCTCATCGTAAGTTGATCTAGTGATCTATCTAGTGATCTATCCACAGAAACGATTGTTTTTAGCGAATCTGTTAGTTACAACAAGATTGGGTAAGCAGTGTTGTGTGAAAAACAACCAGACGTCTGGTCTGGGTAGAAAGCTCACCACCTTCTAGTGTTGTCACGATACTGGAATTTCGACTTCGATACGATACCTTGAAAAGTATCGATACTTCGATACCATTTCGATACCAAAAAAAAAAATATATATATATATATATATATATATATATATATTTTTTTTTTGTTTTTTTTTTTTTTTAAACAAATTTAGCTTTTGTTGCTGGTTGATTCTCCTCAGCTTCGAGTCTGGTACTATAAGAGAAGATAAATATAACACTTTTAAAACCCTTTGTTTATCTTTAGATCACACATTTAAAAATAACTGTTCATCTCACTTCAATCATTTTTATTGCAAATGCAGAACATGGTATTTTCTCAAGCAGACAGATGTAAACACTGTAATCTGTGTTGCATGTACCTCACAAACTGAACAGTTAGTAACAGTTTTTATTTAAAGATAACGAGAGCAAGCGAGAGAGAGAGAGAGGTATCGGTAGATAGAGAGAGAGAGAGAGAGAGAGGTAGCGGTAGATAGAGAGAGAGAGAGAGAGAGAGAGAGAGAGAGGTAGCGGTAGATAGAGAGAGAGAGAGAGAGAGAGAGAGAGAGAGCGAGAGAGAGGTAGCGGTAGAGAGAGAGAGAGCGAGAGAGGTAGCAGTAGATGGAGAGAGACAGAGAGAGACAGAGAGGCTATGCTCGGAGCATTTTAGTAATGTTACATTTTCAACAAGATTGCTGCTATTTAAACACTTGGTGGAAACGGGGTAACGTTAACCTTATGTCGACTGTAGTATTGTATGACCTCGACATAACGTTTACACGTTAACGTTACTCCGTTTCCAATGCAGTATTTATAACTGTGGCCAGCTAAGCTAAGGGAGCTAACTTTAGCTGGTAGCTGTAACGTTACAACGAAGCAGCTGTTGATATTATGCGCCATCAGTAGACAACGTATCATGTATTAAACTAGAGTTAATGGTTTAATGCTTCAGTCACAGTGACGTTGAAAGAGCAGCTGTCACGAACCTCTTTCATTTCTTCATGGAGATCGGCGCTGGCACTGCTATAACCGCTTGCAAATAGCATTGGGGCATTTGTAGCTTGTCCTTCGTTGTTTACTTGAAACCCGAAGTACCTCCAAACAGCACTTCTGCTGCTTTCTTTATCCACAAGCACAAGTTGCGGAGGCTCTGCATTTACCATCTTCAGCTAAAATGTTTGTTTACTAACTGAAGAAGACGGCTCTCTGTGACTCTGTGAGGGGGAGGGCTGGACTCGGAGGAGCCGGGGGGGCAAGCACGCTGAGCGCTCTGAACAGCGCGTCAACAACTTGCGGTAGAACACTCGCCAGCTGGTGGTACCGATACTGCAGAAAGTATCGGTACTTCGGGAAATGAGTATCGAAGCCTTTTTAAATATTCAGTATCGATATGTATCGATACTTCGATATTTTTGACAACACTACCACCTTCTGGTCTGAGTAGAGAGCTCATCACCTTCTGGTCTGAGTAGAGAGCTCATCACCTTCTGGTCTGAGTAGAGAGCTCATCACCTTCTGGTCTGAGTAGAGAGCTCATCACCTTCTGGTCTGAGTAGAGAGTTCATTACCTTCTGGTCTGAGTAGAGAGCTCATCACCTTCTGGTCTGAGTAGAGAGCTCACTACCTTCTGGTCTGAGTAGAGAGCTCACTACCTTCTGGTCTGAGTAGAGAGCTCATCACCTTCTGGTCTGAGTAGAGAGCTCATCACCTTCTGGTCTGAGTAGAGAGCTCATCACCTTCTGGTCTGAGTAGAGAGCTCACTACCTTCTGGTCTGAGTAGAGAGCTCATCACCTTCTGGTCTGAGTAGAGAGCTCATCACCTTCTGGTCTGAGTAGAGAGCTCATCACCTTCTGGTCTGAGTAGAGAGCTCATCACCTTCTGGTCTGAGTAGAGAGCTCATCACCTTCTGGTCTGGGTAGAGAGCTCATCACCTTCTGGTCTGGGTAGAGCGCTCATCCCCTTCTGGTCTGAGTAGAGAGCTCATCACCTTCTGGTCTGAGTAGAGAGCTCATCACCTTCTGGTCTGAGTAGAGAGCTCATCACCTTCTGGTCTGGGTAGAGAGCTCATCACCTTCTGGTCTGGGTAGAGCGCTCATCCCCTTCTGGTCTGGGTAGAGAGCTCATCCCCTTCTGGTCTGGGTAGAGAGCACATCACTTTCTCACTAGTCTATTCTCCACTGTCTACGGGGAGGGAGAGAATCCAAACCAGGAGATTATTTTCTACTTGCCTTAAAAGTGAAATACAAATACTTGTGTGACAGTTTAAGAGTCACAGCTGTAGAATTAGACGTGGCCCAAACCCGCCCATTTCCCTCCCCGAATCCAACAGGAAATCGGGACTAAAAGAGGCTTGTATTGGGGCGCTCAAGTAGCACACCACGTACTGCGCTGCGTCGCAACACGGCCGTCCCGGGTTCGACTCCCGGACCCGGCGACCTTTGCCGAATGTCTTCCCCCCCATCTATCTCCCATTCTTCCTCTCTCTCTCTACCGGACTGCCCGGCAGTGTTAATTTTGTTGACTAAATTGATGACGAAAGATGTTCGTCAACGAAGGTTTTTTTCATGACGACAACGAGACGTGACGTCACGTTATTGAATACCATGTGACGCTAACGAGACTAAATAGTTTATTAAATATCGTTGACCACAACTGAGCACACAAAAATGTAATTTACAAAAACCAGGACGAAATCTCTCTTCATGTATGTTGATATTGTTGACTAAAACAAGACGAGACAAACTAATTATAACTTTTCTTAATGCCATCGTCCCGACAGAACAGTGTGACGGCTGACGAGAGCTCTGTGTTATTAGCATTAGCTGGAGCTATTTGAAAAGCTAGTTTTAGCTGAACGTTACCTTGGCTAAAGTTGGGACTATTCATAATCCAGCTGCAGACCTGCAAGCAAAGTACAGCAAGTTGGCAAAGGAGTATTCCAAGGTAAATCACTTATTCACCACATTGTTTGTATTTCCATCTAGCTCGCGTTAGCTAGTGGCTAACCTAGCTCACGCTAACGTGGCTAACTGATCGAACTCTCGCACACAATTAATGACATAATGCAGACAGCCATACCAGTGACAATGTTTAGCTTTTTAGTGCCAAATGATAAGAGTCTGAAGCGGAGTCTCAAAAGAGAATGTTGAATATTTATTTTGCATTAAAAATCACAACAGATCCTCTGCTAGGAGCTAACTGAACCGGAGCCCTCTGGATAGGAAGTGCGCAACAACGTTTAACGTCCGTGTGGAACCAATGTACCAACAACCATTCCGTGGGTGAACTCATTGAGCTTAGTTGTCAATTAATGATACTAATACTAATCTATACAATCACCTGTTGTTGAATAAATACCATTACTTTCTAGTTATTACTAAAAAAAAACAGTATATATAAAACAGCTGTAGCTGTAAAAATGAAAAGAAAAAAAGTGTTATAATTTATATAATATAATTTCATTTTTTTTATGTATGCACTGGTATCGGATCAGTATAACCAGACCTAGACCACCTCTAACTCTAACCCCTAACCAGACCTAGATCACCTCTAACTTTAACCCCTAAGTTAGGGTTGTGACTTAGAGGTGGTCTAGGTCCGGATAGGGGTTAAGAGTTGGTCTAGCCCTTTACATCCATCTATCTAAATAATAATAATAAATTATAATGAATGCTTAACTATCTCTAAGTTACCCTAACCTAACCAGACCTAGACCACCTCTAACTCTAACCACTAACCAGACCTCTTCCATGTGGCACTTTAACACTGACCTCAGAATGTGATTTTATATAATGTTTTTATGCAAGCAGATTGCAATCAGTGTGTACTACTACTAGTACTACTGTGTGTTCTGTTTACTTAGTTTACAGTATCCTGTTATAGAATAAACCGCTGCCAGACACAGCAGAGAGAGAGAGAGGACAGACATGACAGAGAGGACATACACAGCAGAGAGAGGACAGACATGGCAGAGAGAAAGGAAAGACACAGCAAACAGAAGACAGACAGAGTTCAGCGTCGTCTCTCTGGTCAGAAACAACGTCACCACATCCGTAATGCTCTCTTTGATGCATACATTGGACCATGTCTACACCAACATATACTGTAGGAGCAACAATACATTGGACCATGTCTACACCAACATATACTGTAGGAGCAACAATAGATTGGACCATGTCTACACCAACATATACTGTAGGAGCAACAATACATTGGACCATGTCTACACCAACATATACTTCCTGTGTATCACTTGTGCCGCCGGCTCAGATTCCCCTAGGTTAAAAAATAAATACGCAATTTAAATCAGAAAATGTTCCATGTTGACTATTTCTGACTTTCTGACGTTTTTTTCCATTAACTAAAAATAGACAAAAATGTCATCCGTTTTCGTCTACTAAATCTAGACTAAAACAAAAAAGACAAAATTGAGACAAAAACTGACTAAGACTAAAATGCTCAGACATTTAGTTGACTAAAACTGACTAAACGAAAAATAAATGAAGATGACTAAATATGATAAACGAAAAAGGAGCACTTGACACATGACTAAGACTAAAACGAAAACGAAAAAAAAAAAAAGAGGCTTGTATTATTGCTTAATTAAAAATGTCTATTTTCATGAATGTGACTGGAAAGCAATCCCACAGTATCCTCAAGCCAACTGACACCGTGCCATTTACATTCTGGTCTATTCCAGCCTGGTTTCTGTAATCGTGTCTGTACTTGTTGCCATGCTGTTCAACTTGCTGCTACTCTACAGCAGAGAGAGAGCGAGAGAGAGAGAGAGAGAGAGAGAGAGAGAGACTCTCCCACGGATACAAACGTTTCTCTTTAGCGACTGCTTGGCTTCATTATTAATTTTGATTACTGTGACTCTGCTAAAAAAAGATATCCACACGGCGGCCATGGCTCAGGTGGAAAGGAATCCCAACCTGAGCATGGCATAAGAGCAAAACGGCTGCCGTCTGAATATGGTCAATTAACTCCTGAACGTTACGTCCCCATTCAGAAGTAGTATCTGTTACTGACTGGAGCCCAAACCTCATATACATATGAAGATATTAAATTATTCATATGCAAATAAAACCCACAACAAAGCATCAACATACAATAAAACGACACACAACACCCAGGGGTTCTGACCTCGTAAAGACTATGATCCCATATTAATCCATGCTTCTCTTCTCTTCAACAGTCATCAACGCACATTTGTTCTGGAAGTCATGGGACGCCACTGTGGGTGAGTCATTTCTGGAAGAATCCCCTAATTGTATATTTTGTTCAGAAGGATGGACCCCATGTCCTATTTCCTACTGTACTTACCAATGATGTTGTTGGTTGGTAAGGTCCTTTCTACTCCACAGAGCACATAAAGCAAAGTCTCTGAGTGTGTTTTAGTGCTTTTTACCACGGCCTCATTCACTCTGCACTAGTTGTGTGGTTAATTAAGGAGGTGGTTAACCAGTATGATGTTAACTAGGGGTGGGACGATACATCGATCCAGATCGATACATCGATGTAATTATCAACAATCGAATCGGATCGATGCAATGTAATAAGATCGATTCATATCGATACTCTTATTTTGAAAATCCTGTGGCGAGTCTCATATCCGCCCAAGAACAACAGCAGTAGCTCCGTGTGTGTAGATGTTACAGCATAGCATTCTCCCTTTCTGTGTGTGTGTGTGTGTGTGCGCGAGTCTTTGGAAAGACCAGATGAGGTCAGAGTAGTTTGATGTTTAAATGTTATTTAAACATAAACAATATAATACATAATAAATGTAGGCCTATACATGATCATGCAACATCAACAAATTGTTGTAGGAACGGTTTGGGAGAGGGAGGTTGTGAGTTTTGAGTTCCAAAAAATGTAGCTTAAAGTTTAAAGCTCAATATATCAAAACGTGGCACTTTACAGTGAACAGGAGGTCTATTTGTATTAAAAACAATAGATTGATTTTCCTTTAAATGTCTGGAAGAGCTCAAAAATACAAATGTCAAATGATATTTTCATTACCTTTTTTTTGTTGATCTAAATGTTACTGATTGTGTTAAATGGGCATATGATATCATCTCATATCGATCGCAGGCACCTGAATCTAATCGTATCGTATTGTATCGTGAGAGACTTTGTGATATCGGCAAATATCGTATCGTTGTCCAAAGAATCGATATCATATCGTATCATGATGAAACTGGTGATTCCCACCCCTAATGTTAACCAGTATGATGTTAACTAGGGATGCTCGATATTGGCTTTTTTACCGATACCGATATACCGATATTGTCCAACTCTTAATTTCCGATACCGATATCAACCGATATCAACCGATACCGATATATGCAGGGTTCCCCCCCCAAAAAAACTGAATAATTTCAGGTAATTAACATTACATATCTCTTGTTGTGGAATTAACACAACATTATGCATACTTTTGACAATAAATCAAATCTGAATTTGTTCTTACTTGCTTGCCTGGGTAAATAAAGGTTCTAGAAATGTAAAAAAAAAAACGTTTTTTTTTTTTAAACCGATACCGATATTTTCCGATATCACATTTTAATGCCGATATCGGCCGATAATATCGGACATCCCTAATGTTAACCAGTATGATGTTAACCAGAATGATGTTAACCAGAATGATGTTAACCATAATGATGTTAACCAGAATGATGTTCTATGTCGTTAATGGCTTGCTCAGCACCTGTCTGCACTGTACTTCACTTCGTGCACGTGCACTGAATAAAAAATTCCACCATGTACCTTTATATCCCAACATCCGTCTGACCACACCCCTTTCCGCTTACCTTCATAAGCAGGTGTGTGGTCACCTACTCGCCTCCTTCTTCACTTTCACCACAAGGAAGTGCCTTCGGTAGATCCCCACTTGACGAGGTTGTTAGTAGAAGAAAGTTGGAAAACAAGAGATACGTTGACATCATATCTTTATTTTCTCTCTCACTATTTTGGAGAAAATACGGCGATATTGTCTTCGTTACTGGAGTGTCTGGGTCATTCCGACCTTCAACGGTTTTTTCGTATTAGGAGCTCACGCCGCTGACATGCTTCCCAACTACAATCCTCCTTGCTGCGGCTGGATGGGGTAAAGACCCTCCAGCAACACAGCTGGACTGTAGGACGCACCGTCTGTTGTGAGAAGCGGTTGTTTCCAGGTTGGGTACGTACTGTTTTGCTTGCGAGCTCTGGTTGTTGTTGATGCTATGGGGGTTAGCTAACAATTTACGAAACGCCGACCCCAGGCTAGGGTCCTCTGCTCGGCTTAAAACGGCAGTCGGAGGATCTTGGCCTGACGCCCATGATGGCTAATCTAGTGGCCCGCGCTAGGTTCTGGTGATCCCAGGATTCTAGAGCGGATGCTTCTCTGTCCCGTGTAGGCCCCATCTTTCATATACAAATGAAAGTATACCCTAACGAGGAAATGTGGGCATAAGATCTTCTTTATCGGAAGTTCCATGCTCAAAGGGCCCCGTGTATGTCTGGATCACCGTTGACAACTGTGTTCTGACATTTCTTTTTCTTTTCCCTGTTAGGGGAGGGATTGGGACAGCGGCCTGTCTGAAGTGTGGCTTGTTATGTCATTGTATACAGTTCAGGTGATAGCTGCTTAAGCTTGCGTGCTAGTTGTGGACTACTGTTTTAGCCAGTCAGCTGTTAGCTGCGCAGCTGTTAGCTGCGGCGTTAGCTCGCTGTGTTTACCAGGCTGGTATACGTTAGCTTGTTGCTATCAGCCGAATGGCTGTTAGCTTAATGCTACACTGTTGAACGTTTTCTGTGACTATAACATGCCTTAAACACTCAGAGGATGTTAGTCGAACCTACCGGGAGCCCGGCCGGCGAGGACTGCGTCAACATGGAGAACCGTAGCGGCTGGGTGGCGCAGCGACGCTGCCCTTGTCGTCAACACAGGAATGCTGTGTTTACCGTCGGTGCCCCGTTAGCCAGACTGCAGTTCGCTTGGCCTGCGCTCACGGTAGGAAGGTCCCGACCAGACCTTAAACACGTCTTCTTCTTTCCCTTCTAAATGTTTTGTAATAACGATGTTTTCCAAAATGGGTGTTGCTGCAATACATTGAGGATACGACGCGTGTTGTGTGTGAATTGTCTTGTCACTGGTATAGCTTCTTCTCCATACAAATCGGGTTGTTGTTTACATGTGTAAAAATGATCTGGTTAGTTGTGTTGAGAACATCATGTGTGTTCATGTACCGTGTACTCACAACTAAGGGGGTTAATTAACACTTTGAGCGCCACGCCTGGTTTTCCGTTTTACCGCTTGAATGCCACCATCGGCGCCAATGTTAACGTTAATATCGCCTAATCTATGTTTTAAATTATGGCTATGTGTCTAATCTGCCCATCGCATTATCAAATACTATTTTCCAGTCAGTGCTGTGAAGGCAGATTGTTTTTTTATCGCGTCGTTTCCGTTTCAGAGCAGTTAGAAAAGCCCCCGTTTTGATATAAAAAACAGCTCATTCTGGAGCATTCTATGAAAATCGTCTTTTAGTGGAATATTCCACAACGTTGATATTCGTCAGCCTTTTTATTAATCGTTTTCAAATAAACACTAGATGATCAATATTATACGTGCACGCAAGCACATTACGGCCGCGCACTGATAATCGCTCCGTTGATTTCCTCACGGAGTTTTACAGTGAAACCGAAAGAAGACATTTCACAAAACGGCTTATAACTTCATCAAACTTACTCTGATTATCCTACCACTGATAACATAGAGTCCTTACCTGACATCAGATGGTATCCAACTGGTATATTCCAATTCCTGATCACCATTCGAAAAAATCGATACGTGTATGGATCCAACGCGATACAGTAGAACTCCATGATCCGCAGGGCTCTGAGGCTCCAGAATGAACTCTGGTAACCCCGGCTGGATCAGTGAACTGGAAAATGTGGAGTACCGGATTTTTTTCCCCATTCATTTTCATTGTCGCCTGTCCCGTCTCCCTGTCTTCCTATGACTTGCTGTCCTGGAGTGTTGACCGGAGTGTTGGACGTCCCGTGACGAAGGCCGGGAGATTGCGACCCCCTCTGCGTGCCCCCCTGTCTCCGGAGGTCTCGTAGTGGTGACCGGAGTGCCGGATGTCCCGCGATGATGTCGGGGAGTTCGCGACCCTCTCTGCGCCACCCCCTATCTCCCTGTCTCCGGCTGTCCCTGAGCAACGACCGGAGTGTTGAATGTCCCGTGACTAAGACGGGGAGGACGTGACCCTCTTTGCGCCGCCCCTGTGCCTCAAATAGATCCGCTATCAACTCTATCTTTAATCTTTCAAAATGTTCAGTTGCTATCGCTATTAGCTCTATCTTTAATTTTTCAAAATTTACAGTTGCTATTGCATGCACTCATCTGTGTTTCACCACACACATGAGTGCATGCTTACCAACTGTCCGTCTGCAACACTACTATCACCAACATCTAAGAAGGGAGATCCCCCCTTGAATGGCCCTTCTAAGGTTTCTCTCCTCCACACTGCCTGTGGAGCTTTTTTCCCTATTGTTAGGTTTTAGTGAGTTTTTCCTTACCTTCGCGTGGGGTATGTCTGGGAGTGCTTGCATTCTTTCATTTATTTGCATTCATCTAAAAAAATGTTGGACCTTATGGTGTTCTTGTTCTGTTCTTGACTTATTGTTATGTTGTCTTCTTGACTTGTTTAAAGAAGACCTGTACGGCCCATGGGGACATTAACGTGTGTTGTCGGGCCCTATAAATAAATTTGATTTGATTTGATTGAGTCCATTCCAAAATCACTTATGTCATCTGGGAGACGACAGGGGGCGCTTTTTTTCCACAGTGATCGCCGGCGCCCCTCGGCTATACTCGGGTAGGCTCGGGTGATGCAATCATTTTTCAGATCAAAAAATTAAAATAAAAAAAAAAATCCGAGAAATCTCGTGAGTGGCACGCAACCACCTATAAAAAAAACAGAGAAATCTCGTGAGTGGCACTCAAAGTGTTAACCTATAAAGCTATGCTTAGTAGGGATGGGTACCGAATTCGGTACTTTTGAGGTACCGAACCGAAACACGTCGGTACTACCGAGTATCGAATCAAGTGAGAAAATGAAAAAAAAATAAAAAAAAGGTTTTTTATTATTTACTTTTTTTACTTTTTTTTTTACTTTTTTTTTTTTTACTTTTTTCTTTTCATGTCAACGTTCACACGCACAATATATGCTTACCTAGGATTTGACTTGATTCAACAACAAAGCAGTCGGAGCAATGACAAGCCGAAAACTGTCGAAATTGTAGTTATTTGAAGTTTGGATTTTTTTTTTACGACTGAGGTATGTAAATTAAATTTCTTGAGACTAAAGTACCGAAAAAAGGTACCGTTGGGTACCGGTATCGATTCACAGGTACCGGTATCGGTTCAAATGTGAAAGGTACCCATCCCTAATGCTTAGTGACATATGAGTGAAGAATGAATTCTTTTCTCAGCCTGTAATGACAATGAACAGTGTGTTCACATATTAACAGGGTTACCTGTTCAACTGGGCCGTATCAAGGGTAAGGTAGGAGGGGTGATCCCCCCGGTTCCCTGGGGCTCACCCTCCTCTCAGACATGTTGTTTACAATATATTGTGTCACTGTGTTTGTGGGGATACGATGTAACCCTTAGCTTAGTTGCTGGGGTTGTGCTAACCGCTTGAGAAACAATATTTTCCTAAAGAAAAGATTGTTTGGTCGCTTTTCGTGTGTGCTTAGCAAGGCCTGTGGCCGATACTAATCGAGGATTCTGTATTCTCTCGTTATGAAAAACGGCGTTCCTCTGTAGCAGGAGTGTACTTGCCATTTTTTGTTGTGATAAAGGGTTGTGTGTGTCTTGTGATCTACAACTGGGTTCGGTTGGCCACAGAAGCACATGTGTAAGTCTGGTACCGGGGCTCTTAAGGGGGCCCTCTCTATTCTGTGTTTTTTCCTTAGTAAAAATCAGATAGCAGGTTAGCACATGAGCTGTGTGAAGCTGTTAGACACTTCATGTAGCTGACTATGACTGTGTCATGCTCTTTTTTGTCATTACATCGTATCATGGGTGTGGGGTCGTAAAGGGGTGAACTGGTAATCCTTTCCTCCCCTTTTGATGGGCAGGGGTTAAAACCTCCTGTCCTTCAAGGTTCCTGTCACGTTGCTGTTCGGCACGTTACAGGGTAAGAGGGGGGGGGGGGGTTCCTGGTCCCACGCCCTGGAAGATTGGGCGTGTGCACAGCAGAAATTCCCCCGCCATAGAGTACGTCACTGTACGCGTCTCTGTTGGTAAGACTTCCGTGAGTTGTTCAGGTCCATATGATGGATCTGTTTCAGGGAGTGGTCAGGGCTCCTCCTCATGAAGCTCCTACTCGGGCCTTCTGTGAGTTAGGACTCTCCTTCCCTGTGAGGGAGCCTCCTCAGAGTTCAGAGCCTCCTCCTCAGATTGTCAAGGTGAGTAGAACTTCAAAAAGGAGTCCTGCTCTATTGTGTGTGTATTTGATTCAATTCGATTATTGAGTGTGTATTGGTTCAGTCACTTCAGTGCCTCCTCATCGGAGAGCCCTAACCCTAATTTTACATAGCTCAATGTTGCAATATATTCTTTTCAATCTATACAGCTCGCATGGGAAGTCTCTCTGGGGATTTCCGTCTCCTCCCTATGGGAGGGTGGTGGGATGTAAAAATGTAAAAAAAAAATACCCTCAGCTGCATCACGAGGGATTCATGTCAGTCTGTGTTCTTTCTTTTTTGAATAAAAAGAGGAAGGTACATGAAGCACGACGGCTCCGTGTCGTTCTCCCAGGCGACTTGGAGGAACAATGTTTGGTGTCTTGCTGGACTATCCATTGATGTGTTTGGGTCTCGACGCATACATAGTGCTGGCTCGGTGTGTTTCCGTTAAAGAATCACACAGGGGCTAAGTGCGCCTTGGTTGCTTGTTAAAACAGCGTTTTTATAGGGCAACTGGGATGGAGTTTTGTCTCTTCCGAGCGCCAGTTTACTAGGTTGTCTCGATGAATTCTCGTTCATATCTGGGGGATGTTAACTAGGGATGGGTACCTTTCACATTTGAACCGATACCGGTACCTGTGAATCGATACCGGTACCCAACGGTACCTTTTTTCGGTACTTTAGTCTCAAGAAATTTAATTTACCTACCTCAGTCTTAAAATAACTTCAATTTCGACAGTTTTCGGCTTGTCATTGCTCCGACTGCTTTGTTGTTGAATCAAGTCAAATCCTAGGTAAGCATATATTGTGCGTGTGAACGTTGACATGAAAAGAAAAAAGGTAAAATTTTTTTTTTTTTAAAAAGTACAAAAAAAAATTAATAAAAAATATTTTCTTATTTTTTTTTTGGTTTCTCACTTGATTCGATACTCGGTAGTACCGACGTGTTTCGGTTCGGTACCTCAAAAGTACCGAATTCGGTACCCATCCCTAATGTTAACGGAATAGATCAGAACATAGGTAGAGGGGTCTCACGCCCTTGGGGTGGGCCACTGAGCACGGTCTAAATGGGGACCGTCTGGGTGGCGCCCTCTTTTCATGTTTTAGATCGAAACGCATACCTACCCCCTCTTCTGGAGTGGGCATGTCGGCGTGGTTAGGACACGGGACTGGTCTGGTCGCGCTGGTCCAGGTCAGTTAACCCGTTGTCCGCCGGGGATGCAGATCTGCTGTTCTGGTACCCTGAGGGACTTGTGCTTTTTTCGGGGGGGAAAATGCCGGGTCGGTCCGGATGTCACAGGGTTAGGCGCTATGGAGACCCTTTGTTGGGTACATATTGTACTCTGCACTATCGTAATGGCTTACGGCCATGCCAACCTGTACACGCCCGATCTCGTCCGATCTCGGACGCTACGCAGGTTCGGTCCTGGTTAGTACTTGGTTGGGAGACCGCCTGGGAATACCAAGTGCGGTGTGCTTAGGGCTGGTTCTCCATTCTTTTCGCTCCTCTCTCACGCGTGGCGAAGAGGGGGCTGTTGGGGTGGTCTTAGACCTCCTCTGGTAACCCTGTGCTTCCCGTGCCGCCGGGCCCGGTCCGAAGTAAAGTTTCGTTGATACCGTAGGCCTGGGATAACCTTTTTTTTTTTAAACTGAAACACTTGTACTGCGGTATAGCCAGTGTATGCCCGCAGGTGTGTTTTGGAGTTTTTTTCTTGAGGGGTTATAGGAACAACCACCGTCGGTACCAAGAGGGTGGTTGATTCCCTGGTGTGTTGGAGCAGTGTCAACTCCCGGGTTACCCGGTTGAGTGTGCCCCTGCACGTTCATGACGTCTGCCAATCATGTCAGCCTTCTCTGCCTCGACCCCTCTGGGTGGGTTTTTTTTAGTGGAGGCTTTGTCATACAACAACGCCAGCATACGCCCCTTCCGCCGGGGGGGCTGTTTTCAGCTGACTCCTTTGGCGCCTCTCTCGTCCACAGTGCTCCAGGCTCAGGTTACAGCCTGTTGCCTGGTTTCCCCGGTGCGCTACCTGCTTCCGTTGGTTAACCTTTTTGTGTGCTTACGGCCATGCTGACTGCCTGTTCTGCAGGGTCAGTGTGCCAGGCGGTGTGCTATTGGGGGGAAAGGGCCCGCTCTTGGAGGGGCCTTATCCGAATACGCTGGCGATGTGGGGGGCGGTGTCACTAAGTGACCACCTTGTGGGGTCTTGATGCCTGGCGTCATTGACCTCTCCGGGCCCCCGTTTTCCAGGGGATCCAGTCCCTTCAGTGGGTCTGGGTCTTCCTTCGCGCTCCGCTGCTACGGCCTTGCCACGGGGTTGGGTTTGCTCTTAACCCCGTGATTTCTGGGGGCAGTAACGAGGTTGTTCCTTCCGTTCGTTCCCGGGTGGCATGCGGGTTGTGTGTGTGTGTGTAGTCGTGGGGTCAAGCCACGGTCTGCTCACCCTGTGCGTTGAGTTGCTTGAGTGCCTCTTCGCGCGGTCGGATCCGTCGCCCTCCCGTGAACCTCCAATAGGGGGGGTATCCTCCATTAGGGAGGGTCGGGGGGGCTCGGTCCTCCCCGGTCTGATGGTTGTGGGGGGCCTCAGCGGGGTACATTGGTCGGGCTATGGCTCCCGCTCAGCCCCTGTTGCAGACAGGTGCTGAGCAAGCCATTAACGACATAGAACGAAGGGTTATGTATATAACCCAGTTCTATGAGTTAACTGGTGCGCTCAGCACCTGGACGCCGCTGCGGCCCTTGATCTCGCCTTGTGGTGAAAGTTTGGGAAGGAGGCGAGTAGGTGACCACACACCTGCTTATGAAGGTAAGCGGAAGGGGGTGTGGTCAGACGGATGTTGGGATATAAAGGTACATGGTGGAATTTTTTATTCAGTGTACGTGCACGAAGTGAAGTACAGTGCAGACAGGTGCTGAGCGCACCATTTAACTCATAGAACTGGGTTATATACATAACCCTTCGTTAACCAGTATGATGTTAACCAGAATGATGTTAACCAGTATGATGTTAACCAGAATGATGTTAACCAGAATGATGTTAACCAGTATGATGTAACCAGTATGATGTTAACCAGAATGATGTTAACCAGAATGATGTTAACCAGTATGATGTTAACCAGTATGATGTTAACCAGTATGATGTTAACCAGTATGATGTTAACCAGTATGATGTTAACCAGTATGATGTTAACCAGTATGGTGTTAACCAGAATGATGTTAACGATAGGTTATAACTATAACCAAGTTCTGTGAGTAATGGTGACGCTCGGCGTCACTACTGCACTATACCTCGCTTGTGCACGCGCACTGAATAAAAAATTCCACAATGTACCTTTACATCCCAACATTCGTCTGGCCACACCCCTATCAGCTTACCTACATAAGCAGGGGTGGGGCCATATACTCGCCTCCTTCCCAAGCTTTCACCACAAGGTGAGATCAAGGGCCGCAGCGGCGTCTGACGCCGAGCGTCACCATTACTCACAGAACTTGGTTATAGTTATAACCTATCGTTCTGTTTCGTAATGGATCTCGCTCGGCGTCACTACTGCACAAGGGAGGCCGAGCGAGAGCCATCGGCCGACAAATGTACCCCGCTGAGGCCCCCCACAACCATCAGATCAGGGAGGACCGAGCCCCCCCGACCCCCCCCTAATGGAGGGCACCCCCCCTATTGGAGGATCACGGGAGGGCGACGGATCCGACCGTGCGAAGAGGCACTCAAGCAACTCAACGCACAGGGTGAGCAGACCGTGGCCTGACCCCACGACTACACACACGCACAACCCGCATGCCACCCGGGAACGAACGGAAGGAACAACCTCGTTACTGCCCCCAGAATCACGGGGTCAAGAGCAAACCCAACCCCGTGGCAAGGCCGTAGCAGCGGAGCGCGAAGGAAGACCCAGACCCACTGAAGGGATTGGATCCCCTGGAAAACGGGGGCCCGGAGAGGTCAATGACGCCAGGCATCAAGACCCCACCAGGCGGTCACTTAGTGACACCGCCCCCCACATCGCCAGCGTATTCGGATAAGGCCCCTCCAAGAGCGGGCCCTTTCCCCCCAATAGCACACCGCCTGGCACACTGACCCTGCAGAACAGGCAGTCAGCATGGCCGTAAGCACACAAAAAAGGTTAACCAACGGCAGCAGGCAGCGCACCGGGGAAACCAGGCAACAAGCTGTAACCTGAGCCTGGAGCACTGCGGACGAGACAGGCGCCAAAGGAGTCAGCTGAGAACAGCCCCCTCGGTGGAGGGGGCGTATGCTGGCGTTGTTGCATGACCAAGCCTCCATTAAAAAAAAACCCACCCAGAGGGGTTGAGGCAGAGAAGGCTGACATGATTGGCAGACGTCATGAACGTGCAGGGGCACACTCAACCGGGTAACCCGGGAGTTGACACTGCTCCAACACACCAGGGAATCAACCACCCTGTCGTTACCCTATGCAGTGGTTGTTCCTATAACCCCTCCACAAAAAACTCAAACACACCTGCGGGCATAACTGGCTATACCGCAGTACAAGTGTTTCAGTTTTCAAAAAATGGTTATTCCAGGCCTATGGGTCGACGAAACATTACTTCGGACCGGGCCCGGCGGCACGGGAAGCACAGGGTTACCAGAGGAGGTCCAAGACCACCCCAACAGCCCCCTCTTCGCCACGCGTGAGAGAGGAGCGAGAAGAATGAAGAACCAGCCCTAAGCACACCGCACTTGGTATTCCCAGGCGGTCTCCCAACCAAGTACTAACCAGGACCGAACCTGTGTAGCGGCCGAGATCGGACGAGATCGGGCGTGTACCGGTTGGCATGGCCGTAAGCCATTACGATAGTGCAGAGTACAATATGTACCCAACAAGGGTCTCCATAGCGCCTAACCCTGTGACACCCGGACCGACCTGGCATTTTTCCCCCCGAAAAAAGCACAAGTCCCTCAGGGTACCAGAACAGCAGATCTGCATCCCCGGCGGACAACGGGTTAACTGACCTGGACCAGCGTGACCAGACCAGTCCCGTGTCCTAACCACGCCGACATGCCCACTCCAGGAGAGGGGGTAGGTATGCGTGTCGATCTAAAACATGAAAAGAGGGCGCCACCCAGACGGTCCACATTTAGACCGTGCTCAGTGGCCCACCCCAAGGGCGTGAGACCCCTCTACCTATGTTCAGATCTATTCCGTTAACATCCCCCAGATATGAACGAGAATTTATCGAGACAACTTAGTAAACTGGCAAAACTCCATCCCAGTTGCCCTATAAAAACGTTGTTTTAACAAGCAACCAAGGCGCACGTAGCCCCTGTGTGATTCTGTCACAGAAACACACCTGAGCCAGCACTATGTATGCGTCGAGACCCAAACACATCAATGGATAGTCTAGCAAGACACCAAACATTGTCCCTCCAAGTCGCCTGGGAGAACGACACGGAGCCGTCGTGCTTCATGTACCTTCCTCTTTTTATTCAAAAAATAAAGAACACAGACCGACATGAATCCCTCGTGACGCCGCTGAGGCTAATTTTTTTTTACATTTTTACATCCCACCACCCTCCCATAGGGAGGAGACGGAAATCCCCAGAGAGACTTCCCACGCAAGCTGTATAGATTGAAAAGAATATATTGCAACATTGAGCCATGTAAATTCTGGTTTAGGGCTCTCCGAGGAGGAGGCACTGAACCAATACACACTCAATAATCGAATTGAATCGAATACACACACAATAGAGCAGGACTCCTTTTTGAAGTTCTACTGACCTTGACAATCTGAGGAGGAGGCTCTGCACTCTGAGGAGTCTCCCTCACGTGGAAGGAGAGTCCTAACTCACAGAAGGCCCGAGTAGGAGCTTCGTGAGGAGGAGCCCTGACCACTCCCTGAAACAGATCCATCATATGGACCTGAACAAGCTCACGGAAGTCTTACCAACAGAGACGCGCCCAGTGACGTACTCTATGGCGGGGGAATTTCTGCGGTGCACACGCCCAATCTTCCAGGGCGTGGGACCAGGAAACCCTCCCCCCTCTTACCCTGTAACGTGCCGAACAGCAACGTGACAGGAACCTTGAAGGACAGGAGGTTGGAACCCCTGCCCATCAAAAGGGGAGGAAAGGATTACCAGTTCACCCCTTTACGACCCCACACCCATGATACGATGTAATGACAAAAAAGAGCATGACACAGTCACAGTCAGCTACACGAAGTGTCTAACAGCTTCACACAGCTCATGTGCTAACCTGCTATCTGATTTTTACTAAGGAAAAAACACAGAATAGAGAGGGCCCCCTTAAGAGCCTCGGTACCAGACTTACACATGTGCTTCTGTGGCCAACCTAACCCAGTTGTATATCACACGACACACACAACCCTTGGCACCACAAAAATGGCAATACACTCTACAGAGGAACGCCGTTTTTCATAATGAGAGAATACACAATTCTCGATTAGTATCGGCCACAGGCCTTGCTAAGCACACACGAAAAGTGACCAAACAATCTTTTCTTTGGGAAAATATAGTTTCTCAAGCGGTTTTAGCACAACCCCAGCAACCAAGCTAAGGGTTACATCGTATCCCACCACACAGTGACACGATATATTGTAACAACATGTCTGAGAGGATGGTGTGGAAGTCCCCAGGGAACCGGGGGGAACACTCCTCCTACCTTACCCTTAATACGGCCAGTTGAACAGGTAAACCCGTTAATATGTGAACACACTGTTCATTGTCATTACAGGCTGAGAAAAGAATTCATTCTTCACTCATATGTCACTGAGCATAGCTTTATAGGTTAAATTAACCCCCTTAGTTGTGAGTACACGGTACATGAACACACATGATGTTTCTCAACACAACAAACCAGATTATTTTTACATCTGTAACAAACAACCCGATTTGCATGGAGAAGCTAATACCAGTGACAAGACAATTCACACACAACTCGTGTCGTATCCTAATGTATTGCAGCAACACTCGTTTTGGAAAACATCGTTATTACAAAACATTAGAAGGGAAGGAAGAAGACGCGTTTTAAGGTCTGGTCAGGACCTTCCTCACCGTGAGCGCAGACCACGCGAACTGCAGTCTCTAACAGGGCACCGATAGTAAACACAGCATCCTGTGTTGACGACACGGGCAGCGCTGCTCCACCCCGCCGCTACGGTTCTCCTTGTTGACGCAGTCCTCGCCGGCCGGGCTCCGGGTAGGTTCGACTAACATCCTCTGTCAAAGATGACGTCGTAGTCGGTGTTTCAAGGCATGTTATAGTCATAGCAATGTTCAACAGTGTAGCATCAAGCTAACAGCCGCTCTCGACCGATAGCAGCAAGCTAACGTTTCCTAGCCTAGTGACACAACGAGCTAGCGCCGCAGCTAACAGCTGACTGGCTAACAGGTAGGCCACAACTAGCACGCAAGCTAAGCAGCTATCACCTGAACTTGTACACAACGATATAACAAGCCACACTTCAGACAGGCCGCCGTTCTGAAACCCTCCTCACCTTTTAAGAGAGAAGAGAAAAAGAGATGTCAACACAGTTTACAACAGTGATTTTACCAGACATCCGGCGGAGCCAGCACAAGTCCCATCTGGGCTGTAGCCGACTTGAACATGGATCTTCCGATAACGAACATCCATGCCCACATTTCCTCGTTAGGGTATACTCTCATTTGTATATGAAAGATGGGGCCTACACGGTGACAGAGAAGCATCCACTCGTCCAGAGAATCCTGGGATTACCAGTTACTGGTCGTGGCCCACTAGTTGACTATAATGGGCTTCAAACCAAGATCCTCCGCCGTCGCCTAAAAGGCTGAACAGAAGGACCCTAATCTGGGGCCGGTTTTCGTAAACATTGTCAGCTAGCCCCCATAGCACTAACAGACAAGTGGTGCTCGCAAGCAAACATTACTCACCCAACCTGGAACCCACCGCTTCTCACAACAGTCGGTGCGTCCTACAGTCCAGCTGTGTTGCTGGAGGGTCTTACCCCTTCCAGCCACAGCAAGGAGGATTGTAGTTGGGAAGCATGTCAGCGGCGTGATCTCCTAATACGAAAAAAACGGTGGAGGTGTAGAATGATCATCATCTTCCAGACACTCCAGTAACGAAGACAATATCGCCGTATTTTCTCGAAAATAGTGAGAGAAAATAAAGATATGATGTCAACGTATCTCTTGTTTTCCAACTTTCTTCTACTTTCTTCTACTAACAACCTCGTCAAGTGGGGATCTACCGAAGGCACTTCCTTGTGGTGAAAGCGAAGAAGGAGGCGAGTATGTGGCCCCACCCCTGCTTATGTAGGTAAGCTGATAGGGGTGTGGCCAGACGAATGTTGCGATGTAAAGGTACATTGTGGAATTTTTTATTCAGTGCGCGTGCACGAGCGAGGTATAGTGCAGTAGTGACACCGAGCGAGATCCATTACGAAACAGAACCAGAATGATTTTAACCAGTATGATGTTAACCAGAATGATGTTAACCAGTATGATGTTAACCAGAATGATGTTAACCAGTATGATGTTAACCAGTATAATGTTAACCAGTATGATGTTAACAGTATGATGTTAACCAGTATGATGTTAACAAGAATGATGTTAACCAGTATGATGTTAACAAGAATGATGTTATATAGTCATACTGGCGAATCGCGTCCTGCTCTTCGCCATCGAGATATACCTCATCTCCAGTACCTACTGTACTTCATCAACGAATAAAACAAATGCACCCAGCACCTGACCAGGCCGCGTGAACACTTAAGGCAGAAGAAGAGTGCTTCCGCATTGGCGTTTTGCGCTCTGATTGGCCGAGCGTGCGCATGCGCATGAGCTGCAACAAGCTCCTCTAGCCAGGAATCGAAACTCCGTTAAGCTCCAGAGAGAGAGGCTGAAAACGCACAGTTCTTGCCCGACTGATGGGAGCCGAATCCCGGATCCGAGTTTTCTGATGAATACCCTCAAAACATGGAGGTCGCAAACGCAATTTATACGCATGGAAGTATTGATTACGCCGTAACGAATCATTAAAAATATATACGTTGAATATGTTGTGTGTGCCTTTACACATATGTTGGATTATGTAATTGGTTTGTCATTAAAAACCAATAATAATCGCTCGCATCGCCGGCTTTGCTGACTAGAGCTCAGCGAAGCCGGCGATGCAAGCGATTATTATTAGTTTGTCATGACAAACCAATTACATAATCCTTATCCAACATATGTGTAAAGGCACACACAACATATTCCAGTTAACGGTATATTTTTTTTTAATGATTCGTTACGGCGTAATCAATACTTCCATGCGTATAAATTGCGTTCGCGACCTCCATGTTTTGGGGGTATTCATCAGAAAACTCGGATCCGGGATTCGGCTCCCATCAGTCGGGCAAGAACTGTGTGTTTTCAGCCTCTCGTTTTCAGCCTCTCTCTCTGGAGCTTAACAGAGTTTCGATTCCTGGCTAGAGGAGCTTGTTGCGGCTCATGCGCATGCGCGCGCGGCCAATCAGAGCGCAAAACGCCAATGCGGAAGCACTCTTCTTCTGCCTTAAGTGTTCACGCGACCAGGCCCCGCCCTAGTGACGTACTATAAAGCGCTAGGCGTGGTCACCACTCGCCCTTCCTCTATTTCGTTTCCATCATGGCGGATGCTTGCACCCTGTGAACTAGTGTAATGAAAAGTTTAGAGAAATTGTGCAATGTTGAGTGTTTGCCAACCCCTGGAATCTTCGCGGCATGTTCCAACGACACGTCGGGTCTGTCCTGGTGTTTCCTCGTCTTGTGGCAGCAGATCGAGGGACAGCGTGCGAGGTTGGCTATCGAGCCGACTCGTACACAGGTAGGCTCTGTGTCATCAGGCATTAACGCTGGTGTTAGTAATGCTGCTGGTTGTTTTGTACAACAGAGTTGTGTGTCGGCGCCAGGGGCAGGATATCTTGGTAAATGTCCCTCTGAGTTGGACGTTTTCCAGGTGATCTTGGGGCGCGCTGCTAATGCTAACGCTATAATGCTGGGTCACTGTTCTACTGTTCCCCGCTGTGGGATGTCACTAGGCATGACAATGCTGGCGTTGGTGATATTGCTCGAGTTGTCCCGGGAGACAACCGAGTTGTGTATTGGCGCCAGGGGCAGGATGTCTGGGGAAACGCTGTTGTTTTCTCCGTTACCCTGGAGCGCGCGGCTAACGCTATGCTATGCTGGGCTACTGTTTATGTTTGTCTCCCCGCTGAGGGAATGTCTGTCTACACTACAGTCTTCCCTCCTCTTGACTATTCATGCTGACGGTCAATCGGTGTCTACTGCGGGAGTATTGCGGGGGGGGCTTTGTTTACCTTTTCATGGGTAAATGGGCTGAGGTCTAGGGCTGGTGTGCTGTTTGTGAATATTATGAATGAATGCGGGACTGGTTCTCTGGTCCGCATCCCCTTAACGTTGTGTGTATGGGCTAGCTCATTCTACAGTATATTGGTGGTGTTTAGTTCATTTATTCATTAACCCCTTCATGGTGCACACCACAGTGGAGGTTGCTGGTTGCAACCACCACTGGTACTCCGTGTTTAGCATCAGTCCTTTGCTTTTGACATGTTGAAACAGTGCCCCGCCTGGCCAACGCCATGAGGTGGGTCGGCCCGGCGAGTGGCTGGTGGGCTGTTAAAGCCTGTACCGCCACGGTATGGAATTGGCAGCGATTAGTAACTGTGTTCGACTTGCTGTTTTTTCTGTCAAAAATGGTGTCTGGTGGCGGGGCCATGAGGGCCAGCCGACGTCGAAACATCGCGAGGTTGTTGACGTTATTAGCTTTGACCTAGCCGCAAGCTATAACCGCAGGGAGGTTCCCTCCTCAGGGCTCCCCTCTCCGCAGAGGATCTTGGTCTTCCACTGGAGCGCGGGCGGTATTTGTCCTAGGCCCCACACCGCCTCACGCCGCGCAGCCAGAGGTGAGAGCACGGCCTCGTCAGCGGCTATGGCGAGACCCTCGCCAGGCGGCCATGTTTCCCCCGCCAGAGGTATCCTGGGCGTTGAGTCAACAGGTGTCCACAAGGGACAGCCTTGGCGGCCGAGGGAAGCGCATGCGGCCCCACGTTTCGCTTCTCATGGGGACAGGGGCTGACACCCAGTTGATGGCTGAGCCTGGGTCTGTCCGTGAGAATGTTGTGCTGTCAAGCGGCTCCCACACCATAAGCTGTGTTTGGTTGAGCCTGGTGTTACGTCTGTCAACTACAAGTGTTGTCAGCAGGGGGGCTCGAGACCTTTTTGAGGCACACAATGCGGGCTTCCCCGACCTCGCCTTCGCCAGGCCGGGTATCATGTTGGTGCCTCCCACTCCTGAAAGATTGGCAGTGGTCTCGCAGGCGCGCGTGATTTGGGTGGTAGTAATATCACTGCAGGGCTACGGTGTGTAGGAACCCATGGGGGCCTCACACCTTGCATGTCCGGCTGCAGAACAACTCCTCAGCATGTTCTGGAGGGGTGTTCAGTGGGGGAGCTTTTGTCACCTAGACTGATGTCAGCTTCCCCCGTATCAAACCGGCCCTTTCTGTCGGGATTCCCCCTTGGGTGCGATTGCCTCGTGGGTAGTGTCAGAGTCAGATGTCCCGACTCCACGGAACGCTCTGCTCGCACGGGTCCAGTGTTGGCTACGCACAGCGGGTGGGACCGGGCCGCCTGTCTACAGTTCCTAGCGGACCTGCGCCAAATGGCGGCGGGTGCGTTGGGAGTATCATCACATATGGCTACAGCAGTACCATATGTCGAGGTGGATGGAGAGAACGCTGAGGCGGGGACTTGTGTTTACACAACCCCACCCGTTTTCGGGTTTGGTACAGACCCTATTGTCAGGGTCACCAGCAGTGACAGCTCTGGTCAACGAGAACCAATCTGTGGACGAAGCAAGCCATCATCGTGGCGTTTTCCTCCCGGTATTCTCTGGTGCCCGAGAAATCGGGAGGGGGGGGTGTCAGACCCATGCTGGACCTGTCCCATGGGAAGGTTCAGCATTTTTTGCATCGTCTCCTACCTGTTGAACACTGTCAGGTGGGGGCCTGGTTCTCCTCCATAGACCTGTAGGATGCGTATTCGCATCCACGATCTTCCATCCTAGGGCTTACCTACTCTTCCTTTACAGGGTTTAGCGTATGAGTACCAGAGGCTGCCGTTCAGCTTTTCTCTGGCTCCCCGCATCTTCACCAAGTGCGTGGAGGCCGCACTGGGGCCTCTGCGTCGTCAGGGGTTACGAAGTGTATTCTGCCCTGACGACGTTCTGGTCCTTGGCGGTCAAGGTGGATCGTCAGGTCTCATACCAGGCAGGTTTCCTACCAGCCTGGGGTTTGCTGTAGACTGGAAGTAGAGTACTCCTCTTCCCAGTCAACGGGTGGAGTGTTATGGGCATCCCTCTCAGAGCGTGTTGTCGACACGCTCGGGAGGTTCCATCCTAGGACGGTTACGGCGCTGTCCGTGATACGCCTGCTCGGTATGATGGCATCTGCTCATTCCGTGGTCCCTTTTGGCCTCTTCTTCACCCCAGGAGGAGGTTATGGAGGTGGTTTTTTCCAGTATGGAAATATACCCGGTGAGAGGCAAGTGGAAGCGGCTAAGGTTCCCGTGTCAGTACTGGGGGACCTTGCCCCCTGGGGAGGGCCTGGGGTCCTCACCAGGGGGGTCCCTATGGGCAGTAGGCTGTCACACGTCACGTTTTTCACAGACTCCTCCCTCGCTGGAGACGCGTCGGGCCAACGCAGTAGGGGGCAGCTGGCAAGCCATGCTGCCCGGTCTGCGCTACGTTCAATGTGTTGGTATTGAAGGCGGTCCTTCTGGTCCTCAAACGGTGTTTGATCAGGACGGACAATACGACATCGGCGTCGTATATCGACAGACAGGGAGGAGTACGCTCCCCCCGTCTGCACCGGGCGGCTGGCTATGGGCGTTCTCCATCTGCGCAGCCTGAGGGCTGTCCACATCCCCGGCAGGGTGAATGTGGGTACAGGTGTGATGTCGCGGGACGGTCCTCACCCTGACGAGTGGGGATTACGTCCGGACATAGTCAGGCACGTCTGGGACCGATGCCGTGGCCGCCTGGGATTCTTTCCCCCCATACATCTGTTGGGTCAGTTGTTGGGGCGGGTACGTTGAGGAGCGCAGGACCTTGATCCTGATTGCGCCGGACCGGGGTGCAGCTGTGTGGTTCCCGGTCCTGATCCAGCTCTTGGAGCCCCATCGTGGCCTGTTCCTTGGTCATCGCGGGCCCTCTCTCAAGCGCACGGGTCTCTGTGTTATTTCCCTGTGCTGGGCCAGCCGCTGAGGGTGAGTCTGGAGAGGATGGATCCTTCTGGCTTACGGCCATACCAACCTGAACACGCCTGATCTCGTCCGATTTCGGAAGCTAAGCAGGTTCGAGCCTGGTTAGTATTTGGATGGGAGACCGCCTGGGAATACCAGGTGCAGTAAGGTATTGACACCATCCGGAACGCGCATGCTCTCTCCACTATCGCGGGTTACGCGGGTAGGTGGCGTATTTTCCAAGAGTGGTGTAAGGCCACCCTCTTGTGAAGCGTTTACTGCTTGGCGCTCTGCGCCTTAAGCCGGTGAAACGTTCTCTGGCTCCGAGTTGGGATCTTCAATTGGTCCTCGTCGGTTGTCCGAGGCCTCGTTTGAGCCTCTTGAGCAAGGCCTTTGGGACTGCGTTCCTGCTGGCCATCACCTCCGCTAAGCGTGTGGGTAAGCTCTGTGCTCTCTCGGTGCGGCCTGAGTGTCTGTCTATTCGTTTCGATAGCGGTGCCACTCTGAGGCCTAACCCAATCTTCGTGCCAAAAAATATCCGAAGCTCTTTTGCTCCGGGGATATTGTGGTTCAGGCGTTTTCATCCGCCTCCTCACGCTAGTGAGTTAGAGGCGAGCCTTCACCTGTCATGTCCGGTCCGGGCTTTGGGGATTTACCTCAGCCGTACTCAGGGCCTCAGAGCTACCGATCAGCTTTTTATCTGTTACGGTGGCTCTCACGCTGGTAAGGCACTGTCGAAAAAGCGCCTGTCCCATTGGTTGTGTGAGGGCATTGCCCTTTGCTTCACGTTGGCTGGGCTGGCCCCCCCTGGGGGTGTCAGGGCGCACTCCACTCGTGGGGTGGCGTCCTCTGCCGCCCTGTTAGGTGGGGCCTCGGTGGAGGACATCTGTGCTGCGGCTTCATGGTCCTCACCGGGTCCCTTCGTAAGGTTTTACCTCATGGACATGACCGGGGGTTCTGTCTCCCAGGCGGTTCTGAGGTCTGGAACCTCTCCTGCTTCCCGTCTCTCGGTGGGGTAGCAGGGGTGTGTGGGTGTGGACCACAATGTGTTGTGTCACACGTGGTCCCGCCTGTGCTGTGCGTTTAGGAGGTTCTGGTTCCCTCTTTTTCGCACTTGGGTGGAGTTGGCTGCCGCCCCCTCTTCACTAGGGAGGAGGGGTGACGGGACTCCCCTCCCCCCTGATGTGGGCTTTTGGGTCCTCAGGGGGTGCATTGTCCCCATATCTATGGCCATACTAACAGCTCATTCCTTGTTTTCACCACGGCGAGTGTCTGTATACACCACTTTGAGATTAGTGAAATGTTGAAGAGGAGCTACGATGAAGGAGCTGCGTTGACATTATATCTTTATTTTCTCTCTCACTATTTTCGAGGAAAAACATAATGTCTTCGCCACCGGGGTGTCTAGAAGATGATGATCATTCTGACCTCCACCGGCATTTTCGTATTAGGGGCTCGCGTTGCTGGCCTAATCCCCACCGGAATTCCTCCAGCTCTGCAGTTGGACAGGTATTACCTCCGCTCTGCAGTTGGACTTTGCTTGAGAGGCGCTCGGCTGTGTGAGAGCTAGCTGCCTCTCCGGGTGGGTGATGGTTTTGATATGCGAGCGCCAGTTGTGTTGCTATGGGCGGAATGGCTACACGACTTACGTAAGCCGGCTCCAGGCTGGTACCCTTTTTTGCTGCCTCTTAGCGGCGTGGAGAGGGTTCTGGTTTGACGCCCACGCTACATGAGCTCCTCATCGGGAGCTCTATTGCCTGGGACTGTATCCGAATCTGCAGTTCAATCCCCCGGATCTCTGGACAAACGTATACTCTCTGTCACCGTGCGAGGCCCCGCCTTTCAAGATGAAAGTTACCCGGCGCGAGGGAGGTGGGTTTGGTGTTTCGTTATAGGAATGTCTCCACGCTCAAGTCGGCTGCAGCCCATGAGGGAATTGTGCCGGCACCGCTGTGTCTGATAATCACCGTTCTGAAGACTGTGTTGACTTCTTTTCCTCTTCTCTCTTCGGATGAGGAGAGGGACAGACAGCGGCTGTCTGAAGTGTTGGCCTATATTGTGTTCTCACGTTGTGCAGTTTCGGTGGTAGCTGCTTAGCTTGCGTTCTAGCTGGGTTGAGCTACCTGTTAGCCAGTTAGCTGTTAGCTACGACGCTAGCTCTGTACGCTCGCTCGGCTGGGAACGTTAGCCTGATGCTACCAGTTAGCCTGGAGTTAGCTGTTAGGCCCTGCACCATGATCGGCTGTTGGAGGGGGGGCGTTTCGCCGGAGCCTCGCTTCGGCCTTAGCTTCTTTTGCCCCGCCAGCGAGGGCCTTCGTCAACGGAGACCAGCCTGTTGCGGTCCTCTCAGCCTGCGTTCATTGGTGCAGGTAAGGGTCCATTGGACACTTCCCCCCTCTTCCTTACTTCCCCATTCCGAATGTTTTGTAATAACGATGTTTATTCCAAAACCTTATGTTGCTTCACTACATTTGGGGATGCGACATGTGTTGTGTGTGAATTGTCTTGATCGCTGATATAGCTTTCTCTCTACCTAGAAAACGGCGTTGTTTTTTACGTGTGTAAAAATGTACTGGTTTTGTTGTATGATGAGAGGTTGTGTGTTCATGTAACGTTAGGCAACGTAGCTGAGCTCACAACTGGCTGGGTTAAAAACCCTGCAAAGCTATGCATAGTGGCATGTGATCGAGGGGTGAGTTCCTCTCTCAGCTTGTGATGACAATAAACAGGTGGCGAGTTTCACATATTAACAGGGCTGTACCTGTTCAAACGAGTCGTATCGGGTAAGGTGGCGAGGGGTGGTTTTTTCCCCCGGTTTTCCCCTGGCCCCCCCCCCCCCCCCCCCCTCCCCTCAAACATGATTTTGTTTACAATATATTGTTTCACTATGTTTGTGGGGATACGGTGTAACCCCTCAGCTTCTGCTGGGGTTGTGCTCCTGCTTAGAGAGGCAATTTTTTTCTGAAGATTGTTTGGTCACTGTCATGTGGACTTAGCAAGGCCTGTGGCCAGTACTTAATCGAGGACTTGTGTCTTCTCTCGTTATGAAAAACGGCGTTCCTCTTACGGTAGTGAGAGTGTACTTTTGCCTTTTTTGTTGTGATGGAGGGTTGTGTGTGTCGTTAAGATCCACAACTGGGTTAGGTGTTGGCCTACAGAAGTTACATGTGTAAGCTCTTGTACCAGGGCCCGTAAAGGGGCCCTCTCTTGGTCTATGTTTTTCTTCCTTTAGGAAAAGGTGTAAAAATTCAGGTGGCAGGTTCGCACATGAGTCTATGTGAAGCTGTTACCTTGACAGGTGTACAGGTGCTTCATGTAGCACGCTATGACTGGTGTCATGGCTCTGCTTTGTCATTGCATCGTATCAGGGGTGAGGGGTCATGAGGGGGTGAACTGATAAAACCTCCCTCCCCTTTTTCTGATTGGTCAGGGGGTTGGGCCTCCTGTCATTCGGGCTTCTTGCCATGTTGCTGGATCAGCGCGTCACAGGGTAGGGAGGGGGGGGTGGAGTTTCCTGGTCCCACGCCATATTGGGCGGTGGGCCACGGAATTCCCCCCGACATAGAGTATGACACTGGGCGCGTTTCTATTGGTTGTGAGACTTTCGTGAGTTATTTTCAGGCTCCGTGTTGTGGACCTCTGTTATTGTCAAGGTGAGTAGAACTTAAAAAGAAGTTCTGCTCTGTTGTATGTGTATTGACAGGGTTCCCACGGTACCTGGAAAACATGGAATTTATTTTTTCATTTTCCAGGTATGGAAAAGTCATGGAAACTGAGCAAAAGTGAACACTTACATGGAAATTGAAACAGTTGTCCTGGAAAATGTTATTGGATGATGTGTAAAATAGTAATCAAATGATATAAAAACCCTTTTACATGTGAACAGCTTTTAGTGTAGATAGAAATGGATGATCCCGTGTTGTAGAGCATGCTCTTGGCATCATATCTGGTATATTGGATGTTGGAATTGATGCAGGCAACCTGGTGATATGGACTTTAAAAGTATAGTTTCGGATTGGTGGACTTCCGGAATAATAACGAGAAGTTAGAACCGTTACTCGCAATCTCAATAGAACGGTCAAATACATGCATTTCCCAGCCAACACAGGAGCCTTGACATCTACAGTGAAACTTCTTATGCAAGTAGCTGTGTTTTAATTGTGTGGCAAACCTGGGTGTATCAACGTTAGTTAGTAAGCAGTGCAATCTTGCTAGCTAGCAGCTTACACTAGAATTGTTGAGGTAATTTTTACCTTGCTTTTACTAGAATACTAGAACTATGTTTGATCCCCATATGTACTATTTCACTCATTGACTTTTCCTAAAACCGTGTTATTCACCACATTTAGGGGGGTTTGTTTTGAATTTGGATTAATTAATGATGGTTAGCAAGCACATGCAGTACAAACTTGCTAGCCAACATTCAGCTTGCTAACTAACTAGCTTGCATTGCTAGCTAACTACATTAGGCTGTGCCATTACTTCTATACTAGTTGACATGACCAGTCTAGTCTTGTTCTACTTTTAACTATTTTGTGATTTAATTTTTTTTTCGTTAAATAAATGATACTAATAATAGGAACATTTGGGGTGAGACATTTTTGAAAAATCGTTGATCATGACCATTCACTGATCTTCAGACTGTAGAGAGGAGGAAGAGGAGTAGAGAGGGCGAGGAGCCAGGAAGGGACAGAAGGAAAGAGGGAGGAGGAAGAGAAGGAAAGAGGGAGGAGGAAGAGAAGAGGGGCGAGATAGGAGAGGAGTGGAAGAGAGAACGATAGGTTATGTATATAACCTAGACCTAGTTATATGAGTACTGGCTGAGCGTCCTGCTCTTCGCCATCGAGATATACCTCATCTCCAGTACCTAGTGTACTCCATCAACGAATAAAAAAACAATACACCCAGCACCTGCCAGGCCCCGCCCTAGTGACGTACTATATAGCACTAGGCGTGGTCGCCACTCGCTCTTCCTCGGAAAAAAACGTTTCCAAAGAAAAGTTTCCCCAAGGGACCTCAGGGCAAGCTAAGAGCAGGACGCTCAGCCAGTACTCATATAACTCGTTATATTAGTCGTACTGGCGAATCGCGTCCTGCTCTTCGCCATCGAGATATGGAGACAGAGCAGACGCGAGGACCGACAAATGCACCCCCTGAGGACCCGAAAGCCCACATCAGGGGGGAGGGGAGTCCCGTCACCCCATCCTTCCTAATGAAGAGGGGGCGGCAGTCAACTCCACCCGAGTGCGAACAAGAGGGAACTAGAACCTCTTGAACGCACAGCACAGGCGGAACCACATGTGACACAACACATTGTGGCCCACACCCACGCACTCCTGCTACCCCACCAAAGGACGGGAAGCAGGAGAGGTCCCAGACCTCAGAACCGCCTGGGAGACAGAACCCCCGGTCATGTCCATGAGGTAAAACCTTACGAAGGGACCCGGTGAGGACCATGAAGCCGCAGCACAGATGTCCTCCACCGAGGCCCCACCCAGTAGGGTGGCAGAGGCCGCCACCCCACGAGTGGAGTGCACCCTGACACCCCCAGGGGGAGCCAGCCCGGCCAACGTGTAGCAAAGGGCAATGCCCTCGCACAACCAATGGGACATGCGCTGTTTCGACAGTGCCTTACCAGCACGAGAGCCACCGTAACAGACAAAGAGCTGATCGGTAGCCCTGAGGCCCTGAGTACGGCTGAGGTAAATCCCCAAAGCCCGGACCGGACATGACAGGTGGAGGCCCGCCTCCAACTCACTAGCGTGAGGAGGCGGATGAAACGCCTGAACCATAATATCCCTGGAGCGGAAAGAACTCCGGATATTTTTTGGCACGAAGGCTGGATTAGGCCGCAGAGTGGCACCGCTATCGGAACGAATAGACAGACACTCGGGCCGCACCGAGAGAGCACAAAGCTCACCCACGCGTTTAGCGGAGGTGATGGCCAGCAAGAACGCAGTCTTGAACGACAGCTGTTCCAACGGCGCTTGCTCAAGAGGCTCAAACGGGGCCAAGGACAACCGACCGAGGACCAATTGAAGATCCCAGCTCGGAGCCAAAGAGCGTTTCACCAGCTTAAGGCGTCGAACGCCAAGCAGGAAACGCTTCACAAGAGGGTGGCTGAACAATACAACACCCTCAAACCCCTCATGATAAGAGGATATAGCCGCCGCATATACCCTCACCGTCGAAGCCGACAGTCTATCAAGGAGAGACTGAAGGAAAATAAGGACAGCATCCAGGGGGCAGGACACCGGGTCCCTGCCCCCCGCCTTACACCACTCTTGGAACATACGCCACCTACCCGCGTAAAGCGCGATAGTGGAGGGAGCACGCGCATTCCGGATGGTGTCAACCACAGAAGGGTCCATCCTCTCCAGACTCACCCTCTCACCAGCCAAACCATCAGAGGTTGGCGCATCACCGGGGGCTGAAACAGCGACCCGTGCATTTGAGAGAGGGCCCTCGCCGACCAAGGAACAGGCCACGGCGGGGCTACCAGTAGCTGGATCAGGACCGGGAACCACACAGCTGTGCCCCGGTCCGGCGCAACCAGGATCACGATCCTGCGCTCCCTCCGTACCCGCTCCAACAACTGACTCAACAGGCGTACAGAAGCCCGGGTGGCCATGGATACATCGAGAAGGCATCCACCCCCAAGGGAGGATTGTCTTCCTGACTGACCGAGAACCACAAGGGGCACTTGTGAGACTGTCTGCTCGCAAACAGATCCACTGAAGCTTCCCCGAAGCGATCCCAGATCTGCCTGACTATGTCTTGGCGCAGTTCCCACTCGCCGCGACGAGGACCGCCCCGAGACATCATATCCACGCCCACATTCTCCTTGCCAGGGATGTGGAGTGCCGTCAGACTGCGCAGACTGCGAGATGCCCATAGCCAGAGTTCGACCGCCGCCCGGTGCAGACGGGTGGAGCGTGTTCCACCCTGCCTGTTGATATATGCCGCTGCCGTCATACTGTCCGTTCTGACCATAACGTGCTCGCCTACCACCAGGTGGGCGAGCCGTCTGAGGACCAGGAGGACCGCCCTCAATTCCAACACATTGATGTGCAGGGTAGACCGCATGGATCGTCCAGCTGCCCCTTACTGCGTTGGTCCGACACGTCCCTCCCCAACCCGTGAGGGAAGCGTCGGTGAAGACCGTGACGTGTGAACGCCTGCTGCCCATGGGGACCCCATTGGTGAGGATACCAGGCCTCCTCCAATGGGCAAGATCCCCCCATATTGACAAAGGAATCGTCAACCGTTTCCATTTGTCCCTCACCGAGTCTATTCTCATACTGGAGAACCACCTCTGTATCCTCCTCATGAAGAGGAGGCCAAGAGGGACCACCGCGTGAGCAGATGCCATCATACCGAGCAGGCGCATCACTTGCAGCGCCGTGACCGTCTTTGCCATCAAACTAATTGACACACGCTCCCCCACTGAACACCCCTCTAGAGCATGCTGAGGAGTTGTTCCGCAGCCAGACATGCAAGGCGTGAGGACCCCATGGGTTCCTACACACCGTAGCCCTGCAGTGATATTGCTACCACCCAAATCACGCGCGCCTCTTCTTTGCAGACCACTGCCGATCTCGCGGGAGTGGGAGGCATCAACGTGATACCCCACCTGGCGAAGGCGAGGTCGGGGTAACCCGTGCTGAGCATTCATACGAAGAGGCCTCGAGTCCCCCTGCTGACCACTGTAAATAGTGGCAGCCGTAACACCAGGCTCACCAATCACACAACGTGTGGCGCGGGAGCCACGTGACAGCACAACATTCTCACGGACAGACCCAGGCTCAGCCATCAACTGGGTGTCAGCCCCTGTCCCCATGAGAAGCGAAACGTGGGGCCGCATGCGCTTCAAAGAAGGTTCACGGCCCGCAGCCAAAGGAAAACGATCAGAGCCCCTCTTCCGCTGGTGACGGGGAAAAGAGTGATCGAGGAGCGGGCTGTTCATGGCAGAATGGCGACGGCTTGTATATTCCAAGCCGAGTACATCCAACATGGCCGATCCCTTGGCCGCCAAGGCTGTCGGCCTTGTGGACCCCTGTTGACTCTCCGCCAAGGGTACCACTGGCGGGGGAAACATGGCCGCCTGTCGAGGGCCTCGCCACAGTCGCTGACGAGGCCGTGCTCCAACCTCTGGCTGCATAGCGTGAGGCGGTGTGGGACCTAGGACAACAACCGCCTGCGTCTCCGCAGAACGACCAAAGAGTCCCTCTGTGGAAAAAGGAGCCGTGAGGAGAGAAAACCTTTCTTCTTCCCCAAGAGGAGATTGCTCCAACCAGAAATGCCTATTAACAAGCGTTGATAGCATCATAATCCTCCCCGCAGTTATAGCTTGCGACTGATTCAAGATCTCTATAACACCAAAAACATGCAAAATGTTTTCAGCGTCGGCTGGTCCTGTAGCCCCACTACCCGACGCTAATGTGGACAGAAAAACAGTCAGCTGAGCCACAACACTGGCCGCCGCTAAATTCCATCCTGTAGCAGTATAACTCTCATCAGTCCATACTGCCACCCGCCAGGCCGACTCGCTCTCAAGTGCCGGCTTCCGGGTGGGACACCGTTCAACCCCGCCGGGGCACGTCACTACACTCATATAACTATGGTTATAGACATAACCGTACGTTAACCTGTATGTGTTAACCAGTATGAAGTTAAACCAGTATGTTAACCAGTATGAAGTTAACCAGTATGTTATCCAGTATGAAGTTAACCAGTATGTTAGCCAGTATGAAGCACAGCATGGATAGAGAAAGGTCTCTTTCCCTTCAACTACATCATTAAATAGGAAACAGGGCTCCATTATGTTTGTGTTTTCATGTAAGTGGAAGTAAACTAAACAAGTCCTCTTCTCTTACCACACTGTATCCAGGTATCTGGCCTTGGTTTCCGCGTTGGCATCCGGAGCGGACTGGCTCTTTATCCCAGAGGCTCCTCCTCTGGAGGGCTGGGAGGACCGCATGTGTGCTCGTCTGGAGGGGGTAAGACAGGGCAGGGCTGGAACTTACCCTGCAAGTCAGATATTTGCCCTGAGTGAAGGCAAATATCTGAGTGAGGGGAGAGGAAAGGAGGATACAGGGGGGAGGGATGACCAGGTGAGGGGAGAGGAAAAGAGGATACAGGGGGGAGGGACGACCAGGTGAGGGGAGAGGAAAGGAGGATACAGGGGGAGGGACGACCAGGTGAGGGGAGGAAAGGAGGATACAGGGAGGAGGGACGACCAGGTGAGGGGAGAGGAAAGGAGGATACAGGGAGGAGGGAGGACCAGGTGAGGGGAGAGGAAAGGAGGATACAGGGGGGAGGGAGGACCAGGTGAGGGGAGAGGAAAGGAGGATACAGGGGGGAGGGAGGACCAGGTGAGGGGAGAGGAAAGGAAAGGAGGATACAGGGGGGAGGGATGACCGGGTGAGGAAAGGAGGATACAGGGCGGAGGGACGACCAGGTGAGGGGAGAGGAAAGGAGGATACAGGGGGAGGGGGGACCGCCTGAATGCCTTCTACAACAGAACAGCGTTTCCGCGTCTCTGATTGGCCAGGTCATTTCTGGTCATGTGACATGTACGCCCAATCGTGGGACCGCAAGTTTCTACACTGGTTAAGCTTAGGCGCTCTTTCGAAGTTGGTTAAGGTTAGAGTTTGTCTTAGAGCATGGCGATAGAACGCCTGCCCTTATTCTGACGGTTAAGCTTAGGCACTCTTTCGAAGTTGGTTATGGTTAGAGTTTGTCTTAGAGCATGGCGATAGAACGGCAGGTAGTTTGCAGGCTGTTAGACCCGGAAATAGGCGCAGAACTTGCTGTCCCACGATTGGCGCACATGTCACATGACCTGGCCAATCAGAGCGCAAAACTCGAACGCAGAAATGCAGTTCTGTTGTAGAAGGCATACACGCGGGGGGACCAGGTGAGGGGAGAGGAAAGGAGGATACAGGGGGGAGGGACGACCAGGTGAGGTGAGAGGAAAAGAGGATACAGGGGGGAGGGACGACCAGGTGAGGGGAGAGGAAAGGAGGATACAGGGGGGAGGGAGGACCAGGTGAGGGGAGAGGAAAGGAGGATACAGGGGGAGGGGTGACCAGGTGAGGGGAGAGGAAAGGAGGATACAGGGGGGAGGGAGGACCATGTGAGGAGAGAGGAAAGGAGGATACAGGGGGGAGGGACGACCAGGTGAGGGGAGGAAAGGAGGATACAGGGGGGAGGGATGACCATGTGAGGGGAGAGGAAAGGAGGATACAGGGGGGAGGGAGGACCAGGTGAGGGGAGAGGAAAGGAGGATACAGGGGGGAGGGATGACCATGTGAGGGGAGAGGAAAGGAGGATACAGGGGGGAGGGAGGACCAGGTGAGGGGAGAGGAAAGGAGGATACAGGGGGGAGGGATGACCATGTGAGGAGAGAGGAAAGGAGGATACAGGGGGGAGGGACGACCAGGTGAGGGGAGGAAAGGAGGATACAGGGGGGAGGGATGACCATGTGAGGGGAGAGGAAAGGAGGATACAGGGGGGAGGGAGGACCAGGTGAGGGGAGAGGAAAGGAGGATACAGGGGGGAGGGAGGACCATGTGAGGGGAGAGGAAAGGAGGATACAGGGGGGAGGGAGGACCAGGTGAGGGGAGAGGAAAGGAGGATACAGGGGGGAGGGATGACCATGTGAGGGGAGAGGAAAGGAGGATACAGGGGGGAGAGGAAAAAAACTTTTGTTAACAAAAGGCATTGAAAGGAAATTCCACATCTGTATTTCAGAAAGTGGATTTTCCTCAAAATTTAAAATACTGAAAAACGGTCGACATAAGAAAGTTGTCCTATTCAATCTTTTTAGCAGATAATTGAAAATGAATGTTTACTGCCATTTCCTGTAATGTAACGTTTATATTTTTAATTGGTTGAAGGTCACTTGACCCTGAAAATTGTGTTAATTACAGCTCCATGAAATTATGTAGATGAAAAAAATTACAATACCTTGCGAATACCACAACATTCAATGTCTCCAATGACATCACTGGTGGCCGCATTCAAACTCATTTACTCTCAATAACTGTCAAATAAATGAATGTGTGCAAAACTGTTTAAAATGTTTGGATGTGTGTGAGATTATGTGCAAAATATATCTGCATTGTTTTTTGCTGAACTGCCCCCTTAACACATTGAGTGCCACGCCTTTTCCGGGAAGTGACCACTTCCGTGCCGTCCATTAACCCCATGTAAACGTAGTTGTACTTTGTAGACCTAAACCTATATTTTATAGTATAGCTATGAGTCTAATAACGCCGTCGAGTCTCATTGAGCTGCTTCTGGTCAACGTGCAAAAAAACAGATTTTTTTCATCCGTACATTTCCGTTTTATACCGTTTTGAATATGAACATAGTCCGGCCGCTTCTGAGCAATTCCAGGGAAAAGACACGAAAACAGCGTTTTTGTGTAATTCAATAAACACGTTGTAATTTTTTCGCCTGATTATCGGATCTTCCTGAAATCAACGCTAGATCATCACTATTATCCTTCCTCGTGCACGCATGCAATGTGAATTAGACCGGCGCGCCGACCCCTCCCCTCCTGCAACCCAACGGCATACAGCCAAACAGCTATAACACAGATAGCTTCAATAGCTGTAGAAATAAATATCAGATCAACGCAAGCCTTCATATATGGTGTGCTTACCTGCTCTCTGAAGTAATGCAAAAAAAAGAATCCAATAATCTCATCGCCATTCCAGTTATCCACAGCGATCGTGCCTCCGACGTTGTAGGACATTGCACTTCAATGGGCGGGCGGGGTCAGTAGTCCAAACCACCCCTACAAGCGTGTGTTTTGCCAGAGTGTTTAGGACCCGCCCCCATGCCGAAGCTCGGTAGAGAAAAGAAACCAACCCGTTTCTAACGGGGTGCATTACTGGCCGAAGGCGTTAGAGGGCGGTATAATACCGTCTGCCAGCTCAGACACACTCAGAACAGTATGCACAAGGTGCCCCGCTGAATTATGAATGGCAATAGATAATAAAAGAAATACCGTGACAGAAACGTAGATCTACGTTTCCGGCACTCAACGATCGGACGACAGAAATGTAGTTCTACGTGAACGGCACTGGAAGTGTTAAGATGTAGATTATTGTACATGTATAATATTATTGACACATAATACTGTATGCTGCTGTTCTCCTTCTCAGAGCCGAATGAAAGGATCGAGACTCAACGTCATCATTGTTGCTGAAGGGGCGATCGACAGAAACGGCGAACTAATCTCCACTACTTACATAAAGGATGTACGTTTCTATGGAATTAATCTCCATTACTTACATAAAGGATGTACGTTTCTATGGAACTAATCTCCACTACTTACATAAAGGATGTAAGTTTCAGGGGCGCCCCAGTGGCGAACCACATAGCGCGCTCAGCCGCGACACGGCCGACCCGGGTTCGACTCCCGAACCCGTCGTTATTTGCCGAATGTCTTCCCCCCACTCTGTCTCCCATTCCTCCTCTGTCTCTCTCTACTGGACTGCCCAGTAGCAATAAAGCGATAAAACGCCAAAAAATAAAAGGATGTACGTTTCTATGGAACTAATCTCCACTACTTACATAAAGGATGTAAGTTTCTATGGAACTAATCTCCACTACTTACATAAAGGATGTAAGTTTCTATGGAACTAATCTCCATACTTACATAAAGGATGTACGTTTCTATGGAACTAATCTCCACTACTTACATAAAGGATGTACGTTTCTATGGAACTAATCTCCACTACTTACATAACGGATGTAAATTTCTATGGAACTAATCTCCACTACTTACATAAAGGATGTAAGTTTCTATGGAACTAATCTCCACTATTTACATAAAGGATGTACGTTTCTATGGTTTATCAGTCAGTGCTTTTAAAGTCCCCATGCAGAATGCTATTTGATTCCACATTTGTGCGTTTCCTGTAAAAACAGGAAGCTAGGGAGGTGTTCGTCGTGGATATTGATTGGCGTTCACAGTAGCCAATAGCGCTGAATGTGCATTACGGACCC
>NC_140169.1:24993251-25268251 GCF_963971535.1 Notolepis coatsorum
ATAGAAGCAGCTCGAGATGCGTTGTTGTTACAGAGCTGGTCCACGCTGCTATTATGAAATTACCCCAAAAAGTATGTAAGCTTTTTTTTTTCTTTATCTGAGAGAATGTCCGCGAATGTCCTCCTCACGCAGGAGAAAGTTGGGGTGTCCGCAGCGCGGCCGCGAGTCTAGAGTAGAGCGAGAGCCAGAGGAGAAGAGAGAGACTGCGTCTAGAGAGGAGAGGGAGGAAGAGAGAGACTGTCGCGTGCGGCGCCAGTCTAGAGAGGAGTAAGGCTACTTTGCTTCCTGGATCTACGGTACGGTAATAGTTTCCGATTAAACGAACGCGTCCCCAACTTTTCAAGAGGACCATGGTTCGGTTGTTTGGTCCTCATTATAGTTCGGTTTGCGTTCATTACCTGTACAAAACCAACGGACTATCGATCTAAAGGGACCATGGTCCACTTAAAGGGACCATGGTCCACTTAAAGTGGACCAAACGGAGTAGGTGTGAACGCGCCCTAAGAAACTATTCACTTCTCTGACTCTCACTAACTACATAGTGCACCTTTAATGAACATGTCTTGTGTGTGTGTCTCTCTCTCTCTCATCTCTCGTCTCTCTATCTCTTCTCTCTCGGCTCTCTCTCTCTCTCTTCTCTCTCTCGTCTCTCCTCTGTCTGTCTGTCTGTCTGTCTGTCTGTCTGTCTGTCTGTCTGTCTGTCTGTCTGTCTGTCTGTCTGTCTGTCTGTCTGTAGCTGGTGGTGGACAGACTGGGTTATGACACCAGAGTGACTGTGCTGGGTCACGTCCAGAGAGGAGGAACCCCCTCAGCCTTCGACAGAGTGCTGGTGAGTTTGAACATACAAAGAACGTGAGTCAGGGGTGCTCAGTCTTTTTGATTTGAAGGGTCAAGGGCTTAAATGTAACATGGATGGCGTGCCGTGGGCCAAAGGATGCAACTAGACTATTGTCTAGTTAGATCTCGTCAAACTGTTTGATCAACATTAATGTAAACATAAAAAAGAAACCAAATATAATTTATTATCAATCTCTGGAGGGACAGCCTTGCCCGGAGAGGTTTCAAAACTTTTTCTGGGGACCCACATTTAGTAGGCAATGATGCTCTTATGTCATGCTCAGGTTGGGATTCATTTTCACCCTGTTCCCGCCCATGGTGGGAATCCCAACCTGAGCATGGCATGAGAGCAAAATGGCAGCCATGTGAATATGGTTAATTAACCTTCCTTAGGGACTTTGGACGGGATGGCCTTTGTGAAACAACAGAGCCACTACCTTTGAATAGCAATTTCTACTAAATACATTTTGAGTCATTTTGAGCTCTCTTTGACCACACCGTTTATTGTGACCAAGTCTTTGAAAACCCCTGCTATAATGTACCACCAGCACCACCACCACCACAGTAGTGTACTACTTATGACATACTGTAGGCTTGCTACCTACTACTATGCTAATCTGTCTATACTAATATGCACTCAAGACTTTAGCACTCAAGTTCAACACTGTTTGACAAACAATGTTACTTAACTGCCAGAGTTGTACCCTTCCTGCTGAGTTGTTGTACAGAACTTGTAAGTCTCTTTGGATAAAAGTCATATTGTCATGGGTATGTGCTCTCATTGCAGTTGGCACAGACTTCATACATAGTGTGTGTGTGTGTGTGTGTGTGTGTGTGTGTGTGTGTGTGTGTGTGTGTGTGTGTGTGTGTGTGCGCGTGCGCAATGGCCACTGAGGCACAGCAGTCATGAGGAAGGCACAAGTGCTGTGTTTTAAGATCTGAACACACGACTGCAGCAACTACCGTCATTAATATGTCACATCGAATCCTGCATTACTGAACTCCAAACCTGGATGACTCACAACTTCCTCAAATTGAACAGTGACAAGACGGAACTTCTCATTATTGGCACCAAAACCACCCTCACCAGATCCGGACCCATCACACTCACCATCAATGACTCCACCATCACCCCCTCCCTCCTAGTCCGAAACCTTGGTGTCCTCCTTGACCCCACCCTCTCATTTGACCCTCACGTCCGCTCCATCGTAAAAATATCATACTTTCACCTCCGCAACATTGCAAAAATCCGTCACTGCCTCTCCCCCCCTGCTGCTGAATCCCTCATACACGCCTTCATCTCCTCCCGCCTGGACTATTGCAACTCCCTCCTCACTGGCATCACCTCCCGCTCCCTCCATAAACTGCAAATGGTCCAAAACTCAGCCGCCCGCCTCCTCACTAACACCCGGTCCCGTGAACACATCACTCCTGTCCTCCACTCTCTCCACTGGCTCCCGATCAAACACTGCATAAACTTTAAAACACTACTCCTCAGGGGAGCTCCAGTAGCTCACCGCATATCTCTGCGCTATTTCTGCGTCGGGGAAAAACCGTGCTCGTCACGGATCTGGTGGACACGAGTTCGATTCCCGGACCCGCCGTCATTTATCAGAATGTCTTCCCCTGCTCTACATCCCGTTTCAACCTGTTTCTGTCGGTCATGCTTGACCAGAAAAGCGATAAACGCTAAAAAAAAAAAAAAAAAAAAACACTACTCCTCACCTTCAAAGCCCTCCACAGCCTGGCCGCGTGAATATTAAAGGCAACCAACTTGTGTTCGGCTTTTCTCTGATTGGCCGCGACCCCCCGCCCCCACGCGCAGGCAAGCAGCAGCCGTCCCACGTCCCAAATGAAATCCAAGGAGCAAGCGGCAGCGCGGGCAACCAACTTGTGTACCAACCAACTTGTGTTCAGCTGCTGTACCAACCAACTTGTGTTCAGCTGCGGTAGCAGTGGAGCGCTGCTGACTGATTATTATGTTTCGCGTTTTTAACAACCAACTACCAGATTCACTCGTCACTGTACATACATTTTTTAGATGAATGATTGTGGATATAATATAGAAAACACATCATTATGATATTGTCAGATGGCGCAAAATACAATGGTGAGTGAGAAATATATCTCCAGTGATAAAACCCAGTGCTCTATGTCTCTATGATACACAGCATGGATGGGCTTTCAGAGGGAGAGGCATGCATGTACATAATTTCACCATAATCAAATACAGACATAATTGTGTGGCTTGACGCAGCAGCGGCGCACGGAAGCCGGGGACAAACCACCGCGTCGCCCCGCTGGCGCTTCAGCAGCCTCCACGGGCGAAATAACATATAACGTTACAGCGTACAGTTCCACACTCAAGTTTTCAAGTTTTTCAAGTTTCTTTTATTGCCACACGGCCAGGCCGGTGGAATTTGAGCACGGTGCAGGTGGTAGCTGCGACAATACACCACATGGATGATGGAACACAACATAACATCAACAACAACATAACATAACATAAAACATAACATGCATAACATAACATAACAGCAGGGGGTGAAATTAGGATGAGTTGGAGTTGAGTAATTGTATGGCCTTGGGGAAGAAACTGTTGTTGAACCTAACCGTGCGACTACCTAGTGACCTAAACCTTCTACCAGAGGGGAGGAGTTGGAAGAGGTGATGAGCTGGGTGCAGGGGGTCACTGATGATTTTGTGTGCGCGTGTGATGGTGTGATGTTTGTGTATGGAGTCCAGGGTGGGGAGTGTGCAGTTGATGATTTTGGATGCCCTAATGATGATCCTGTCTAGTCTGTGTAGTGTGTGTTTGGGTGTGTTGCCGTACCAAACAGTGATGGAGAGTGAAATGATGTTTTGTATGATAGCTGTGTAAAATTGAATCATTAACGTCTTCCTGACCTTGTACTTCCTGAGTTGTCTTAAATGAAATAATCTTTGGTTGGCTGTTTTAAGTAAATGAGTGGTGTGATGATCCCAGTTGAGTTTGTTGCTGATGTGTGTTCCTAAGTATTTAAATGTGTCTGTGGCTGAAATGAGTTGGTTATTGATGAGCATGGGTGTTTTGGTGGGTGTGATTTTGCGAAAGTCAATAATGAGTTCCACGGTCTTGCTTTCATTGAGTAACGGGTTATGTTCTTTGCACCATGTGAGTGTTCGCTCCACCTCCAGCCGGTAGTCATCCTCCTTGTTGTTGGAGATCAACCCTAGGATGGTGGTGTCGTCCGCGTATTTACACACTGATGTACAGTGACACCCAGCAGAGTTTCTAGTTACAGTAGTGACGCGTGAATCGATAGTCCTAACAGTGTTTATTATTAAGAGTCAGATAGTCCGCACAGTGTTTATAGTCCTAACAGTGTTTATTAGTAAGAGTCAGATAGTCCTAACAGTGTTTATTATTAATTAACGTCATAAACCACATATCCGTTGTAGAAGCCCTTCAATGACAGCGCTCTCATATTTTGCGAATGCATAAACTATATCTTAAATTATGGCTATGTGTCTAATATGGCTGTCGCTTATCAATGACTTCGCGACAGCCATATTAGACACTCACTGTACATCAGTGTGGAACTGTACGCTGTAACGTTATATGTTATTTCGCCCGTGGAGGCTGCTGAAGCGCCAGCGGGGCGACGCGGTGGTTTGTCCCCGGCTTCCGTGCGCCGCCCGCGGCTTGACTCGGTCCAGCTCCAGCAGCAGCAGCGGCCGTGCTCCGTTGTAGGAAGCCCTTCAATGACAGCGCTCTCATATTTTGCGAATGCATAAACTATATCTTAAATTATGGCTATGTGTCTAATATGGCTGTCGCTTATCAATGACTTCGCGACAGCCATATTAGACACATCGCCATAATTTAAGATATAGTTTATGCATTCGCAAATATGAGAGCTCTGTCATTGAAGTGGGTGGTGGCAGCGTTACTAACAGTAGCGATTTTTATTGTTTTGTCATGACCAAACATAATCCCAACATAGATAGGAGGTGTACTGTATGTCAAATGTCGGTCATGTGGTGGAAGAGTTTAGTACAGTCACACAACAGAACACCAGTGTTTCTAGTAGATATGTTTATTAATATAAATAAACACCTCTGTCTGAACTGGTTCGACCAGCGCGTCTGCCGCGTCTCTCAGCGGATAAGGGCGTGTGCTAGGGCGGTCACGTGGCCGTGTGGCCAATCAGAGAAACGCTGAACACAAGTTGGTTGCCTTTAATATTCACGCAGCCTGGCCCCCCCCTACCTGACTGATCTCCTTCTTCCCTACCGCCCCACCCGTTCCCTCCGGTCCTCCTCCACTGCCTCCCTCACTGTCCCGACATCCAAACTCAAAAACTTTGGTGATCGGGCCTTCTCTCGCACTGCACCCCGACTCTGGAACTCCCTCCCTCAGTCCATCAGAGACTCCCCTACACTCTCCACCTTCAAAGCTCGCCTCAAAACCCACCTGTTCTCCCTTGCCTTCAACCCCCCTCCAACCTGATTGATGTCTGTCTCCTGTCTTTTGTGCTATCATGCTGTCTTCCCTGTTCCCCCCATGGTCTCATGTTCCTTTTGTTTTTGTTTCTTTGTTGTTTCTTTGTTTTTGTTTCTTTGTTTTTACTTTGCTCCCGACTATTGTCAGCGACTTCGGGTTATTGAGAAGCGCTATATAAATTAAATTAATTATTATTATTATTATTAATATTGTCGGATACAAAATGGCTTGTTTGTAACAAACCTGTTGAGCTAGTACACACCAGTGGCGGCTGCTGACCAAATTTCTTGGTGAAGCACAAAATTATTATATTATATTATATATTAAATTATATTTTTTAAACATCCCCAACGCTGCAACACCCCCATTCCTCCCAGGTGTCAGGCTCCTCATTCGCTTCCATTCATTTTGGGGACCATGTTTAAATATCATACTTCTGAAGTATAAACAAACTATATTGCTGTGACGATTTCAATAAAACAGACCATTTTGAGTCAATGGTACAGCAAAACTGTACATTGGCATATCTAACATGTATTTACCACCTTACTCTGCACGAGGCCACAGATGGGTTTTATGTAACACAAGGACAATGAATGAATGAAAACTTTATTTAACAGATTGCAGAATGGGTACAATACAGTACGGCTCAATACACACAATTGTTAAGGGGATGCAGACCAGAGAAAGACTTTCATCTTGTTTACATCAGGGTCCCCCATTTTCAATTCATACCTAAGAGAGGAGAGGGAGAGGAGAGGAGAGGAGAGAGGAGGAGTGTTGGGGACACAAGATCCCAATGCATTGTCCCGTGGGATTATGCCCCCCCCCTCCCCGCGGCGATATTAATATTTGATTAGAAACGCAAGCAAGGCTTGTCGCGCGCGACTCATGTGGTCCTTGGGGGCTACCTGGTGCCCGCGGGAACCGTGTTGGTGTATTACACACGCAAGGCCACAGCGGGCCAATGAATTCATAATCACTGTAAAATATATATATATATTTTAAATCCACTCACCACACAACAGCCAAAGCAGTGACCGATCTCATCTTCCATTGAATATTGCAGCTTCTCCATCGTGACAAGTCCGACTCGCGTTGAGACACGTTATTTTATCCCATGGAAAGTGTAAACAATTGACCATTGACATTTGATTCCCTCGCGCTCTCGTCCCCCCGCCCCCCTCCTCCTCACGAGCTCCATGTAACGCGGAAGTGCAGTGGTCTATGCCATGTCGCGCAGCTCCTCTCTGATTGAGTCTCAGACCGCTGAGGGCTGTCAATCATTCAACCAGCGTTTGTGAGTAGCGTGCGCAAAGTTGCACGGGCGGGGCTTAGATGACTCAAATAGCCTATTTTGATTGAATAATAGAATAAAAAGATCAACCCGTGCAGGGAAAGTTGCACTTGAGTGATTGACAGCCAGTGTTGTGCTAGTTACTGAAAAATAGTAACTCAGTTACTTTACTAGTTACTTCATTTCAAAGTAACTTCGTTACTGTACTAGTTACTTACACCCAAAAGTAATGAGTTACTGTGAAAAGTAACTATTTAGTTATTTAAAAAAAAAAAAATCTCAAGTCCCATGCCCCATATACTCAAAATCGGTTGATCAACTTGACAGTTTCCATTCACATCACCGAACTCTGCTAAGCAATGTGGTCTAGAGCGTTTCATTATATATTTATTTCTCTCCCACCCACCCACCCACCCCCTCCTAATGTACAGTCCCCTCCCCATCATATGTATATACTCTGTCAGGATCTAGGGGTAACAGTACTGTATATTTGAATACCGCTTATGTCACAAATGTATCAGTACTAAATACCTATATGTCCCTATGCCATAAATGTCATGTATGTTGTGTATGTCATAAATGTCTATATGAATTGAAAATGGGGGACCCTGATGGAAACAAGACAAACGTCTTTCTCAGGTCTGCATCCCCTTAACAATTGTATGTATTGAGCCGTACTGTATTGTACCCATTCTGCAATCTGTTAAATAAAGTTTTCATTCATTCATTCATTCATTCATTCATTCATTCATTCATAACCATCTTGCAAAGTTGTTTAAGATATCAATCAAAGCATTGCAACGTTAGAATAGTTAGGATATCAATTGTGCATGAAAGGACTATATTTATATTGTTTGATTAGTATTATGAGATTCCCTGGCAGATTTCGTACAGTCAAAATCCGTTGATCTTGAGTTTCAGTGAACACATTGCACTCACCAGTCTGCGGTGGTCCAGATGTAAATAACGTTAGTCCAGTTGACTCCAGCAGCCCTTCAAACATGTTCTTTATCTCGTTTCCATGTTGTATATTAATTATCTCTCCAAGTAGTTGCTAAATGGTTTGTTAGTTCGTTATTACTGCGTTCTTATTATGTAGATTCATAGCGAGCGTCCTCTTGTTGTTTACTAGAGCGTCTATTTCTTTCCGTAGCCTCATTTCTGGTTTGCGCATTTCTGATTGGCCAGTGGCCACTGACTGACGCTGGCTGGTCAGAGAACGTCAGAGAACGTCAGTCAGTGGCCAATCAAGAAATGAGCAAACCAGAAATGAGGCTACGGAAGAAATAGACGCTCTCTACAGTAACCGAAACAAACGCAGGCGAAATAAGGACGCTCGCTATGAATCTACATACAAAGAACGCAGTAACGAACTAACAAACCATTCAGTAACGTAAGTAGCGTTACTGAATTTAAAAAGTAATGCGTTAGAGTACTATTTACGGCAAAAAGTAACTTCGTTACTGTAATGCGTTACTTTGTAACGCGTTAGTCCCAACACTGTTGACAGCTCGCATTACTGCAGTTATGTGAGCACTGCAGGCCTGATCAGAGAGCTCAGAGAGCTTGGCCATTTTTGAAGAAAAAAAAAATCACTGGCATTTTTTTACAGAGGAAAACATTTCTAATAAAAAAATAATAATAATAATAATAATTAAAAAAAAATATATATATATATATATATATATATATGTATGTAAATAAAATTACTAATAATTATGAGTGAATTTGTGTTTCAGGTGTTGTCATGGAATAACCTCCACTGGTACACACTCTTCCCAAGAAGTGTCTCTTTTAGTATCTGCTGTCTGTATTGTTTATGTATGTTCCTTGTTCGCTTGTGCTTCTGTGGAAGTGATGTGTGCAGAACTACACCATTCAACAGAAGTTCTGTGTGAAGAAATGTAGCAAGAAAAGACTAGAGTCCACTAGAGCAGTGGTTTCCAAACTTTTTCTCAAAGGAAGAACATTACGGGAAATGTCTTTACCGTCTTCTCCAGAGTCAGACAAGAAGATATATACCAATTTGCTCTCAGTGTGTTCAGTAGAAAGCTATCCGATTGCAAGCTAGCCTAGCTTAGCACAAAGCTTAGGCTAGCATGTTCCTTTAAGAGACCCCTAATTTGCCATTGTATACACACTGATGGCCCCCATCCACATACAATTACAAATTCCTTCTTTTAAAATATCTTTATGTATATTTCATTATATTCATTGCATAAAAAACATTAACAGCATTAACTGTACAACAATGAACCTAAATAGTGAAGGGTCGGGTACACCTATATTTGGACGATGTTTTGATCCTCATTTTGACTTAACGATTATCCACAGGCGTTCGGCAATATAGGTTCAATAAAGGTGTACCCGTGGGGTTTCTAGTGTGTGGGCTCTAGTCTCTTTTTTTTTCTCCCCCATGGACATTTAAGCATTTAAGGTTTGTTGTTTCAGAGCAGTAAGCTGGGTGTGGAGGCGGTGGTGGCTCTGTTGGAGGCTACCCCTGATACCCCTCCCTGTGTCATGGGCCTGTCAGGAAACCAGGCCGTACGCCTGCCTCTCATGGAGTGTGTGGAAATGGTACGTCCATCCCTCATCCCTCATTATGAAGACATATCAATAAGTAGACTTATTCATAGTCGACAGGGAACTTTACCAACACAGCCATACCACAGCTCATTAGTCTCTAATGATAATAGTCACCTGTTGTTCAAGTTGTCTGTGATCGAACACTATGAATCACCCAATGAGGTGATTTAAGATGCATAAATAAAGGGGAAAAGGTTTAAATAAATAAACATAAACTTTTCAACCACATTGCTTTCATCAACATTTCAATGTAGCTGAAACATCGGTGTGTCACATAAGTGGTGTAATAAATGTCACACAGCAAGTGGAGAGAATTATGCAACTTATTGTTTACCTAATGAAGACGGCAAAACACTTTGGTTGTTGAGGTCTGAGGGACTTAGACTAGCGAAGTCCTTATCTTATTAATAACCTCTTACAATTCACCTTTATAGTATGTATGTGATATTTATAGAACTGCTTGCCAATAAAAAAAACATCTTCATTCAATTAATTCATGTCTTTTATTCGTATATAATTCATTTATTACTATTATGTCTTTTAAATTCTGTGTAAACTGTTTAGGAGGAACTGATACAAATTTTTTTTATTATATAATCATCAAGGCAACTTTTTGGTCAATTTATTTGGATATTGCCATAAGAAGTATTGCGTTACACGTTTGACTCATCTGCCCTCATTTGCAGACTAAACTGGTGCAAAAAGCCATGAACGAGAAGCGGTTTGATGAGGCCATTACACTGCGTGGCGGGTGAGAGCAGACTCACTCATTTGTTGTAATAATCAGATCAAATGTTCTTTTGATTGACTATAGTCACACAGCTGCCATTTTGCTCTTATGTCACACTCGGGTTGGGATTCCTTTTCCACCCTGTTCCCAAAATGGGCACCATGTGAATTTGGTCAATGACTGTTAAATTGTGTGATGTTATTGTTTATAGGAGCTTTGAGAATAACTGGAACATCTACAAGCGTCTTGCTTTCCATAAGCCTGCCCAGACCAAGGTGATAACCTACACACACACATTTTAATATGTTTTTTTTTATTTGTGTTCATATTTGAGACAAAACGCCTAATTTGACAGGAAGTTAGCCAAAATGCCAATATCGCTTACAGCCCCTTTAAGCTTACTCCATGTTTATTTAGGCTAATGTTAGCCAGTGCAATCTAGCTGTCATCAACCAGCTAACCTAGATAGCTAATATACTGTAGCTAACATTAGTCAACTTAAGGTTAGTAATGTTGTGTCTAATTTGTTATTATTTTATTGTTGTATTTTATCAAATGCACATGCAAAAAAATTATATCATTGACATTGGCTGGCCTGCTCTCTGTTCTCAGTAAGATTTATTGATCCCATTGGGGAAATGTGGGCGTCATAGCAGCATGGGGGAGGGGAGGAACAGGTATGGGCAGGGTAATAGTAGAATACATAAATATAGGCAATAACACTATAGTAAGATAAAAATAAGCAGTCTAAACAATATAATTAACTCTGAATATGAGAAAGTAAACGGTGTAATCAAGGGTGCAGCTGAGGGTCTGTATGCCCTATCAGTTATATTATACTTTACAATAAATATGGGCAATAAAACATTTAGAATCTGAATATATACTATGAGTCAGTAAAGTATACAGAATACACAGGTGCAGTATACATAAGGTACCCTACCTGGCATGATATACGTTATAGTCCATGCAGTTTAGGTGGTAAGAGTGGGACATTGAGAAACCCATGCGTTGTGACCACAGCCGCTCTCTTTCCTCAGAGCAACTACACCCTGGCCATCCTGAACGTGGGAGCTCCGGCTGCGGGGATGAACGCGGCGGTGAGGTCTGCTGTGAGAGTAGCTCTCGCTACGGGACACAAGGTCTGGGCTGTCAGCGACGGCTTCCAAGGACTGGCTAATGGAGCGGTAAGGCTTTCCGCTCGCTTCCTCATTAAAGGCCCAGTCTGTAATTAATATGATCACATACATTTTGGCTGTACGAGATTTTTCGAGAATTTTGCAAGTTTGATTTGTAGCTGGAAAACAAGCCTTTTACTTGTACTTATCAGTGTTTAGCCAATGTTTACAAACATTACAAATGATGTTATTGAATGATGTTTTTGAGTTTGCAGTGAATCCACAACTAAAAAGATTGGTTTTATCGGGTATCACAGTAGCTAAAAAACTGATCGCATCACGTTGGTTTCAACCGGAAAAAATGTGCCGAAAAGTGTGGTTTCTTACATATCTTGATGTGATATATCAAGAAATATCTACAGCAAGAATTCTGGGGCTCAATGAATCCAAAATGTCAATGTGGTTAGAAGTGGTGGAGAGAATAAAAGCTAGCCTATAATGGTGGTGTCTGGTTAGGAGTGAGGGATAATGGAGGTACTATCCAAGAGGGGGTCTGGGAGGGGGGGGTTTGAGCTGGAGCATATGTGTGTAGGGTTTTAGAAAATAGGTATTAGGGGTATATTATATACTAACATTTATATAATTGTAATTTCGCTGGATATACACTGTATACGGCTAAAATGTTATTATAGACTATTTTTGTTTTATCCTGTTTCTGTACTTGCATATATTATAACCACCTTTACTGAAAGTTTCATTATGCATTGTGTGTTGAGTACTGACTTTTAATAATTTTTTGTTTTGCAATAATAAAAAAAAATATAAAAAAAAAAAAACATTACAAATGTAAACAAAGCTCTTGCAGCATCAAAATGCCTCAAGACGTCACTCAATCAACTTCTCTAGATCCCCTCCAGCTTTCAGCTGCGATTTGTTTAAATTTGGATTACACATCGCACCTTTAAAGTAGATTTTCTTAACAAATGTGCAATCTATGGCCACATTTCAGCCACTGATCTAAGCTAAGTTGGTTATCTAATTAGAAAACAAGGACACATAGTGTCGTAGATGTGAAACATTCTCCCATAGATTGAACTTTGAACCGTTTATGTCACAAATGTATCAGTACTAAATACCTATATGTCCCTATGCCATAAATGTCATGTATGTTGTGTATGTCATAAATGTCTATATGAATTGAAAATGGGGGACCCTGATGGAAACAAGACAAACGTCTTTCTCAGGTCTGCATCCCCTTAACAATTGTATGTATTGAGCCGTACTGTATTGTACCCATTCTGCAATCTGTTAAATAAAGTTTTCATTCATTCATTCATTCAACTAGCCTTACACACCATGCTATGCCTGTGAGCTGCCACTGGGGGCAGGAATGAGCCAAAGAGTGAGTTAGTAACATTGCTGATCTCTATGAGATGCTTCCCATTGAAAATTAAGCTATTTATTTTCTATTCATTCGTTTCAGTTGAAGTGGTCCAAGCAGTTATATTGTCTCTTAAAATTAAAATTAAAAATATATATTACAACTGTGCCGGTCATATCTATCTAATCTAGAGCATTGATTAGATTAGATTCAAATGTATTGTCAAGTACAATACAACGAAAATAAGTTTGGCATTCAACCACAGAGTGCAAATGTAACAGTAAAGTGCAGTAGTAATATACAATGTACAGGTAATTAAACTGGATATAAAATATACAAATTAGTACTACTGAGTAGTGCTACTCAGATGTATGTACAGCGTTGTAGTATATGTACAGTGTTACAGGTATAAAGACAGTATGGTCGTAGTCATACTGACCAGCAGCGTAACTAGTAGAGTAGGTAAGGGATATGTACATTGTACATAGAGTACATAGAGTATCTACAGATATGTAAAACGCCATATACAGACAACAATCTGAATTGCAAATACGTAGCACAAGACAACAGCAGTACTTCCAAGGTTCCAAACCAAGTCACCTATTAGCCATGCGACTAAGAGTCAACGCAAAATTTGCAGATATAACTACCATTAGAGCACAACAAGGACTTGTTACAGAACCCAAAGAAATAAACACGACATTCAAAGAATTTTACTCCAACTTATACAAATCAGAAACGACCTTCGATCAAAACAAAATGGACACATATCTTAATCAAATTAACCTCCCTAAACTTTCAGAGGATGACGCTAAACAGTTAGAAACACCGATCACACTAGATGAACTTAGGGAGGCCATATCTGAAATGCAAAGTGGAAGGGCCCCTGGAAGAGACGGTATCCCACCAGAAATGTACCGCTCTTGTTGGGACATAATTGGACCCTTATTACTAAATATGATTTTATACTCAGTCAAGGAGGGGAACTTCCATAAGAATGACAATATTGCACTCATAACAGTCCTCCTCAAAAAAGACAAAGACCCCACCGAGTGCGGTAGTTACAGACCTTTAAGCCTCCTCGGAACCGATATCAAACTGTACTCTAAGGTATTAGCCATCAGACTACAAAAGCATATGACGTCTTTAATTCATCCGGACCAAACAGGCTTCATAAGAGGCCGCCTGATCACTGATAACATAAGACGATTACTACACGTACTAGATGCTAACAAGGAAGACAACACACCTAAGGCGATGCTGTCCCTGGATGCAATGAAAGCTTTTGACAGGTTGGAATGGTCGTATCTATGGGCAGTATTAGAAAGGATGGGGTTAGGAAAAGGATTCATTGATATGATTAAAGTATTATACAAAGACCCATCGGCCATGATTACAACAGGTACAATCAGTATCACGGTCTTCCAGACAGGGTTGCCCCCTTAGTCCCGGACTATTCGATCTATCATTAGAGCCTTTAGCACAATATATAAGACAATCCCAATCCATAGAACCAATCGTAATCAAGGGCACACAACACAAAATTTGTTTATATGCGGACGACGTAATACTGTTCATGCAAAACCCCAACACCGCACTGCCTCATCTTCTCAAGTTGATTGAGGACTTTGGAGATTTATCGGGATTTAGGATAAATTGGCCGAAGTTGGCCTTCCTCCCACTTAACGCCCCTGCAAAAAGAAATATAACCCTCCCAGAAGAGATACCGATGGTAAAACACTTTAGATGTTTGGGAGTTGAAATATTCCCTACCATAAGCCAAACGGTGAAGCACAATTACATAAAAATCCAAAACAAAATCAAATACGACCTTGTCAGGTGGTCAAAACTTAAAAACTCAGTACAAGCACGGATATCAATAATTAAGATGGACGTCCTACCTAGAATCAACTTCTTCAGCTCAATGCTACCGTTACCCCCTCCAAAGGGTTACTGGAAAGAATTACACTCCTCCACATACAAATTTATTTGGAATAACAAACCACCACGTATAAAAAGATCCACCGCACAGAGAAACAAAGCAGACGGTGGTATGGCATTTCCAGATTTCCACCACTATTTTAAGGCATACACTTTAAGACCACTGACAACATGGTTTGATCCCCAAGCATCAGTATCCTGGAGAAATTTAGAAGAAAATATAGTAGCTCCACATAGGCTGAAGGACATAGTGTACACCAAATTATCAATTAAGCAATGCGAACGGAAATTTGGCCCCATAATCACTCATGCAATCCGGATATGGCGTGAAACACAAAAAAAAGACTCTATCCCACATAAATGGCATAATCATACTCCCTTATTCAATAACAATGCACTCTTGATTGTAAAACAACCTATAAGATTCCCTAGATGGGAAAAGCAAGGCATACACACATTAGGAGACGTTTTCAACAAACAGGGTTTTTGTAGTTTTGATGAGATATGCAAAAAATTTAATCTCACCAAGTCCTCATATTATTTTTACGCACAGTTATTGTTATGTTTGAAGGCTCACGGTGTTCCATTAAGGATACCAATTGTACACCACAGATACCACAAATTCTTCTATGAAAGAGAGACATCGAGAGGTTTTGTTTCAGATTTTTATCATCAATTACTAACGGCCTCATATGAAACCCTACATCTAGACTCAGTCTGGAGGAGGGATATACCAGACCTGGAGATAGACTTTGACTGGCAAGAAGCCTGGGCAAATGTACGCCTTGCATCAAGGAACCCGGACCATCAACAAATCAATCTTAACTATATTCACAGGACATACTTAACTCCTATAAGACTGAACAAAATGGGTCTTAAACAAGACTCCAAATGCTCCTTATGTACAAATGGGGACGAAGGGACATTTATGCACATGTACTGAGACTGCCCACCAGTTAAGATATTTTGGAAAGAAGTGACCCAGCAATTGTCAAATCTCTTAACTCTGGATATACCTGTACACCCCTCTGTATTACTGCTGAATGATGTCTGTGAGCATGCAGTACCTCCACAGCTAAAGAGATTGGTTTTATCCGGTATCACAGTGGCTAAAAAGCTGATAGCATCACGATGGTTTGCCGTAAGGTCTGGATTCTTACATATCTCGATGTGATTTATCAAGAAATATCAACAGCTAGAATTTTGGGTCTCAATGAATCCAAAATGGCAATGTGGTTAGAAGTGGTGGAGAGAATAAAAGCCAGCATATAATGGTAGTGTCTGGTTAGGAACAAATTATAATTGTTGGATTATCCAATGGGGGGTCCGGGAGAGGGGGGTACGAGCTGGAGCATATGTGTATTTGTATATCCTATTGTGTGTTGTCATGTTTGTTTATGTGTTTGTTTAAAAAATAATAAAAAAATAAAATACAAAAAGATATGTAAAAGGATTATGTGCAGGTATGTGGTATATAAGCATATATGCAGCATACTTACTTAAGTTTCAAGTTTCTTTAATAGTTGTCATACAGAAGTACAGAATACTTTCATACAAAATGCTTCTTACTGTTACGCCCCAGAGACTGTGCTAGACAAGATAGTATCAAATAACATAGTATAGCATGTAATTTAGAAGTAGAAAATGAGGTCACAGTGTTCAGTATAGACATATGTACAATGTTCGATGCAGAAGACGTAACTGAGTTACCATATAATATACAATACTATGCAGTGTACTAATGTACAGTACTATATAGTGCAAAGCAGAAATGGGATGAGGTACAATTTACAGTAAGGTGTACGAGTTGTAGTGCAATCCTTCATCAATAAATATAAAGTGTGGGGAGTGGGTGCTACAGTGCGTTTGTTTAAAGTGAGTGTGTGCTATAAAGTGTGTGGAGTGGGTGCTACAGTGTGTTTGTTTAAAGTGAGTGTGTGCGTGTGGATGTGTGTGCTATGTGCGTTTGATGGTTGTTGTTGTGTAGTGTTCAAGTATTTAGTTTAAGTATATCAGTAAGTATATACAGCATTATTGTACATGCTATCATACACAATGGCATGTACGGTGATCTTGAAATTCTAGATACATGTTTGTCACAGAGACAGTGGGATAATGGATGTCTCCCCACAGCTGACTGAGATGTTATGGCACAGTGTGGCTGGATGGACAGGTCAAGGAGGCTCGCTGCTAGGGACCAAACGGTAAGACGACCTCCCTCCCTGTGCTTGTAATATTATATTATAGGATATATTCATCCTGTGGGGAAATCCAGGTGTCAGAGCAGCAGCCGCTATGGCAGTGAAGAGAGAAGGAGGAGAGTTGCAGGTAGGAATCCAAACAAACCAGGATAATAAGAATATATATATAATATACAGACTCTAACTAAGTCGACCCCAGGTACAAATATACAATATATAGCTAACCATGATATTCCTCTTATTGGATTGCATGATATGATACAGTATCAAACTGAAATGATCATTCACATGAATAAAAAACAATAGTACAGAATCAGAATGATACATATTGGTGTATTACCCAGCTTCACCGTAGAGCTCCCAAAACCCACCCACAGTCCTAAATGGTAGAACCCAAAAATATAAACATCAAATACTGTATGAGTGCCACGCCTTACCTTACCATACCTGACTTTACCTTACCTTACCTTACCTGACTTGACCTTACCTTACCATACCTGACCTTATCTTACCATACCTTACCTTACGATACCATACCTGACCTTATCTTACCATACCATACCATACCATACCTGACTTTACCTTACCTTACCTGACTTTACCATACCATACCTGACCTTACCATACCTTATCTTATCTTACCATACCATACCTCACCTTATATAATCTGACCTGACCTTAACTCATTGACCGCCACGTTGGGAAATGGATCTGACAATCGAGTCGCTCACCTTGTTTGCAGGGCTATAACTATTTAAATATTATAGCTATATATGCAATACTATGGCCCATTTGACATTGAGTATCTATCGTTCAAGATGTGGAAAAGGAATATTTTTTCCATCCATACATTATCGTTTTATACCGTGGTGAATATACCGTAAGTATGTTTTTTGTGGTCTGGGGTAATTCCTGGAAGGCTAGTAATGACCCGCAACGCATATTATACTTAATCCATTGGCATTTCGTCTCTATACACGCTACAATTAAAAATTAAAATGCATATGATCGGTATATTATGTTCCATCATGCATGCATGCAAAGGGGGGGGGGGGGGTCGTTTATGATTAATTGATTGTCAATAACGGCATTCGTTAGTACAACAGCATACGTTGATCAGAGCGATGGCTATGAGAACAATGGACAACCAAGCTGAAATTAACGTTAGATTGCTCTTACCTGTGGCCGGTGAGACTCCAAAAAGAATATTCCAATTATTTGATTGCCATCTGCTAGATCGTATGTCCATTTGGCCCACGCCATAACCCCCAAAAGCATAATGATTCTGGCGTCCCGAAGGCAATTCAATGCGATCGAGTGTATATCTTGATCCACATTACAAGATAACTCCGCCCGGAAGACTTTCAATGACGCACAGAGTCATACTTCCTTCAGAAAGTAAGTGCAACATTGGCCGCATACCACCAGGCGGCGGTATCGGACCGTTGCGATCTCAGACACAGTGCCACACATTTCCACAGCACAGCAGGATGAATTATGAATGGAAATAGCGAATAAAAGAAATAACGATCCAATAACGAGTATACTCGTTGTTGGCAGTATTCGATTGGCGGGCTATAACGAGTTAACTCGTTTTTGGCGGGGAATGGGTTAACGCGTGATAGTGATCTTTAATCTTTGTCTTCTACTCCCTCAGAACTCTTCCAAATAAACACCTAGAGAAGATCATCGCCACCCTCAACAAGTACAGCATCTCAGCCTTGCTTGTAATCGGAGGCTTTGAGGTAAGAGATGGTTTGGGATCAATTCACTTACAGTTCCAATCAACTTGAAAACTTGATTATCATGATCAATTATTTTTCCTCCTGAATTGATTAAATTGAAGGTGTCTGCTACCCCGTAACAGAGAACCAATAACAAGTAACTTGTCAGTTACTTGATACTGATAATGATCACTCTACCTATGTGTCTACAGGCGTATGAAGGCGTGCTGCAGTTGTTTGAGGCCCGGAGTCGTTTCGATGAGCTCTGCATCCCCATGCTCGTCATCCCTGCTACCATCAGTAACAACGTCCCTGGTACTGATTTCAGCCTGGGAGCTGACACTGCTGTCAACTCTGCCATGGAGGTAATGCATATCTACAACTAATATACTGTATATATTGAAATACGTGGTAGAACAGTAGTAGGACCAGACATACAGTAAAGAAAAGAGTGCTGTTTAACAGACAGACTATACCTAACCTAACACTCTACATTCACTATTAATGTACTTACAATATAGTAGCAGTGTTTGTTTATGTTTATGTTTTGTTAGGATCCCTATTAGCTGTCAAATGAATGACCGCTAGTCTTCCTGGGGTCCTCACAAGAAAACAATACAACAGAATACAAATACAGAATGTAATTAGTAATACAATTACACTAACAAAAGTGCAGTGAGTGTCCAGGAGTGCAGTAGTCCAATTCACCTTTGTCCATATTCACACGTGGCCATTTTTGCTCTTATGTCATGCTCAGGTTGGGATTCCTTTCCTGAGTTCCCACCTTGGGTGGGAGTGGGTGAAATAAGTAAGCTAATGCTAACAGGGAAACTAGCATCTGCTAGTTAGTGGCTTTGATCTTGCAGAATTACCAGAGCCTGCTCTTTGTCCATTTCATATAGCGAGGTCACAAAATGTCAAAATGAATAAGACTGCTTAGTGACTGATCTAGAGAGGCGACAGTATAAACAAACAGCACTCATTCATGTCATCTAAATACAGCCTGTCCTGTCCCCTCCGATTGCCTCCTCAGAGTTGTGACAAGATCAAGCAGTCTGCCACTGGGACCAAGAGGCGTGTGTTTGTGGTGGAAACCATGGGGGGCTACTGTGGTTACCTGGCAACCACCACCGGTATAGCCGTAGGCGCTGATGCCGCCTACATCTTCGAAGACCCCTTCACCATCCACGACCTGAAGGTGAGACTTCTAGTTCAACCCTGCTTCCTCGTATTTTCCTCTCGAGTACAAACCCCTTCATTTTCTGTTAAATGTATAGCGTATGACATATCATGCCAGTTAGGGTACCTTGTGTATACTGCACCTTGTGTATACCATTTACTTTACTTACTCATAGTATATATTCAGATTCTAAGTGTTATTGACCATATTTATTGTAATGTATAATATAACTGATAGGGCATACAGACTCTCATCTGCACCTTAGATTACTTTGTTTACTTTCTCATATTCTTATATTCAGAGTCAATTACATTCTTTACACCGTTTATTTTTATCTTTACTATAATTGTATTGCCTGTATTTATATCTTCTAATCTACTGTACCCTGCCCATACCTGTAGCTCCCCTTCCCCATGCTGCTACGATGCCCGAATTTCCCTAAGGGGATCAATAAAGGAATATCTTGTCTTATCTTAAATATGACATCAGTTAATTTGCTGGACTTACATTAACCCTTTCAGGCATATGGAGAGCTTGCCACTCGATTTAGAGTTCTATAATTAAAAAAATAAAAATAAAAAATAGTTAAAGGTGAAACACTTTGACATTTAGAATTCTAGCTTTTATAGTGTCCTGTTTCCCAGACCTTTCTTCATCCTCGTTCTGTGGAATTCTTACCGGCTGAAACCCTATCTCCTCCCTGTTGCATTTGGAAACAAGATGTACGTTGAAAGTCCAGGAAGTATCAAAAGGATGTTTATTTACATAAACAAAGGTCTCACACAGAATGCAAAACTAATTGAAAGTCTTTAGAGGTCTAAGGAAAGATATACGAAACTAAATGAATACGTTTTATCTCTTGTGGTTGTGCGGCCTATCTCTCCTAGCTTTCCTCATGGCTCCCCTCCTCCTCTTTCCTGTCCTGATGTTCTCTGTCCCACTATCAAGACTTAACTGAACTCGACCGGAAGAGCTCTCTCTCTCACTCACTCACTCACTCACTCACTCACTCACTCACTCACTCACTCACTCACTCACTCACTCACTCACTCACTCACTCACTCACTCACACACACACTCACACACTCTCTATCACTCTCTATCACTCTCTCTCTCCCTCGTGTCGAGATGTTTCTCTTAAAGGCCAACCTTCACGTTGTATTTTTGTTCAATAAACAATGTGGACTAGGCCAACAGTGATTTTCATGAAGAAGGGAAAAAAAAGTATTGAAATTGACCCAGTTTTAGCGTTTTTATCAAACATTTTGTCTGCCCAACACAATCACCACGCACGTGGATATTTTAATCAATGGTTCATAACGTGCGTGTGTAATCAAAATGATCTCGTCACAACAGGTGCAGGGCACCAGGGGGCTCACCAGGGGGCGCTGAGAGTCACACACAGCTAGTGGCAGGCACTGCAGGCAGAGAGCCTTGCTACCATAGATATATGCTTGCCCAGATTCGGCTCAAATAAGGGACTAAACACGTTTCGCAATTATGCCACATCAATGTGGAACGCCCTACCCAAAGCTGTAAAGGAATGTGGATCACTACCCACTTTCAAAACCTCTCTCAAGGGACACCTACGGGAGACTGCAATTCAAAACTGGCCCCTGTAAATATCCTAACCCAACCCCCTCCAATGTACAGTCATTTACCTAGTATGGTTTTGTCAATAGTCCAATGTACAATTTTGCTTGTTTGTACAGTGTGTCCCCCCCCCCCCTCAATTGTACAGTTTTGCTTGTTTATACAGTGTTTCTCCCCCCCCCCCCCCCAACCACCTCCAATGTAAATTACCCAGTATGGTTGTCAATATCCCAATGTACCCAACCCCCCCCACCCAACCTCCTCCAATGTACAGTTTCTACGTCAAATGTATATACTCCCTTTTCTTGACTCCTTCTGTATCACAAACAGTACTGTATTTGCAAATCTGGTATGTCATAAATGTATAGATGTAGCAGTACTGACTATCTGTATGTCAAGTATGTCATATATGTCCTGATGAATTGAAAATGGGGGACCCTGATGTAAACAAGACGAGAGTCTTTCTCTGGTCTGCATCCCCTTAACAATTGTGTGTATTGGGCGGCTAGGTGGTGTAGTGGTCTAAGGCACTCGCCACCAGTGTGGAGACGCTAGGATTCGCGTGTTCGAATCCAGCTCTCCACATTGTTTTTCAGTTTGGCTGGTCGTCCGCAGTAATACACATTGGCCGTATTACGGGGAGGGAAAACTGAAGGGTGGGGATCGAACGTTGTGAACAAGCGACTCCTACAAGTCGGTTGGTGCGCCTGCGCAGTAGAATCAGGAAGTGTCGGGGGCAGCGTGAGCCTCCCACGCGTTACTCCTCGACACTGAGTGATCGAGCTGCGCAGGTGAAAAGATGCGACTGCTGTTACCTCAAGTACCGGAGGGGACTTGTGCTATGTATGACTTAGTCCACATTGCAGCCGGCTTGTGGGAGGCAAGAAACAGCGTTCGTGACAGGGGAGGGTTGAATTGGATGATACGAAATTGGGATGGGAGAAAATATAGAAAATGGGAGAAAAAGTGGATCAAAAAACAATTGTGTGTATTGAGCTGTACTGTATTGTACCCATTCTGCAATCTGTTAATAAAGTTTTCAATCAATCAATCAATCAATGCTACTACTAGCCGAATGAAAATGTATCTGTTTCACCTAACACTATTGCTCCGTGATTATAGCCATCCTAAAGCTAACCACTATTTGTAAAAGCCACAACCACGTTACCATATTTGTAATAATGTAAATCATTGTGTCGTTGTACACATATTGTGTTTATAACGTTAGTAGCTAACATAGCTTAGCTTGGTAGCTATTGTGCTAACAACATATCCCGACATCCGGCTCGCTGGCCGGCATGAACGGCCGACCCAAAATGGTTCTCTCCTCTCTGTACACCCCGTCCCCACGGGTACCCTGTCGGGGGGCCCATGGACGCGACAACGGCGACAATGGTGGCAGCCTGTAGGGTGCTCGAGCCCGTAAAGGCTAGTGGTACACGATAGCTATGAGCTAACTAACTACGGCCGCCGCTGTTGTCGCGTCCACAAGCTCCTCCGCAGGACACCCGCGAGGACGGGGGCACACAAAGAGGAGAGAACCATAGGCTAACGTCAGTGTAGTGGTCCCGACTGTAGCAGGGACGGCGGAGCTATAGGCTAACTGTGATGCACCGAGTGGGCCACCATTGATCTAGTACTATGACCCGGACGGGCAAGGCATTTCCTGAAGTGACGTCACGGCCGTGCTAGCGTCTGATAAGCTTTTAGATTCGGCTCATTAATATGCACCTGTAGTGACGTCGGCGTTTGATAAGCTTTTTTGATTCGCGCGTGCATGTTATTCGTGCATGGACCTTTTTAACTCTTTCATAGTGGCATTTCCGGTGTCAAATGGAAAAAAATAAATAATGAAATGATATACCAATGATGTAAACTACCCATAATTGATCAGTAGGGTTTAACCTGGAGGTTGGGCTTTAAGCAATGTGGCCTTGAAGCCCTGTGCACCAGCTCTGTCCCGTTATCTGCGTTGCTATGGCAGATCTTGCACAGGCCCTGGGCTCATACAGAAATGGAGTGAAATGTGTCTGTCTAATACAGATTCAGTCTAAAAAACTAAACACCATTTTGCCAGAATTAAAAGGTGTTATACCTACGTACTTTACGTATTTTTCCTGTTATAATCCTAATGAAAACCAATTACCGTACTTTTCGCACTATAAGCCGCACCTGACTATAAGCCGCAGCAGCTAAATTGAATGATGTGTACATATATAAGCCGCACTGGACTATAAGCTGCATGTGTTTTAATGTTTAATTACCATATGTAAGGAGTGGACCCTGCGGCTTAATTTGACTCAACACGGGAAACCTCACCCGGCCCGGACGCGTGAATATTAAAGGCAACCAACTTGTGTTCGGCTTTTCTCTGATTGGCCGCGCCCCCCCGCCCCCACGCGCAGGCAAGCGCAGCCGTCCCACGTCCCAAATGAAATCCAAAGAGCACGCGCGGCAGCGCGGCAGCGCGGGCAACCAACTTCTGTAGTGTTGGGCTGCTGTTCCAACGCACTTGTGTTGGGCTGTGGTAGCAGTGGAGCGTGGAGCGCTGCTGACTGATTATTATGTTTCGCGTTTTTAACAACCAACGGTAGATTCACTCGTCACTGTACATGTATAAACAAAGCCCATACAGTTATGAAATAATAAACACTGTTAGGACTCGCAATAATAAACACTGTTACGACTATATATATATATATATATATATATATATATATATATATATATATATATATATATATATATATATAGGTACTAAATACCTATATGTCCCTATGCCATAAATGTCATGTATGTTGTGTATGTCATAAATGTCTATATGAATTGAAAATGGGGGACCCTGATGTAAACAAGACAAACGTCTTTCTCAGGTCTGCATCCCCTTAACAATTGTATGTATTGAGCCGTACTGTATTGTACCCATTCTGCAATCTGTTAAATAAAGTTTTCATTCATTCATTCATTCACTATCTGACTCTTAATAATAAACACTAGTGTTAGGACTATCTGACTCTTACTAATAAACACTGTGTTAGGAATATGAGAGCTCTGTCATTGAAGTGGGTGGTGGCAGTGTAACAACGTTCACCCTGATGTAAAGTAGCGATTTTTATTGTTTTGTCATGACAACCCAATTACATAATCCAACATATGTGTAAAGAAACAACATATTCCAGTTAACGGAATATTTTTTAATGATTCATTACGGTATAAATTAGGTTAACTGGAGCCAGCGGGGCAATGCGGTTGTTCATTCACCGGCTTCAGTGCGCCGCCCGCGGCTTGACTCGGTTCAGCGTTCACCCTGATGTAAAGTAGCGATTTTTATTGTTTTGTCATGACAACCCAATTACATAATCCAACATATGTGTAAAGAAACAACATATTCCAGTTAACGGAATATTTTTTAATGATTCATTACGGTATAAATTAGGTTAACTGGAGCCAGCGGGGCAATGCGGTTGTTCATTCACCGGCTTCAGTGCGCCGCCCGCGGCTTGACTCGGTTCAGCGTTCACCCTGATGTAAAGTAGCGATTTTTATTGTTTTGTCATGACAACCCAATTACATAATCCAACATATGTGTAAAGAAACAACATATTCCAGTTAACGGTATATTTTTTAATGATTCATTACGGTATAAATTAGGTTAACTGGAGCTGTGGAAACGATTATCTTAAATTATGGCTATGTGTCTAATATGGCTGTCTCAAACACAAGGACCTGGGGGAGCCTCATGCGCATGCGCGGCTCTCTGCCGCGACTCTCTTGTCTCTCTTGTCTCTCTTGCCGCAAGGCCGCGTGCTAGTGGATTGATTGATTGGCCGTGTGGCCAATCAGAGAAACGCTGAACGAAAAGCTGAACACAAGTTGGTTGCCTTTAATATTCACGCGGCCCGGACACGGAAAGGATTGACAGATTGATTGCTCTTTCTCGATTCTGTGGGTGGTGGTGCATGGCCGTTCTTATATTGAGCTTTAAGTTCCCACCTCTACAGAGAATGACTCCCACATCTACAGAGAATGACTCCCACCTCTACAGAGAATGACTCCCATTGGGACACAATACTGTCGGACAAATAACAAGAATTAACTCATTTGTATTAAGTTTAGCAAATAAGGGAACAGATAAATAACATTTCAATGCAGTAAAAAAAGCAATATTTCGATTTTCGGGTTTTGTCCACATATAAGCTGCACCGTTATATAAGCCGCAGGGTCGAAAAATGGGGAAAGAAGCCGCGGCTTATAGTCTGAAAAGTACAGTACTAATTAGCTTGAGAAAAGCGGTGTCCCTTAGTTTCAGTGCAACATTTCAGTTTCTGTACAAAATACCAAACTAAAATGCAAAATGTCTCTCTCAAGGCGAGATGACTGGAACAGTGGGTCAGAGTAGATGATGGCTGATGGTGTTTTACCAACCATGGAGTGATATAAAGAACAGATCAGTCTCTGTGACATTTTCAGCATGGTATATATTTTCCATTACAGTCCTTAATTGCCTTGCCCTTTCACAGACCAACGTGGAGCATTTAACAGAGAAGATGAAGAAAGATATCCAGCGAGGTCTGGTCCTGAGGTAAATAACGCCTCCATTCATTAGTCTGAGTCTAAAAGATTTTTTCAGGAATTAAGACAAAAAAAAGACAGAAGGAACACTGAAATTAGAATTTGAGTCTGACCACAGCAATCACACTCCTACACAGAGTTGTCTCTATGCCTGTACGGCACAGCTCTGCCCCAAGTGCCCATTACTGTAACAAAAACTCCCAAGGCCTCAACGACCACATTAGTTTGAAAGAAAATCTGGTAATAACTTTGAATTGTATGTATACATAGTATCGCAAATAATGAAATGTTAAGCTTGTCTGAACATTTCCGAGTTCTGCAGTGATGTTGTTATCAGAAAGGTAAAGAGACTATCTTTTTTGCGTAAGGAAACCTTTATGGCTGCATTCATCGTTGTTTCCATGGACACAGTGAATAAACATGGATGGAATTAAATGTAACTTTTTCCATAACATTTTCGGTTCTTATTAGTAAAGTATGCAAAAAATATAGGGTGAAAAATGTATCTTATGTTATTTATTCAATATGTTCAGGGAACGTTGTTCAATTATCTGCGTAGGAGTATGCACAGCAATATAAGTGTAGGGGTGAGAAGCACCAGAGGCCCCACAATACAATATTATCACAATACTAGAGTCACGATATAGTGATTTATTACCTTTTTTCCACTGCAAATTATGTCCCCAACGGACATATCTGCAATGAAAATATATATACATGATCTGTTTTTATCTAATATGATGAACATTTTCATTCTGTTCACCTCACTCCAATAATTTGTATTGCAGTAAATTGGGATTGTAAAGCATTATTAGTATTTATAAAAAAGAAAATTACATGGATGCATCACTGTATCGATAATATTGGCTCCCAAAATGTTGCGATGTGTTGATGTATGTATTTTATGCTTTTCTTAATGTAAACCTCTGTCTACAGGAATGAAAGATGCCATGAGCACTACACCACTGACTTCATACACAAGCTGTACACTGCGGAGGGCAAAGGCATCTTTGACTGCAGAGTCAACGTGCTGGGGCACCTTCAGCAGGTCTGGAACCACCATAAATACACCTCAATCAATCGTGAATCAAAACTGAACCTGGCAGCTCGGTAGTTAAGTGATACTGTGTATTATGTGACATGGTGGTGTCACGTTTAACAGATCATTACCTGTGCTGTGTATACTGGATACACAGTAGATCCTTCATCGCTGTGTCTTATTTCTCCAGGGAGGGGCACCTACACCCTTTGACAGAAACTTTGGCACCAAGTTGGGTGTGAAGGCTGCACTGTGGCTTTCGGAGAGATTAACTGATAACTTCAGACAAGGTACGGTAACGATCATGATGACAACTGTGGATTTGTTTATGTATATGGTTCACTTTCTTTCCCTTTTAAAGTAGCATTATCTATGGTTTCCGGTTTAAAAAAAAAAAATTACTGTAAAGCAGCATTGTTGAACAGTAGTTCCGAAACGTCATGGCTGGTAAATGTTCCACTTCCTCCCAACAGGCAGAGTGTTCGCCAACTCTCCAGACACGGCATGTGTACTGGGCCTCAACAAGAAGGTCATCTCCTTTATCCCCGTCACTGAGCTGAAGGATCAGACTGATTTTGAGTAAGCAGCACACACATCCATCAATGATTAATGATTGGGTTTCATCCCAAAATGCAATATCTCCACTATGAAAAACATGTCTCCTTTTATTGAGTGTGAGAGTGTGAGAGAGAGATGGACTGCATTTATATAGCGCATTCATCCAGAGTGCTTTAGAGCAAGGTGCCAACCTGCTCATCGGGAGCAGTTAGGGGTTAAGTGTCTTGCTCAAGGAGCTTTGACACACTGCCAAGAGGAGCCAGAATCAAACCGTGAATCTTCCTATTTACCAAATGCTCTATTTCTACCTTCTATTCTGCAGACACCGGATGCCCAAAGTCCAGTGGTGGCTGGGCCTGCGTGTTATGCTGAAGATGCTGGCAAAGTACCAGACCAGCTTCCAGGAGTACATCCCAGGAGAAATGGAACATGTTACACGCCGGTCCCTCAGCATCGACACCGGGTTCTAGACATTCCGGAACATTCTTTTCTGCCTCCATAACCGTCATCGATCAACTTTCCTGCCTAGATTCTACCCAAACTCCCTTCCTCTTTATCAGAGGAGTGGTTTGTGAATCTCTTATCTGTGCCTGGTAAACTTGACAAAATATCAGAAACCAACACTGAGCCCAGTACCACAAGAGCAGTAGTAACAAGACAAAAGTCTTTCTCTGGTCTGCATCCCCTTAACAATTGTATGTATTGAGCCGTACTGTATTGTACCCATTCTGCAATCTGTTAAATAAAGTTTTCATTCATTCATTCATTCAACTGTTTTTAATGAATGAGGATGATAATGAATGATAAAATAATGGACGACCGGGTGTCTGGTCACAAATTGGAGGTCTACATAATGATGATAAAAAACTAAAAGTTAAGATATGTTATTAATAGTTTGGGCTTAAAGCAAATAATGATGTCAAGCGACTAAATGTGTCCAATAATTTATTTAACTCTTCAATATTGTGTGCAATTCGACAATATAGTGGTATTCTCTATCATTGTAGTAGTACTTCTTGTATTGTAGTGAAAACATCCCTTTCAGGTATGTTTTGAAAGTGGTAAATTGTGGTATTTAGTCCAATATCAAATTCATATTTTTTTCTAAATGAGTCTAAAATATATTATGATTTGTGATCTTTATGGATCAAGCACTGTAGGACAGTATTGTAACAGTATTGTACTGTTTAACTACACCTATGATGCCATTTTAAAGGGTCTTCGTGTAATTTGTACAGAAAGCAACTTACTCACTTTCTAGTTGGTTTTGTCCTATTAATGTATAGCTTAGTAGATATTTTATTTTTGTTTATATTATACTGTATTCCATGAAACACTGGAGCTCTCATGGTATATACCATACTATAGGGCAAATGTCAATACACCAGTTGTCTATTATGCAGTTTAGTTCCTGTGCACATTTTTATAAGTCAATCATCATGATCGGAACCTCTTCACTGAACAGTGAATGTACTGTAGGTCACTGTGGTTCATTTTGATAACAATGTTATGCTATAGGAATACAAGAAATGTCCATCAAATATTTTGTGTTCTAGTTATGACATTGTGATACAAATGCTATATCATTTGTCTGTGTGCACATGTTCAAAGTCAAACTTTTCAGTAAGTAATTTCACGTTGCCAATAACCAAAGGGAAAAAAAGATATATATAATAATAATAATATATATGTACCGTATGTATATAGAATTGAGGTAACTGAAGGTTGACATCCTGTTTGCATATTGTTTGTGGAATTGGAGGCTGGGTTGGGTAGAGTAGAGTAGGGGCAGCTTGTGGATGCCTCTCTGCACTTAATAATTAATATTAAGTTTTGATTTGTTTCTATTGGCCTTGGTGTAGCTAACCGTCTATTCAGCAGCATATGGATGACATGTCCGACCCATTGAAGTTGATGTTTTTAACAAGACAAATTAATAGATGGGAAGCATTGGTTGTTATCTCCTCTCAGGCTCTTCTAATTCTTTATTAAACAAAAAATAAAATATGTGAAAACATCTCTTGTCAGTCTTTTTCTTTTACAGTACACTACTACAATTCAGTCAACTGGAAACTAGAGCTTGTGGCCAATATGTAATAACATATTTGCATCTTTCAAAACTTGGTTTTCTGAGGCAAATAATCTACTTACTATGTATTTACAATTTTTAGTTAGAAGATGAAGTAGCCGGTTTTCAACCAAGTGCTTTAAACTAATGTCCTTAAACTACTATAAAAACTAAACAAAAAAGACTGCTATTAGCATAGCATACACGTAGTGCAGTAACGGCTTACTGCTTAACTGAGCTATATGAATGACAGTGACAAATATGTATACCAATTGCATACTGTAACTCTTCTCAAATGTACAATATGTTAGAACCTTAATTTGAGCCATTACATAAAGTGTCATGGAGCTGAAACTATTTTGCTAGCTGCTATCAATTCTTGATTAATTGAAAATGGAGGACCCTTATGTAAACAAGACGGAAGTCTTTTTCTGGTCTTCATCCTCTTAGCAGTTGTTAGTATTGAGCTGTGCTGTATTGTACCCATTCTGCAATATGTTAATAAAGTTTTCAATCAATCAATCTTTACCCAACGCTGCCACTAATAACAGGAAAATACGTTTTTAACTTGACCTACAAACACATTTGACATGACATTCAATAATTTCTAGTGAATTATGATTCTGCTCATTACAAACCATTTTTTAAACAGGAAAACATAAGACAGAGAAACTTGCATTATCTTGTGGCTCATCTTGTTCCGAGGAAAGAGCTGGCTTACCCTGTATATATTACAACTAGTGCCCTCACAGCCCACAGCTGCCTTTTGTGGCAGAAACTAGAAAATACACTTGAAGCAAAAAGCTTGAAGGTTTCAGATGGCTCATTTACACAAATTAATAATTTAAAAACACAAATTGTGAGTGTCGCACTTATGATAGACGTTTTATGTGGAAAGCCTCCACAATATTTAATCAACAATCACTAATACAATATTTAATCAACAATCACTCTAAAACAATATTTAATCAACAATCACTAACACAATATTTAATCAACAATCACTAACTATATTTAATCAACAATCACTAACACAATATTTAATCAACAATCACTAACACAATATGTTTGAAGGCCAGTGCATCAATGATTGAACACTTCCAATCCATGAAATCAAAACATCTACAATGTACTTATTTACTTTTGATAGGCTATATGAAATACAGTTTGCCCTTGAATCATCTAAATCCTCAGAATAAAGTTAACATAAAGCTTACAAATTAAACTTGAACTTTATTTAATTGTATGAATTAAATTCATTAAAACAAAATGTTTACTTCTAAAACTTCCCAAAGTTGAAGAAGGATGGGAAAGCATCCCCACTGCCCGTGTCCTGGTGGGCAGTCTTCTCTGGACTCTTGCAACCAAAGGAGAACTGGAAATCCTCTTCGGACCTTTCACTTTGGCCAAATAGGAACCCTGGGCCTGCAAATAGGTCAAGAATTGGTCATTAGTTCAGTCATGCCAGTAAAGTACTGCTACTAGTACAACTATTACTACTACAACGCAGGGACGTGCACAGGATTTTAGAGGGACAGGTGCTCAAAGGCTGAAAAGGGCACTATACCTGTGTATGTTAGAACTGAGCGCGCAAAGCACGCAAGCTCGATTTTTGGGGGGCCTTTTTGGGCAGGGGGGCCCCCTTTTTATGCTTTTTGGGGGGTTTTGGTGATCAAATGTTGAATATTGAACTATAATAATCAGTGCAGGAGCTCACTTATCCTTGAAAGACACTTTTATCACTGACTTAAAAGGCCCATACATCTCCATAAATGTTCAGGGGGGAGGGAATAAGTGCTTACCCTACAGACCCCAAAAAGTGCTGTATATTCTGTATTATTTAATATAAATGCATTTTTTATTCCAATCCCGATTTGTATTTGAGATTCCCAAATCCCATCGGACTTGACTTCTTCGTGTCCCTCAGTGAGTGTAATACCAGCATTCAACTGTATGCGCCACAGCGGTTTCTATCATCATCATCATCACCACCCACGCTATGCATAAAATATATAGGTCCGCGGAGAGGCACGCTGAGGAGGCCGTGCAAACTGCAATGGAATATGGGGCATCTCTCTCTCTTTACCTAATATTTTGATTCTATCCTGACACTTTTCAGTTGGAAGGGCAGTCTATATGCGCAACACATTCTGCGCCACGCAGTATGCCCATCTTATACCACTCTCTGCCAGTGCTGTAACCCTATGGAGTGGCTCACCTTCTTTGCAGGGCTATAATTTTTTAAATATTATAGCTATATCGACATTACTATGGCCCATTCAACATCGGGTATCTATCGTTCCGGATGTGGGAACGTAATATTTTTCCATTCATACATTGTCGCGTTAGTACCGTCGTGAATATAAGTATGTTTTAGTGTATAGCAGTAATTCCTAGAACGCGTGTTATAGGCCCAGACGCATATTATACACAATCGATTGGCGTTTCGTTCCTATACACACTATATTAAAAAATTCAAATGCATATGATCGCTATACATTATGCTCCATCATGCGTGAAGGAAAGGGGGGGGGGGGGGGGGGTCGTTTATGATTCCTTGATTGTCACTAACGGCTTTCTTTAGTACGACACCATACGTTGATCGGATAGATTGCAATGAAATAAATGGATAATCGAGCTGGAATTAACGTTAGATTCCTCTTACCTGTGGCCGATGCGTCTGGAGAAAATCTTTTCCAATTATTTGATGTCGATCTGCTATATCCATTTTCCGCTTGTATGACGCAATAAACGCCGAAAGCATATTGATTCTTGCGTCTCGAAAGCGATCCCATGCACTCGAGTGTGTATCTTGATCCACGTTACAAGATATCTCTGCCGGAGGATTTTCCCCGATGCACAGAGCGCCACATCCGGTTTAGAGTGGAGTGCAACTCGCCCGAAATCCACCAGGCGGCGGTATTGAGGCGTTGAAATATCAGACAGGGTCCAGCTGGATCCCGGAGCCTTCCTGGATGAATTATGAATGCCAATAGCGAATAAAGGAAATAACGATCATAAAAACGAGTAAACTCGTTGTTGGCGCTATTCGATTGGCGGGCAATAACGAGTAAACTCGTTTTTAAAAAGGGCACTTTTTTATGGGGCTCAAAAGGGCAGGTGCTCAAGCACCCCTTGGGCTCTATGTGTGCACATGCCTGCAACAACTACAACTACTACTATTGCTGCTGCTACTACTATTACTACTACAACAACTATTACTACTACAACTACTACTATTGCTGCTGCTACTACTACTACTACTACTACTACTAAAACTACTACTATTAGTACTACTGCTGCTGCTACTACTATTACTACTACTACTATTGCTGCTGCTACTACTATTGCTGCTGCTACTATTGCTGCTGCTACTACTATTGCTGCTGCTACTACTACTATTGCTGCTACTACTACTATTGCTACTACTACTACTACTATTACTACTACTACTACTACTACTACTATTGCTGCTACTACTACTATTGCTACTACTACTACTACTATTACTACTACTACTACTACTATTGCTGCTACTACTACTATTGCTGCTGCTACTACTGCTCTTGCTGCTGCTACTACTACTACTATTGCTGCTACTATAGTAGTAGACCCCCTAAAGAGGTCCTGCATTATTATTATTATATTATATTGCTGCTACTACTACTACTACTGCTGCTACTACTACTGCTGCTACTACTATTGCTGCTACTACTACTGCTGCTACTACTCCTACTACTACTGTGCTACTACTACTGCTACTACTACTACTACTACTGCTACTACTACTACTACTATTGCTGCTACTACTACTATTGCTGCTACTACTATTGCTGCTACTACTACTATTGCTGCTACTACTACTACTACTACTACTACTACTGCTGCTGCTACTACTACTACTATTACTGCTTCTACTACTACTACTAATGTAATGACAGAATTTCAAAGACATTTGATATTTACCACTTGGAGATTTGGATCCAGTGGATTTCTGAGGGGAAAAAAGAAGAAAAAGAAATTGGCTTAGATTTACATTTACATTTAGCTGACGCTTTTATCCAAAATGATAAGCAGGAAGGGTACAACTCTGGCAGCTAAAGGTAAGTGATATTGTTCATCAAACAGTGTCGAATTTGAGTGCTACAGTCTTAGTAGTACTACTGCATAGTAGTATACATTGGCATAGTAGATTCCTTAGTAGCAAAGTGTATAATAGTAAAAGACAGTATGAAGATTAGATACAGTAGTTCTATACCGTTGTTATTATTAGGGGTCCACACAGGGAGTAGCTGGAACCCTATTCTATCTGTTTATTATTATTATTATTCTCTGCTAAAAGTGTCTGAGGCCCAGCAACCATACACCCAAGAGACCAACCAAATTTGGTAGTTGGGTTCCCCCCCCCGCGCGCCCCTCCGCCTGATTACTTTTACCAACGGATTTCCAGTTCCGCGTTCGCGTTCTGCGATCTGATTGGCCACTGACGTTTCTGGTCGCGCCAATCGTGTGACGCCTGTTTCTATCACCGGTTAAGTTTAGGCCCTCTTTCGAGTTTGTCTTAGAGCAGGGCGATAGAACACCAGCCCTGATTCCAAACTCTAACCTTAACCAACTTCGAAAGAGTCGCCTAAGCTTAACCAGTGATAAACTAGGCGTTAGGTAGTTTGCAGCTGTTCGAGGCGGAAATGGGCACGTCACACGATTGGGCGCACATGTCACATGACCAGAAACGTCAGTGGCCAATCAGATCGCAGAATGCGAACGCGTAACTGGAAATCCGTTGGTAAAAAACTAGACGCCACCCCACCACTACTCGGGCAATACAAATCACCTATGTTTCTAGTTTTAGTTTAGTTTCTTTAATAGTTGTCATACAGAAGTACAGAATACTTTCATACAAAATGCTTCTTACTGTTACGCTCCAGAGACTGTGCTAGACAAGATAGTATCAAATAACATAGTATAGCATGTAATTTAGAAGTAGAAAATGAGGTCACAGTGTTCAGTATAGACATATGTACAATGTTCGATGCAGAATAGACGTAACTGAGTTACCATATAATATACAATACTATGCAGTGTACTAATGTACAGTACTATATAGTGCAAAGCAGAAATGGGATGAGGTACAATTTAGGTACAATTTACAGTAAGGTGTACGAGTTGTAGTGCAATCCTTCATCAATAAATATAAAGTGTGGGGAGTGGGTGCTACAGTGTGTTTGTTTAAAGTGGGTGTGTGCTATAAGGTGTGTGGAGTGGGTGCTACAGTGTGTTTGTTTAAAGTGAGTGTGTGCGTGTGGATGTGTGTGCTATGTGCGTTTGATGGTTGTTGTTGTGTAGTGTTCATTGTTCGTTTAGCAGCCTGATGGCCTGGGGATAGAAGCTTCTTCTGAGTCTTTCTGTGCTCGCCTTGAGACTCCGGTATCGCTTGCCTGACCGCAGCAGTTCAAAGAGGCAGTTGTTCGGGTGACTGGAGTCTTTAATGATTCTCTTAGCCTTGCCCTTGCAACGCTTGTTGTAAATGTTCTGGAGGGTGGGGAGCCCCCCTCCAATTGTGCGTTCGGCTGAACGTGTCACTCTTTGTAGTCTGCTTCGGTCTTGTGCAGTGCTATTCCCAAACCAGGAGGTGATGTTGCCAGTCAAGATGCTCTCTATTGTACATGAGTAGAAGTTCTTAAGGATCTTCTGACTGACTTGGAACTTCCTTAGGCGCCTGAGGAAGTAGAGGCGTTGTCGTGCCTTCTTCACAACACTGTCAAAGTGTCAATGTGTGTGGTCCATGTCAAGTCCTCGGATATGTAGGCTCCGAGGTACTTAAAGCTGTTGACTCTCTCAACCGGTGCCCCGTCGATGCTGAGGGGGCTGTAGTCCTTGACCCCCGACCTCCTGAAGTCCACAATCATCTCCTTTGTTTTGCTGACGTTCAGGGAGAGGCTGTTTTCCTGGCACCATCCCGCCAGGACCTTGACCTCTTCCAGGTAGGCCCTCTCGTCGTTGGCAGAGATCAGGCCCACCACCACTGTGTCGTCAGCAAATTTGATGATTGTATTGCTACTCCGCTGAGCCACACAGTCGTGTGTGTACAGGGAGTAGAGGAGGGGACTCAGAACACAGCCCTGGGGGGCCCCTATGTTGAGGGTGATGGATGAGGAGGTGCAGTTGCCTGCTCTCACCACCTGGGGTCTGCCCGTCAGGAAGTCCAAGACCCACTGGCAGAGGTCATAGTTCAAGCCCAGGTCCCTGAGCTTGGCTATGAGTATGGAGGGGACTATGGTATTGAATGCCGAGCTGTAGTCGATGAATAGCATTCTCACATAGTTCCCCTGCCTCTTGTCCAGGTGTGATGCTGCTGTGTGCAGCACATGGGCTATGGCGTCCTCCGTGGACCTGTTGGGGCGGTATGCAAATTGCAGGGGGTCCATGTTGATGGGGAGGGAGGAGCAGATGTAGCCCTTTACTAGCTTCTCAAAGCACTTCATGGCTATGGAGGTGAGAGCTACAGGGCGGTAGTCGTTGAGGCAAGCAGGCTTGGATTTTTTGGGTACAGGGATAATAGTGGACTTCTTCAGGCAGGTGGGGATGACAGCCTGTTCTAAGGACAGGTTAAATATGTCAGTGAATACCGGGGCCAGTTGGTTGGCACAGACTTTTAGGACGCGGCCGGGGATGCCGTCCAGACCTGCTGCCTTCCTGATATTCACTTTTTTAAAGGTCCGCCTCACCTCATGCTCTGTTACCCTGAACACTGAGTCTCCATCAGCAGCAGACCCCCCCCCCCCCCCCATTGCCGTGGCTTGTGGGCTGGTGTTGTTATTACCAGCATCAAACCTCGCATAGAAGGTATTGAGGTCATTTGCTAAGGAGATGTCACTGTTCAGTTTGAGGGAGGCGCCTTTGTAGTCTGTCATCGTTTTGAGCCCCTGCCACATAGCTCTAGAGTCAGCCTGTTCAAACTGGAGTTCAATTTTATCCTTGTAGCGCCGTTTGGCCTCTGTCACTATCCTCCTTACGTTGTATCGCCACCTTGTGGTCATTCATGTTGCCTGCCACTAGGCCGTCGTTGTATGCTTTGGTGCGCGCTCTCAGAGCTTCACGGACGGATTTGTCTACCCAGGGTTTTTGATTTGGGTAAACTCTCATTGTGGTAGTGGGGATTGTTTCTTCCACCAAAGTACGAACATAGTCCAGCACTGTCTCCGTGTAGACATGAATGTTATCTGTGTCGCGGAACACGCTCCAGTCTGTGCAGTCAAACGCAGCCTGGAGCGTCTCCTCTGACGTCAAATCCCATTTCTGCACCTCTCGCGAGACTACGGGAGTGCTTTTGATTCTCTGTTTGTACTTTGGTGAAAGGAAAATGGACGCGTGATCTGACTTACCAAAGCCACTAGCAGAATGAGCCTTGTATCCACCCTTGAATTGCGTGTAACAGTGATCTAGGATGTTACCGCCTCTGGTGTTACAAGTCACATGCTGATAGAAGTCAGGTAATATCTTTCTCAGATTGGCGCTATTGAAATCACCCACCACTATAATGGCGCCGTTAACGTTCGCCGCTTGGATTTTATTTACCTCGTCGTGGAGTCTGGAGAGAGCGACATTATTGCTGGCTTGCGGTGGAATATACACTCCTACAAGGATGATCGCCGTTAACTCCCTCGGGAGGAAGAAAGGACGACACTTGATGGTTATATATTCCAGGTCTGGGCAGCAGTGGTTCGATAATTCCTTCACGTTAGCTGGATCGCTCCAATTGTTGTTAAACATGAAGGCAATACCTCCTCCACGTTGTTTGCCGGACAATGCTGATCTGTCCTTGCGGTGGATGAAGAAGTGGTCGGCCGGTTGTATGGCGTGGTCTGGGACGTCCGGCGTCAACCACGTCTCGGTGAAGCAGAGAACGTTACAGTCTCTAACGTCTCTTTGGTATTGAATCCTTGCTCGGATGTCATCCAGTTTATTGTCAATTGATTGTACATTGGCTAGCAATATACTGGGTAGTGGCGTTCGGTGTCGTCTGGATCTCAGCCTGTTACGGATCCCAGCTCTCTTCTCTATGTTGGCCAGATGGTGGTGCTATAACATCATCTCATTGAGCTATAATTAACAACACAAAGATTCAGTGTTTACAGAATATGTTTGAGTGATAGATCAGCTGTTTACGGTGTAGTGGCCCCTTAAATAATTCTCCAGATCTCTCCAATCCAAATGGTTTGGCTTTCAGTGGCGATTTGTTTACTTTTGGATTACACATTGCACCTTTAAAGTAGATTTTCTTAACTTAATGTGCAATCGATGGCCATGTTTCAGCCACTGATCTAAGCTAAGGCATAAAAAAAATATTGTTTGGTTCCTGTTGGTTGTCAGTTAAGGCCATGAGTAGGTAGGGAATTTATTTTATTTCTTATTTTATCTCTTCCCACGGCAACTATGGATAGGTAATAATTTCTTTATTTAATTAAAATGTTCACGACAACATGGATGCATGTACTCTGCCAGCATGTTTAATATCCATAATACTAAAGGTTTGACTAAGATTTTTATGAAACTTTATTGTAAAAAAAGAAAAAAGAAATTTAATTTTTATTTTTATTTTTTTTTACAATTTTTTTTTAAACTCATAAAATAAATTGGGTCGCACCTAAATCGGCAGGGTCGGTCGGCAACCGGAACCAAACCATTATTTTTTTTAGGCCTAAATTGGTTATCTAATTAGAAAACAAGGACACATAGTGTCGTAGATGTGAAACATTCTCACATAATTGAACTAGCCTTACACACCGTACAAGCCGGTGAGCTGCCACTGGGGGCAGAGTGATTGAACTGGGTATAAAATATATCATCAACCTTTATTTATACAATTGAGGTCACCCTCATTTTCTAAGGAAGCTGAAGCTGGCTGGCCTGCCACGAAATCTCCTTGTCAACTTTTACCATTGTGCGGTTGAGAGTGTGCTGACCTACGGTGTGTCTGTGTGGTTCTCCAGCTGCACAAAGGCAGAGCAAGAGGCTCTACAGAGGGTGGTGAAGGCGGCAGGCAGGATCGTCGGGACTCCTCTACCAAACATCACCTCCGTCTTCACCTCCCGCTGCCTCCACCGCTCCAAATGTATCATCAAGGACCAGTCTCACCCAGCACATCACCTCTTTCAGCTCCTTCCCTCAGGGAGGAGATACTGGTCCATACATGCCAAGAGTACAAGATTTAAGAACAGCTTTTTCCCCCAAGCAGTCAGACTGTTAAATACTCATTGACTGTCCCCTCACATGCACCATGCACTTACCACTGCACTTGATAATCTCTGATTACCACCCATCATGCACTTTATTATTTAAAATATTCTGTTATGTACAGTGTTATGTGTTATGTGTTCATGTATGTATATATGTACTACGGTCTGTGGGAGCTCCCCTGAAATTTCGTTGTATACTGTGCAATGACAATTAAAAGTCTATTCTATTCTATTCTAATGTCATCGAGATACATATAAATTAGTACTACTACTACTGAGTAATAGTGCTAATCAGATATATGTACAGAGTTGTAGTATTAATATGTACAGTGATACAGGTATAAAGATACTATGGTAGTAAGTCATACTGGCCAGCAGCGTAACTAGTAAGAGTAGGTAAGGGATATGTACAAATATAGATATAGTATCTACAAGTATGTAAAAAGGATTATATGCAGGTATGTACTATGTACAGACAGATGTGGATATATATATGGTAAGATTATATATATATATATATATACTAGGGGTCAGGGTTAGAAATTTAAAAAAGAATTCCAGGGCTTTTTTTGCACCCCTTAATTGATTTTCGGGGGCTTTTTTTGTATTTCGGGGGCACATAATTTTTATGATGAAAATTAAGTCTTCGTCCCCATGTTTGATAACGTAATGTTAATGTCTCCATATATAGGGCTCTACGCTAACCTTTTTCCCAAGGAGCAGATGTGCTCCTAAATAAAATTTAAATAAATAAAATCTAAATAAAGATTTAGGAGCACACAAAGAAATTTAGGAGCACAGTGAAAATTGTTCAAGTAACACAAGTTTATTAACAAACTATTTATTACATGCATATTATTAGGGCTGACCTTCGAAGCTTTTTTTGGCAATCGAAGCTTCGGGGCCGAGCTTCGATTTTAATTCGAAGCTTCGATTTTTATTTATTTTTTTTATCTTATGTTGTGGGACTTGTACAGCACTTTCGTAAACTTTGTTGTTTTTAAATGTGCTCTATAAATAAAGTGGGTTGGATTAATTAATTAAGTAGCCCCTTTCGTGACTGTGACGCAGCCAACAAGGTTTCACTCGGCTGTGATTTAATTCAAGGTGGATCGCTGTTGTCGTTTGAACAACTTCAGATTTCATGGGAACTACCAATCCCCCAAATCAAGAATGTTTAAGATGAATGAAGTAAGATTTAGATTATTTGAAATATGGCCTGTGTAGACTAAACTATGCACAGAATTATTTCAGTCTACAAGGTCCGGATTCTACATGGTCCGGCAATGTAGACCTTGTAGACTCCACTACAGACCAATTATGAGTGAATGTTCATGCATTTTTAAGAAGGGCAACTTCCACAAAAAAACAAAGAACTCACCAAAACATCTCAGTAGCACCTTATCTAAATGTTCTATTTCATATATGGAGATTCATATTTATTTATGTATTGCATGCATTTCTACATTTTATTTCCTATTTTGTTTATTCATCCCAGTATCTTTCTTTCTTATGTGTGGAATTCTACAAGGCATGTAGGCAGGGAACAAACTTAACTTTTTGACTTACCAGCCATTTGGCTGGTAGATTTTTAAAAGTACTGTACCAGCCGGGCAGATTTTTTACTAGCCAAAAATTATAAATAGCTTTTTAGTATATCGCCATGTGTTATTATTACATATAATACTCTCATATGCTATTTTCAATTAATATCATAAACAACATAAGGAATATTAGCATAATTTTGAGTGGACTGAAGGAATGAGTCAGAGTTAATAGTTTTAAATGCAAATAATTTATTGAAACATAGAAGTGGGGTCGGGACACACACACACACACTGTATTTCAACTCACCACCCCTGCATCATATTGTAGTCTGTCTTCAAACTTCCACTCCTCTCAAAAAAATGTATATTTGAATATCAACATTATCTGTCCATCCTCAGTAGTGATGCACCGATGTGAAAATTGTGGCCGATACCGATAACCGATATTAATATTGCTGTTCTGGCCGATACCGATATTTACCGATGTCGATATCTCTGTATAGAAAACACTTTTTTATGATAATCAAATAAAGAGCTATTTTCCAAAATGCATATTCTTTTTTACTTTTGTAACTTATTTTCAGAAATGACTGATATTTTGAAACTATTTAAGGCCAAAACATGTAAAAAGAAAAAAAAAAGACAAAAAAAGAAAAAAGAAAAAAATTATTATTTTTTTATTTATTTATTTTAATATCGGCCCTATCTTGATATCGGACCGATACCGATGTGTAAAAAAACGGCCATATCGGCCGATATTATATCGGCGGCCGATATATCGTGCATCACTAATCCTCAGTAATCCTCAGTTTACTATAATATACTCCTGTCCTGAGTCCTGACTAGTGACTCCGTCGTCTTTCCAAACGCACGCACACACACACACACACAATTTCCCTTTCCTCAGTGCTGTTTACTGTGGCTCTGCCTCGTCTGATCATCAGGATTAGCTTGTTAGCTGACGTTAACGTTGTAGTGATTGGTACATAAACGTTAATTTCGGGCGATGTGGGCATAAAGGAATGGTGACAGTGCAAAGCATGTAGCTGCATTGGACTCGTTGTGAGAAGAAAAAAAACATCACAGACTTATTTCGCGTCTGTAGGCGAACTGCTGTGTTAACGCTGCTCTGTTTACAACGCTGCTCTGTTTTCAAGAAACAACACGGACTGGGCGGATATCATATGACTTGCGGAGTTGCTAGAGGGTTTTCAAAATAAGAGTATCATATTAACCTGAACGTTGTTAGCTGCCGGAGCCCAGATATTATGACTGAAGCTGCGCTTGGGGCGGCAATGAGACCCGCACAGGATTTTCAAAATAAGAGTATCGATATGAATTACACGCCAGCTGGCGGGCAGACTATTATTTTTAGACGCCAGACGGTAAATCTACACGCATTTGGCGATGGGCGCCCAGTTATTTAGTTCCCTGCATGTAGGTGTATATGTGTTTGAGGATGATATCCTTCAAACAGGCAATAGTGATGATATAATTTGGGCAGTGCTGAGCTGGGTTACTTTCCTCCAGTGTATTTGTCCCCCGGCCCCACCCAATGGCCCCATGCGCACACACACACACACACACACACACACACACACACACACACACACATTTACATTTAGCTGACGCTTTTATCCAAAGCGACTTACAAGTTCTGTACGACAAGACAGCAAGAAGGGTACAACTCTATCAGCTGAGTAACAATGTTTATCAAAGTGTTGCGTGTTACAGTGTAGGTTTGTTTATTAGGACAAGTGCATGACAGTAAGGTTAGTCACGGTTAGATTTATTTTTTAATTTTTTTATCATTTCAGATAATGGTTGAAGAAGTGTCTTTAGTCGACGGCGAAAGATTGGACGGGATTCGGCTGTCCTAACTGGGATGGGTAGTTCACACACACACACACTCAGAACATCCCACTCCACTGACACATGCCTTCTCTATTTGAACGACCACATCAAGCAAGAGGTGGACGCGGGCAAATACTGCGGCATGGTCATGCTAGACCTACAAAAGGCCTTCGACACTGTCAATCACACCATTCTGATTGACAAGCTAAAATAATAATAATAATAATTCATTTAATTTATATAGCGCTTCTCAATAACCCGAAGTCGCTGACGCAATTGGTTTTGATAGTTTATCAGTGAGCTGGATACAATCCTACCTGGAGGGGAGAGAACAGATGGTGGAGGTAAACGGTACCCTATCCCCCCCCCCCCTCACAGTGAACTGTGGTGTTCCACAAGGAAGCATACTAGGACCACTACTGTTCCTAATTTATGCAAATGACATGTCGTCAGCTTGTGACTGCAACTTGTTCCTGTTTGCGGACGACTCAGCCCTGCTGGTCTCTGACAAGAACAAGTTACAGGTTGAAAAAACCCTCAGCTCGGAACTAGGCAAAATCTGCATATGGCTCGCCGACAACAAACTATCATTACACATGGGCAAAACAGAGTCCATTCTCTTCGGTTCAAATAACAAACTCAGCTAAACAGACGGCTTCTCAGTTACAGTGGGTGACAATATTGTCACAAGGAAAGATGAAATTACCTACCTGGGTTCCATCCTAGAGGCTAATCTTTCCTGTGACAAAATGGCATCCAATGTAATAAAAAAAGTCAATCAACAAACTCGATTCTTGTACCGGATCTCCTCCCTGGTAAACAAGAATACCCTGAAGACTCTGGCAGGAGCACTCATTCAAGGGTACTACGACTATGCTTGCACCTCATGGTACCAAAGCACCTCAAAGGTCACCGCAGGAAACTCTACTGTGATTGGACGTTTATGCGCCTTGTGGAATGTGGGACTTGTAGTTTCTGAACTATTAACAGCGGAGCTTGTAATCTTCACTCGCACACTGCGAGTAAATGATTTTTCCGGTTCGCACACACACAATGTTGTGGAATGTAGGTTTGTATCTTAGGTTACTGGACAGAGGTGCTGGGCTATGAAGATGATATGAACTCATACTAGGCCAGGAGTAGGTAGAGGGTTAAAACATTGCAACATATTTGTCAGCTAAGGGTTATTCAGCACAACTGAATAACAAATAAGAACATCACAGAAGTAGCTAGAAGGATCTATTGCAACATCAGTGTGGTCAGACCATACGCAGTTAGAAAATCAAGCAGATGGAAAGATAGATAGGCTAGCTGGCAATAACAACGCCATTAAATTGAGCACACACCAAGTGTAACGGAGGTACCGCAGTATATCCACAGTCACGGGCACAAGTAGTGACGTGGCTGTGGATGGTAAGCGGTACTGCAAGTAAAACTCACTCCCCAGAGGCATCCAGACCCGGAAGCAAGCAGTGAATTCACTTCTTGCTTAGTGGTCTGTGATGCCGCCCGCGACGCCGGCGTCCGGGGTTCAACTCCCACTCAGGGCGATCCCTTAACAGGGGTCGAATCGACTTTAAACACAACGCAGACAAGATCACACCGGCTACATGTGGTGCCGTTAGACCCGGATGCCCTGGGTGGTGTGAGTTTAGTGGGGTGAGTGTAACGGAGGTACCGCAGTATATCCACAGTCACGGGCACAAGTAGTGACGTGGCTGTGGATGGTAAGCGGTACTGCAAGTAAAACTCACTCCCCAGAGGCATCCAGACCCGGAAGCAAGCAGTGAATTCACTTCTTGCTTAGTGGTCTGTGATGCCGCCCGCGACGCCGGCGTCCGGGGTTCAACTCCCACTCAGGGCGATCCCTTAACAGATTCAGATTCAGATTCAGATTCAGATTCCTTTATTGAGCCATTTGTGTAAACACATTGGTAATTGTTGCAGCAATACAGTGTATGCATTTTTTCTTTTTTCACAGTAAACAAACACCAACACAGACAAGAAACGAAACAGTGCAGTGGGGGATTAATCAATAAATAAAATACATATATATATATATAAAGTGAAGTGTGCAGAGATCCAGTACGGACTAGTGCAGTGCAGTCAATGTCATTTAGCCAGTGTCACTTGGGGGCAGAGGGGGGGGGGGGGGGGGGGGGGGGGTACCGAGGGGGGGGGGGGGGGGGGGCCTGAGGCATTGATCAGCCTGGCGGCTGAGGGGAAGAAGCTCAGTCTGTGTCGAGCTTTCACAGCCTTTGGGATCCTCAGCCTTCTCCCACAGGGGTCGAATCGACTTTAAACACAACGCAGACAAGATCACACCGGCTACACAAGGTTGGTTTGCCAGAACAGACACACACACACCCACATTGGATTGTATTACACATCTTACACACATACTCTCACAAGCCAATATAGTTAGCACACACACACACACACATTCACACATGTCTACACCCACACACAGGCAGAGACATTTTACACACATATACACACACACAGAATTGCAACATAGACACCCACACCCACCCGAGAAATTTGTATAAGAAGGATGTAATCATAATATGGTTAGAGTATTGTCTAATGGCGTGTTTCATCGACAAATAAATCTCTCCCTGCGCGGGACTATTTTTTAATTGAACTCAGCTCTGTGTCATCTTTGTAAATATCACGAATTGAACTTGAAACCTATATGACGTGATAATTAACTACAACATATTATTAGGGGCAAATACGAGTGAAATGCTCGCACTGTAGAGCATATATATAATTATATATATATAATTAGTAAACTGTCAGGGGCTTTTCTTGCCCCCCTTAACTGATTTTCGAGGGCATTTGGTAAATTTTCTAGTGCATTTTGCCCCAAGCCCCCGTTAATTTCTAACCCTGCTAGGGGTGTAACGGTACACAGAAGCCACGGTTCGGTACGTACCTCGGTATTGGGGTCACGGTTTGGTACGAGTTCGGTACAACAGAAAAAAAATATTATAATAATTATTATTAATATAAATTTTTTTAATAATTTATATATATATATATTATATTTATGATAATTATTATAATTATTAAATAGAATAGTTTTCTATAGGGAAAGTATGTTTATTTTTTTTATTTTATCAGCTGTGCCTGTGCGGCAATGTATGGGGCTGCGGCACTGCAGATTTATCCTACTCGAGTCCGGCGGGGGAGAATGTTGGTGTGTTTGTTGGGCAATGTATGGGGCTGCAGCACTGCAGATTTACCCTACTCGAGTCCGGCGGGGGAGAATGTTGGTGTGTTTGTTGGTGTGTTTCTTTCCATTGGTTTCATTTGGTTAACATTATTGGGCGAACAAGAAAACGATAGGTTATGAATATAACCGTAGTTCTATGAATACTAGTGACGCTCAGCGTCATCTGCACTAACCTCACTTCGTGCATATGCACTGAATAAAAATTCACAATGTACCTTTACATACCAACCTTCTGTCTGGCCACACCCCTATCCGCTACCCTCATAAGCAGGTGTGTGGCCCCACACTCGCCTCCTTCCCAATCTTTCACCACGAGGCGAGATCAAAGGCCGCAGTGGTGTCCAGACGCTGAGCGTCACTAGTATTCATAGAACTACGGTTATATTCATAACCTATCGTTCTATATCATACTAGCTTCCGCTCAGCGTCATCTGCACAACGGGAGCTGAGCGGGAGCTTGAAGCTCGACAAATGTACCCCACTGAGGCCCCCCACAACCATCAGAACCGGGGAGGACCGAGCCTCCCCGACCCTCCCTAATGGAGGACACCCTCCCTATTGGAGGACGGGAGGGAGACGGATCCGACCGTGCGAAGAGGAACTCGAGCAACTCAACGCACAGGGTGAGCAGATCGTGGCTTGACCCCACGACTATGCACACGCACAACCCGCATGCCACCAGGGAACGAACGGAAGGAACAAACCTCGTTACCGCCCCCAAAATCACGGGGTCAAGAGCAAACTCAACCCCGTGGCAAGGCCGTAGCAGCGGAGCGCGAAGGAAGACCCAAACCCACTGAAGGGACTGGATCCCCCGGAAAAAGGGGGCCCGGAGAGTTCAACGACACCACAGCATCAAGACCTCACCAGGCGGTCACTAGTGACACCGCCCCCCACATCGCCAGCGTATTCGGACAGGGCCCATCAAGAGCGGGCCCTTCCCCCCACTAGCACGCCGCCTGGCACACTGACCCTGGCACTCAGGCAGTCAGCATAGCTGTAACTCGAAGCACTCAAGAGGCTACACTACAGCGGGAGCAGGCAGCGCACCGGGGAGACGACCTCCAGAAGGGGTTGATCCCTCAATCCAGGCAGCAGGCATTTGACCCGAGCCTGGAGCACTGCGGACGAGACAGGCGCCAAAGGGGTCAACTGAAAACAGCACCCCCGGCGGAAGGGGCGTATGCTGGCATTGTTGCGCACCATGACAAAGCCTCCACCAAAAAAACCCGACCCAGAGGGGCCGAGGCAGAGAAGGCTGACACGATTGGCAGACGTCATGAACGTGCAGGGGCACACTCAACCGGGTAACCCGGGAGTTGACTCTGCTCCAACACACCAGGGAATCAACCACCCTCTTGGTACCACATGCGGTGGTTGTTCCTATAACCCCTCAAGAAAAAACTCCAAAACACACCTGCGGGTATACACTGGCTATACCGCAGTACAAGTGTTTCAGTTTTCAAAACGGGGTTATCCCAGGCCTACGGGTCGACGAAACACAACTTCGGACCGGGCCCGGGAAGCACACAGGGATGCCAGAGGAGGTCCATAAGACCACCCCAACAGCCCCCTCTTCGCCATGCGTAAGAGAGGGGCGAAAAGAATGGAAAACCAGCCCCTTCATGATAACGCAGGGTACAACATGTACCCAACAAAGGGTCTCCATAACGCCCAACCCTGTGACACCCGGGCCGACCCGGCATTTTTCCCCCTGAAAAAAGCACAAGTCCCTCAGGGTACCAGAACAGAAGATCTGCGTCCCCGGCGGACAACGGGTTAACTGACCTGGACCAGCGTGACCAGACTCAGTCCCGTGCCCTAATCACGCCGACATCCCCACTCCAAGAGAGGGGGTAGGTACGCGTGTCGATCTAAAACATGAAAAGAGGGCGCCACCCAGACGGTCCCATTCGTACCGCGCTCAGTGGCCCACCCCAAGGGCGTGAGACCCCTCTACCTATGTTTTGATCTATTCCGTTAACATCCCCCAGATATGAACGAGAATTCGTCGAGGCCTAGTAACAGGCGCTCGGAAGAGAAAACCTCCATCCCAGTTGCCCTATAAAAACGCCGTTTTAATAACGAGCAACCAAGGCGTACCAGCCTCATGCGTGATTCTTATCAGAAACACCCTGAGCCAGCACTATGTACGCGTCGAGACCCAAACACATCAATGGATAGTCTAACAAGACACCAGACATTGTTCCTCCAAGTCGCCTGGATGAACGACAAGGAGCCGTCGTGCTTCATGTTCTTTTCTCTTTTTATTAAAAAAGAAAACACCGACTGACATGAATCCCACGTGACGCGGCTGAGGGTAAAAATTTGTTTTCATTTTTATATCCCGCCACCCTCACCACAGGGAGGAGACGGGAATCCTCAGAGAGACTTCCCACGTGAGCCATAAATTGAAAAGTCATGGTAACATTGAGCCATGTGACCAACGGACTCAAGTTACACGTATATCGAGCGTAGCAGAACACCAAGTTCCTACGCTCTGCCCCGACAACTTGACAATGACAGAACCACACATGGGTCTGAAAAAACTCACGGAAGCCGTCGTCCAATAGAAACGTGCCCAGTGACGTATTCTATGACGGGGGAAACCCATGACTCAACTGCCCGTGATAGGTGCAGAGTCAGGGAAACCCTTTCTCCCCCCCCGTGCCAAGCTGCCTAACAGCTTGGCCGGACCGAATGAAAAAGAGGGTAAAAAAAAAAACCAGACCAAACAGAAGAGGGAAGGAGGGGTTTATCCGGTACCCCCTCGCAAGCCCAACCCTTGAATACGACAACAACAAATAGCCATCTGATACCTAAGTAGCCAGTATGCTAATAAACAGCGCAAAGCTAACTCAATGCACGCTAGCCACAGACAAGTCTGTGAACAGGGTTTATAACAAGGCCAAAGTTTTGTATGTGTGAACCCGACACCCGTGTTTAAGTTGCAAGACACAGAAGATTTGATAGAGAGAGAGAGCGGCCTGAACTGCGGTACCTTTACACACACAAGCATTACTGCAGACCAACACAACAGTGTTGCGGCTCAATATCACTGTTTAAGCAACAGAGCACACAACTAACCTCTACCTTTATGTGAAGACCTAATCTTCAGGTTGAGGCAGAAATAATCTTTTTCAACCAAGTGTAAGCTGCAGGCCTTGCTTAAGCTCTATAACATGAAATGTAGCGACCAACAAGACTATAAGTCTAGCCCTCCTATCAAACCCACACTAGATGTGTTACACCCCTAATATATACAGTATAATATATAGCATTATAGCAGCGAACAAAGTCATGCATTATTAACTCATTCTGCGCCAGAGGGCGCTATTACGCCAGCACTGTAAGTCAATGGGGTGCTTTGTTCACTTGCGAGTGCTTAAAATATATCTTATATTATATCTACGGTTGTCAGTGAGTTGCTTCCAGTCAACATCCATCAGTACATTTCCGTTTTATACCGTTTTGAATATGAATATAGTTTGGGTGCTTCTGTGTAATTCCAGGAAAACACGCGATAATAGCCCTTTAGTGGAATACACTAAACACGTTTTAATTTTTCACCTGATTATCGAATCTTCCTGAAATCAACGCTAGATCATCATTATTATCCTTCCTCATGCAAGAATGAAAAGAGCCCTGGACCGCGGGGCTTCCCCCGCCACCTCCTGCACCCAACGGCACACAGCCACACACACACACACACACAGAGACAGCGTCGATCGCGGTAGAAAGAAATGTCAGATCAACGATCAAATTTATATATAGTGTTCTTACCTTGTCTCTGATGTAATGCAAAAGAAATAATCCAATTATCTGACCGCCATTCCAAATACTGCTCGTGGAGGTCCGTCCCACATTACCGAGCGTTACACATGAACGGGCGGGCGGGAGGCGGCTACGTGGCATAGTGGGCAAGGCGCTCGCCACGAATGCAGAGACGCTGGGCTCGCCTGTTCGAGCCCAGCGCTCCACATTGCTTTCAGTTTAGCTGGTCGTCCGTACTAATACACATTGGCCGTATTAGGGGGTGGGAAACTGATGGGTGGGGATCGGGCGTTGTGGACAGCGACTCCTACAGGTCGGTTGGTGCGCCTGCGCAGTAGAATCAGGAAGTGTCGGGGGCAGCGTGAGCCTCCCACGCGTTACTCCTCGCCACTGAGAGATCGAGCTGCGCAGGTGAAAAGATGCGACTGCTGTTACCTCAAGTACCGGAGGGGACTTGTGCTATATATGACTTAGTCCACATTGCAGCCGGCTTGTGGGAGGCAAGAAACAGCGTTCGTGACAGGGGAGGGTTGAATTGGATGATACGAAATTGGGATGGGAGAAAATATAGAAAAAATGGGAGAAAAAGTGGATAAAAAAAAAATGAACGGGCGGGCGGGGTTACTGTTCCATACCATTGTTGCAAAGGCCTACCTCGCCTGAGCACCTAAACCCCGCCCGCACGGCTCGGATCGTCCCAGAAAAGAAACTACACCATTTCCAATGGAGTGCAATACCAGGCTGCGGTATTTGCCCTTTTGTGAGCTCAGACCCATTCCCAATGATAACATCAGGCTGGATGGATGAAAATGAATGGATATAGCTAATAAAAGAAATAACGATTAAAACCAGAGTTTTCTCATGATTGGCGCTGAACGGTTGGCGAGTTAACCCGACTTTTCTCATGGCTGCCGTAGAATGAGTTAAGGAGAAATTAATGACTCTTTGATTTCTAGCTTTAGGACAGAGTGCGTGTTCACAAATACTGACTTAAGCGGTCTCGGGCACAGGAAGAACATATTCTAATTCTTTAAATTAATGCTTAATGTCAAAATGCTTCAATGCCCCCATATGCCCAACGTGTGGAGCCCTGGCTGCTAAATCACCAATTGTTAATAAACAGAGGTTATGGTTAATATTTGTTACCTTGTCACCGAAACATGAACTGGTGAACTCTGACGAAGGCGAGTCCTGCGAAGAAACATTTATACGTTAGTCTAGTAAGTAAGTACTAAAGTAAGTAAGTACGTTTTATTTCTAAAGCACATTTAAAACAACTGTAGTTGCACCAAAGTGCTGTAATGGCGCTATAATAAAACACAGTACAAACATGGTAAAGAAAGCAAAACAAAACAAATGATTAAAAAAAATTATAAATAGAAAAATACACATGCCGAGGTGAGTGGCAGCCTATCTTAGCAGCTCCCCACTCTCCTCTATATTTACCCCTATTTACTTCTATTTTAGTTTTTCTGACTTTCGCTATCATTTTATTGGCTGTATTTATGTCTTCTACTATTACTCTGCCCATACCTGTACCTCCCCTCCCCCATGCTGCTATGATGCCTGGATTTTTCTAAGGGGATCAATAAAGGTATATTTTATATCATCTTATCTTATGAAACAGGGTAGGTTCGAGATTTTTTTATTTGATTTTAAATCTTTATTTCGAACATGCAATGAATACAAACAAACAATAACAAAAGCAAAACACAACTCAATCTACATGTTCGAAAAGGAGTAGGAAGAAGTATACACTTATTTAATCCTACCCCTTTTCCACTACTCAAATGAGTGTAGGCCTACTATTTTAAAACATAAAAAAGAAAATTATATATATATATATATATATATATATATATATATATATATATATATATATATATGCAAAAAACAAAAACTATATATGTAAAACATGAAAGAAATCAAATAAAAATGTAAACACCCATGAATATCAAGTCCCTTCCTCATCCCTGTACCTCGTGAACATAATTTCCTTATACATCAGTTTGAATTGTCTCATGTTTGGACATTGCTTTAGCACCACATTTAGACTGTTCCACAGTTTCACTCCACATATTGAGATGCAGTGTCTTCTCATGGTAGTGCGTACATTAAGCACTTTTAAATTGAGTTCTCCCCTCAGATTATAACCCCCCTCCCTATCAAAGAACAATTCTTGAATGTTTCCTGGAAGTACATGACCTTTTGCTTTATCAGAGATCAGACAATCCAAGCTAAAAAAACTGTTTAAAAGCTAAAAGGGTAAACAGGTCGGTTTTTAACCTGGATTTAAAGGCAGACAGACAGGGTCTACAATAGTAATGATCAGGGATTAACTGTGAACCCTCTGGGTCTCTTTCCCCCTCACCTCCGCCTGAGGTGAAGCGCCTATGTTGAATCCAAACCCAGAGAAGGCCGGGGTGCTGGGCTCAGAGTTCATGGAGAACAGGTACTCTGGAGATTTCCCCCGAGAGGTTCCTTGACCCGGGGAGAAGCTGGGGCTGCTGCTGGAGGGAGACGCATCCATGTTAGTGACGCCCCCTGGCTCCCATTCAGACACTGCTCTGATTAGGATTAATAACATATATCTCATTTGAGTAGTTTATGTTTAAGTTTATTTGCACATATAAATAAGAATTTTATTTAAAAAAAAAAAAGCATTGCTGCAATAGTGCTCATTTACCTGCATTTATTGATCTATTTTTACTGCTGCTACCTTTTTTAATGTTTAACTTAAGTACTGATTTTATTGTTTTACTTGTCTGACTGTTTATGTCTGTCTATTTTAACGTTTGTCAACTGTAATGTTGACTGATGAGAGCTACTGGATACCTGAATTTCCTCAAGGGGATCAATAAAGTATCTATCTATGATTATGATGTCATCAAGGCTTCAAATCCAGGGAAACACACACACTACAATTTGCATAGACATTGGTTGCAAGACAAGATGCATTACAATTAACTCAGTATCCTTTTAAGATGTTTTTCTTTATATTTCTTTTATAATGATAATGTAGATGTTGACTGCAGTGAAGTAGATTGTTCCAAACAGACAGTTCTCTGTATTTTAATGTGTATTGATTAAGGGAAGTCCCACAATATGGTGTGGAATGACGTGTGGAATAAGAGTGAATGTCTGAGGAAAACTTAAGAAAATCTGGAAAGGGCCAGTAGGTCATGGTGTAACATATTTATACATGAATACACAAGTCTGTTCACATAAAAACCTTATAGAAGTTAGTATTTTCTGAAGTAGAGCCTTTGAACTCATGGATGTTTCTGGTATCTGGATTTTAGGATTCACTACGTCAAACTGAAGTCAGCAATCCTAAAGGAATATATTTCCATATTCAACAACGCATCGTACAATATGTTTCTTACTTAAGTGAGAAGGTCGGGGTGGAAGACGCAACTCTCATTCTGGCAGGTGAGGACTGAGGCTGTGTTCTGGCAGGTGAGTACCGAGGCTGTGTTCTGGCAGGTGAGTACCGAGGCTGTGTTCTGGGAGGTGAGTACCGAGGCTGTGTTCTGGCAGGTGAGTACCGAGGCTGTGTTCTGGCAGGTGAGAACGGAAGAAAAGCAGCGACTGCCCCGTCCTCCTCGTCTGTAACAAACGGAGCCTGCTCCTCCTCATCTGCAGCTCCTCCTCCCTCCATTCTTTCCTCCTCGTCTCCTCCTTCCTCCTCGTCTCCTCCTTGTTGCACGGTGGAACGCTCCTCCTATTTAGAGAATACCTTAAGCCGGGATCAGACTACACCATATCTTTTGTCGTTCACAACGGTCACCGTGTCAGATTAGGTATCTACTGTACATTAAAAAAAACACTCCACCCAAACATTCTTTATAAAATAAATATTTATTACGACCATAAATAATCTCACACATATCCCAAAACTTCAAACTGTCCTGGACAAATGCAATTGGTTTTTGAGTTAAAGAGTTTGAATGTGTGATGTCCTCCAGTATTAAATACCAAGTTTATTATAGTTACCGGTAACTAAAACTAAACTAAAAACTAGACTTTGGAAGAAAATAAACTAAAACTAACTGAAACTATATTGTGTACTTACAAAATCAACTAAACAAAATTATATATATATATGAAGACGGATCGAAATTAATTAGATTCAAATGTATTGTCATCATACAGCACACTATAGCTATAGTGGAAAAGACTGTATTAATATTCCATATTTATACCATCTTGTTGCGCGCTCCTGGCCACCTGCCTCAGCGTCAGCGCACACACATGCGTACTGTATAGCCTATGTGCATAATGAATGAACAGTAGGCTTATATGATTCTAATGACTTGTTTTATTAGGAGATTGCAGATACTGTATGCGCTGCCCTATAGTAGTAAGGGCTCCCACAGTGTCGGGCGTACTGTGAGCGGACCGGATTCTGCGCGGCATGTCCGCAGTCATTTGAGATTTCATAGTCAAGCGTAACCGTGTACCAATTTCCTAAATTTTTCATGCCAGTTTACAACATGCAGGTCGATGTCAACCAACACGCCGAGCAGCCTTTTGTGCGACACCGGTGTGTGACGAGGACGTCTGCGTGTTAGAAAATCTGAGCTTCGAGCGGACCTCTGCGGGGCAGCGCATACAGTATCTGCGATCTCCTAATAAAACAAGTCATTAGAATAATATAAGCCTACTGTTCATTCATTATGCACGTAGGCTATACAGTACGCATGTGTGTGCATCTGTCTGTGCACGCTGAGGCAGGTGGCCAGGAGCGCGCAACAAGATGGTATAAATATATGGAATATTAATACAGTCTATTCCATTATAGCTATATCCACGCGATTGAGTTTAGTTCTTATTTATTTATCCACTGTAATTTGCAGTGTTGGTGTAGTGCTTTTATTTATTTTCGGGCATCACGATGCGTCGTTGAGCCATGACTGTAAATGTAAAGCGTAATTTTTTATCATATAAATATTGCCGTATTTATTATTATTATGAACGCAATCACCATGATTCCGCCCAAATAAAGCCCTTAATCCATGTTTCGAATCCAACGGTTGAGGACCAACCACGGACAAGGTTGTTCTGGCTTTTATTCCATTGTAATAATCTACTCAATGTCACCGAGCTGCACTGCAGATCTACCCTCCTCGTCGAATTCTGAAAAGTGCATTACCGGCCAGATCCTCTTAGGGGCGCTGTGGCAGAACGGTGCACTATTTTTTTTACTTTGAATGGAGTTTCCAGTTAGCTGGATTCTGGATGTGCAGCCTATAGCTTGGAATACCTTTTGCGACGCCGAATTCACTATGCAGTAAAGGAATATATCATCAGCCAATGGACATATGGATCTACCAGATGGCGATCGATAACTGGGAAATGCTTTGGGGGATCCAACCGGCCCACGGTAAGATCTTTTTCACGTAAATTACATGCTGATCAGGGCTTGTTATGATAGCCATCCACCCGATCAGCGAATGAGGCTAATGAGGCTAACACGGTTATTGGTCATCAATAATCAGAAACGACTCCCCCCCCCCCTTTCATGCATTTGTGGAGTTTTAACTGTAGCTTCTGTATATCCGAAATGCCATTGGATTTAACGTTAGTAGCTATTAGCCCTGTATCTCGCGTTCCAGGAAATATCCCAGCCGAAATCCCTTATATCCCTTATATCCCAAGACGCTATAAAATGAGAACGTATTGATGAAAAAATTATTTCTTTAAGCCATTTTGAAGGGACGGTTTATGGTCTCAATTGACAATGATAATGGACAGGTAGCAATACTATAAAGTATAGATTTAGCTCTACAAAGAGCCCCACGGACTATGCAAGTCTGTTTAGAAATGCTGGCCGTCTACAGTGATTTTAGACGGATCCAAATGGCCATGAATGTGTTAACACTTTCAGCGCCAGCCGTTTTAGCTATCCTTGTACTCATTGTGCCACCGCTGTAAAGGATAGGGATTTTCATTGTGCGTCGCGGTGTTTGCAGGGCTATATCTATATTCTATATTATAGCTATGGAGACAATACTATGGCTCATTTGACATTAACTATCCCTCGTTCAACATGTGAAAAATAATAAATTTTTTCATGTATATGTTCGTGTGTTATACCGTGGTGAATATTGCATAGTTTCAGAGTGATCCTGGCTAATTCCTGGTAACTGTGTTATGGAGCGATATGTGAATTTTGCTAAAAGCGTTCGCGTTGCTCGCCTGGACACGCTACTATTTCCAAATCAAAGGTATATAATAGGTATTATGTTTCATCATGAATGCATGAAAGGGGGGGGGTAGTTTTTTGATGCTTTGATCGCCAGTAACGGCATTCGTTTTGAATACTACATACGTTGATCAGCTGGATCGATATGAAATCATTGTACGATCAAGGTGGAATTGACGTCAGATAGTCCTTACCTTTGATCGGGGTTATTCCAAAAAGAATATTCCAATTGTCTGATCGCAATTTCCAGTATTGATGTCGATCGGGGTCCCTGACATGAAGTGGCACAAGATATGCCTCAAGTGTGCTGAACGTGTTTCGAAGTGATCGGATGAAGCGGATAAATTCTCCGCCCGGACGAAATTAGATGTGACACACAGTGTGAAATAAGGTTTCAAAGGGTGGGCGATACTGCCACCTAGCAGGATGCGGCCGGTATTGCACTCTTGGGATCTCAGAATGATTTCCTATGGTAACACCGAGGTCCGTGACACTGCATAGAATAAAAAAATCTAATAAAAGAAAAAACAATGCGGCTTGGTGGCGCAGCGGACATTGTGCTCGTCACCAACACAAGAGACACCGGGTTCGACTCCGGCTGTCGGCGCTGCCTCCGGCTTGGGCCAGCCATCATACTAATTCAATTGGCAGAATTAGCGGGTGGAAGTTGATGGGTGGTAATCTGGACGTTGTGGACAGCGACTCCTACAAGTCGGTTGGGGACGCCTGCACAGCAGAGACAGGAAATGGCGGGGTAGTGTGAGCCTCCCACACGTTACACCTCGCCAATGAGAGTCTGCGCTAGCAGGTGAAAAGATGTGACAGGCTGCCTCCTCGTGTACCGGAGGGGACACGTGATGCAAGGCTTCTATCATCCCTACAACCGGCCAGTGGGGGGCATATGCGAGCAATGTTCAAGACAGGGGAGGGAAGAATTGGCACAATGGAATTGGGATGGGAGAAAAATAGAAAAAGAGGAGAAAAAAGTGGATCAAAAAAAGAAAAAACTATGAAAACCAGAGAAATCTGTTATGTGTTAAGAACACGGTGCACACCTGTCCGACTGCTCTTCAGCGCTCCTAAATCCTGCTCTTAGCTACGAGCGAATCCCCGAGAAATCGGCCCGAAAAGGTCTTAAGTGAAGCTACGAACTAAATTTGCTCTTAACTTTTGTCTTAAGTCCGTTGGGGTCTCATTCCCGAAAATTTTTCAACAAGTTATTCTGGAAGACTTATCTTGGAACCACTGAGACAGAATCAATGACAAGTTCACTCTGAGTCCCCAACGTGCTGGTAATATGTCTTAAGTGGCTGAAACGGGCGCACAAATGATATGATCTGATATCTGCTTGCAGCTGTGTGAAAATGGAATGGCGGAAGTGCTTTGCGAGTCTTGCGAGCCATCAAAACTAGATTAGATTAATGTATTGGCATCATATACAGCTCGTGGTACACCTTCCGCAGCACGCGCACACACACACACACACGCACGCGCAGTACTGTATATGAATGAATGAATGAAATATAATATATATAGCCTACGGCGGGCGTAATGAATGAACGCAGTATGGCTTATTATTCCATAATTAAGCCTATACTGTTCATTCGTAGGCGCACACAAGACTTGTTATGGAATATTAATGCAGTCTATTTCCACCGATTAGCTTTAGTTCTTATTTATTTATCCACTGTCATTTCAGTGTTGGTGTATAGGCTATATAGTGTATTTCAATATAAGTTGAATTGATTAATGATATATTCGAAGGAATGCAGGTTTATAGCTATATCAACCCCCTCCAATGTACAGTAAATGACCAAGTATGGTTTTGTCAATATTCCAATGTACAGTTTTGCTTGTACAGTGTAAGTCTATCCCCCACCCACCCCTCCTACCCAACCTCCTCCAACAGTTTCTACGTCAAATGTACTCTCTTTTCTGGACTCTTTTTGTATCACAAACAGTACTGTATTTGTAAATCTGGTATGTCATAAATTAGGGATGTCCGATATTATCGGCCGACCGATATTATCGGCTGATATCGGCAGTAAAATGTGATATCGGAAAATATCGGTATCGGTTTAAAAAAAAAAAAAACAATAACAATATTTGTTATATATATATCCAGTGAAATTATTAGTTACCTGAAATTATTCCGTTTTTTGGGGTGGGAAACCCTGCATATATCGGTATCTGTTGATATCGGTTGATATCGGTATCGGAAATTAAGAGTTGGACAATATCGGAATATCGGTATCGGTAAAAAAGCCAATATCGAGCATCCCTATCATAAATGTATAGATGTAGCAGTACTGTCTATCTGTGTCGTGTGTGTCATATATGTTATGATGAATTGAAAATGGGGGACCCTGATGTAAACAAGACGAAAGTCTTTCTCTGGTCTGCATCCCCTTATGTAATTGAGCTGTACCCATTCTGCAATCTGTTAATAAAGTTTTCAATCAATCAATCAAACAAAGGTCTGTCCCATTGTATACCAATCAATGGGATACATTGCATGTTGACCTGCATTCTTTCAAATGTGTATAATTAATCATTAAAACAGATGTGTAACAAATAAGAAATACAAATTCCACAGAAGGCATTAAATAATTATTATTTTCAATCATTTCACAATAATTGCATAATTGTGTTTGAATATCTGAGTAATTAAAGTAATTATACATTTGTCCAAAATAGCTGGTTCAGATATGGTTAAGCAGCTGCCCTGTGATCAGATGAATCCATATTATTTATTTTTCCGACATCAAATGCGTAATTTCTTATCGTACAAATATTGTCATATTTATTTTAATTATGATTAAGTAATAAATTCCAAGGAGGCCTGTAGCGTTGACATGAAGGAATCACTATGACACAGTCTGTCAAGTTAATAAAATGTTCAATTACTCAATCAATCATAAGACTGCTCCTCAGCACTCTTAAATCTGCTCTCAGCCACGATCAAATCTGATCTCAGGAAAATTTGGGGACTCGCGCTCCCAGCCCTAATATGTCTTAAATGGGCCGAAATCTGGCTAAGACGACATTTTTGGTCGTAAATTCGAGTGCTTACTTTGATCTTTAACGTTATGTGGCTAGATTGCTCTGTTGTGTCTGTCCATCTACATTTGTTTTTAATACATTTTGGATGGATGATTAGTGATTAGTGATGATTAGTATCCATTTGTTGGACAGACAGAGTTGACGTATGGTTCTAATTAAAAAATAAACCAACAGACAGTAATAACTTAGTCACTTTTCTATCTCATCTTTGGGCAGACAGATCAATGTAGTCCATTGATCTCATCACATACTGTGCAAACATATTTTAACTGGTCTGGACTGGTCCTCTGAGCTCCTCTCCAGTCGTGCTTTCGCTGCTGTGGGGTTTAATCCGAAATATTTACAAATCCTCCTCTATCGTTGTGTAAAATGTCCTGCTGTCTCTAGGAACTTCTTTCGCTCCTTCACGCAAAGTTAGAACTACTCCAAGTGAAAATGAATCCTAAAAATAGCTGCTGTCCGCGCAGACGCATTCAGTTCATAATTTTGTCTGACTTACGCGTTCAGTATTTTATAAATTAGCATTTCGGTATCACGACTACCGCGGCAAGCCTAATATATACTGTATATACAGAAATTTACTTTAGCTTTAGTTTCTGTCAATGCGTGAGGCATTGCGTCATAATGTCTATTGAGACTGGGATGTCCACATGAAGTCAATTACCTTCACAAAGTGTTGTGTTTGTATAACATCATATCTATTCTGAACTTCTTAAATCTTGCTCCTGACAAATACCCTCCATATTATAATAAAGAACTACCAAAACGAATACTGAAATGAATAAAAACTAAACTGAAACTAAACTAGCAAACCCACTCTGGAAACTAACTTAAACTAAACTGAATTGAAAACAAAATAAAAACGAATGAAAAACTAAGTGAATTTGTACAAGAAATGTATGGGGATAATAAATCAGCTTTATTTTTCTGATAGTCTTCCTTTAATAAACACGATTACAAGACCTGTTCATCTGGCCCACTTCCCTGGTCCTGGTCTCCACCTGGCAGCTCATATGGTGCCTGCATTTGATCTGGAGGAATAATAATAAAAAATTTCTCTGACAGGTTTCTGGGAATAATATGAGTTGTATTCCCCACAAGTTCTTAGATTACTTGTGGTGATGGCAGGCTGAGGTGCACTGGAAAAGACTGTTCATGCAAAACAGGAAACACTGTAAATATGTTATTGTGACAATTTGTGAATTCTATTTGTGGTGGGCCTTGTCAGATAAGACCACCATGAATAAATAAGTGTGTGGGAAACACACTGCAATCAGCTTCAAATTTAAAACATAACAAAGTACCTGTGATACAATATCTAAACATGGAGGATACAGCGAGTACATTCAGTAAAGAAAAAAGAAAAATAAATTCAATCAAAAGGTGCAAAATAAAAATGTATAAAATGAAATAATATAATGTTTTCATACCTTCTGGCTCTGGCTGGCTCCAGGCATCATGGCTTCCTTCCTCCTGTGGTGGAGGAGGGTCTTGGGAGATGTTTTCGTGAATCTCTTCAGTAATATCCTCAGGAACATCCTGCTTAATCAGTCCAAGCTTATCACAATAGATACTACAGCACAATGCTGGACAACACAGAAGGTGCTGTGTGTTAGTTCACAGTAGGGCTGCTGGACAACACAGAAGGTGCTGTGTGTTAGTTCACACTACAGTAGGGCTGCTCGATTATAGCAAAAAATTAATCATAATCACGATTATTTTGGTTAATATTGAAATCACGATTATTAAACGATTACTCTTTCTTCTTGATCAAAGACTGCCTTTCTGTCATCTTCTACAAGTTAGTAAGTTACCAAAGAGAAACACGCCATGGCTCCCTCCCTCGGCGTCGGCGGAGAGCACCGCTGTGAAGGAAGGGTTTACAACACAAGACAAAAATAGAGCAACACGGCATGCAGCACAATAATCGTTTTATCTCGATTCTCTTGTTTTCATGATCGTAAAAAGTCTAAATTGTAGTTGAAACTCGATTAATCGCCAAGCCCTAGTTCACAGTGTTATAGTTATGTATGAATAAACCAAATAGATGAAGACACATTCATTCAGATTATATATCGATCATTTTTACAGATCAATGCAGCTGGATTTCCACATCCATACTGAACAGCTGACCACTCAAACTACTACCTTTGTGTAGGTGCAACGGAGGTAAGAGATGTCTACGGCAGAATGAACGTCCTCCTCCTCAGCCCGCTGATCTGATGGTCTGTCGGGTCTCGTCACAGTCAGCTGGCCAGAGATGCTAAAGATCGAAATGGATTCAGAATAAAATGGAGATGTGCTCACTGCTCCAAGCAACGTTTTTTTTTTTTTATTGTATGCAAAGCATGAAAACTATAACCGGCAATGTCACTAACTTGCTCACTCACTCATTCATTAATTTATTTACTCACACTTAGCCACTCTGCCCCTAGTGACGACTCACAGGCACTTTGTGTAAAATATGTTTAATCTATACGAGAATGCTTCGCATCTATGACACTGTGTGTCCTTGTTCCTCCACAGTGTTAAGCTTTTTAAAAAAAATACCTCTCTGGTGGGTTCTCAGTGGAAGGAGAATTGGTTGTTTGACCTGGAAAGACAGAAATTAAAGTAATTAAAGTTGCTGCTAATCTCTCCATTTGTAAGAATGCAGGTTATTGGGAGTGTATAAAACATTTATTACCGACTAGATAGTCCCGTTCTTTCTGTTTAATCATTATTTGGTCCTCACAAGCCTTAATTCTACACTCATTCGCCTCCTTTTCAGCCTGTGCTGTGAGGAGCTTTTTAGCAAGCGGATCTTTGCAGTAATGTTCCTTATGCTGCTGAAAGACCATCTTGTAGCTTGTAATCCTCTCCTCAAATGCTTTCCTGTTTGGATTAAAAACACAAGTTAGCCTAACTTTGTCACCACTTACTAAAGAGCCTTCGTCAAGAGTCTAAATTAAACCTGGCAGCTCATCGCTAAACGTACATGTCTTGTCCACAGAGCTCTTGCCTCCCCTCCAGTTCTGCCTTCATTGTCTTCTCAAACTGCCGAAGGAGGCTGTTAGTGGTCTTCATGCTACATGGGATGACTGATGATGTTACAGTTGTATGATGACATAAGAAGTGACCTCTCAAAATAAACAGTTTCAGGAAAGGGTACTTTCTTTGTGGCAAGAGTTTGTGTATTAAATCTTCTGTTTTCTACACCATTGCAACTGTATGTACTGTATACAATATTTTACTCCATATGTGCACATTTAACCTCTTAACAGGCAGGCAGAAAAGATTTGCAAAGCTTAGCTTTATACTTATAGCACATGCATGAACCTGGTCTCTTTTGAAAGATAACAATCTGAAGTTACTAATGCAAAAAAGGATAATCACTTTTAGTGCTAATGAAATAGAGTAACAGAGGTTTGAACTTGTGTACTCACATTTCTGAGTGCTATCTTAGTTACAATGTGCTGTAAATGTCATGCTAGAAGGCATTTCATTGGACGCAAAATGCTCCCATGTGTAGGATAACCTCGTTCCCAGTTGTATCTCATCCGTGAGATAAAGACTGGTAAAGCGCTACGGCCGAAAGTGTGAATTTCCGGTGTATGTACTTCCCCTGGAAGCTGCCTCCGAACGGACCAAACTTTTCCCTAATCCTGTCGGCAAACAAGCTAGAAAGTCCCGGTCATGTAGTAAATTCTTCAGGCAAAGCCGTTGCAGTGGCTTAAGGAAATATTGTGCACTTCACACGTTTCTTTCTATAATTGTTTTGTCGAAACCGGAAAGCCTGTAGCCGGTACTTCCTGTACTTCCGTTTTCACACTTTAGGAGGCATAGCTTTACCAGCCTATGTGTAGGATGACTCATCAAGATAATTTTTTATCATTTTCCAGGAAATTAAAACTCGAAAATACCATTAAAAAATACAACTTTTGTCATTGTTGGGACAGATACTGGCGTATAAGTGACAATCAGTGCAAGACAATTATGTGATAAAAGAACATGAACATCTATTTTAATTTCATGGGACCTTTAACTTCCCTATACCTTTTAGCATTTGCTTTGATGTGCTTCAGAGTGTTCTGTCTCTGAACCATTTCTTCCTCGAGTTTCTTGTTATTCCTCTGGGTTGTTTCAATGTGAGACAATCTCTCTGCTACATACGTTCTGCAAACTGTTGACAGAACAAGCACAGTGATAATCAGTTGTACAGTGTGTGTGTGTGTGTGTCCCCCCCCCCCCAACCAACCACCTCCAATGTACAGTTTCTACATCAAATGCATATACTCTCTTTTCTGGACTCTTCTTGTATCACAAACAGTACTGTATTTGTAAATCTGGTATGTCATAAATGTATAGATGTAGCAGTACTGTCATGTATGTCATATATGTCCTGATGAATTGAAAATGGGGGACCCTGATGTAAACAAGACGAAAGTCTTTCTCTGGTCTGCATCCCCTTAACAATTGTGTGTATTGAGCCGTACTGTATTGTACCCATTCTGCAATCTGTTAAATAAAGTTTTCGATCAATCATTAGATTCATATAGTTTATAATGTTCATCTTTGTAATTTCCTTCCACTAGCTAAGAACTAATGGACCAGCCAGTAAATTATATTCCACGTCATGGTCAAACTTGGATAATGTTACATCATAATGTTACGTGTTATACCTTTGATTTGTTGATTGATCCCATCCTTCTTTTGAGAAAGTTCACGAGTTATAAGAGCTACGGTTCACAAAGAGAAGAACATGGTGAAATTATTTGAGCAATTAGTACAGTAATCTCAAGAGTCTTGTATGAATAATGTCACGTCCTCCTAATAATCGAATGTTACCCCACAATGAAACCATTTAACACACTGACAATCTATTGTACCCTAGTGTTAGCGAAATCATTTTGTTTTACCTGCTTCAAACAGGAGAGTATCGACACTAATTGCCGTGTGATGTTCATCCATTTCAACAGAAGTCGGTTAAACACTAATGTTGACAGGTCAATAAAGGGAGACGGTTGATCCCATTCAACTGAAAGTCGACCGAAGTGAAAGTGACTATCCACTGACTCCACACACTTGGCACCAAGGTGCGTCCACGCGCTACAGTGACGTCATTGACGTGTGACAGCTTGATGTAGAAAAAACCGCACTGGACAAAACGGGCGCCAAGACTACAAAATCGCTCGTGGGCAGCATAGATATAGATATCTATAGAACACTACTCGGCAGCACTCAATAAGCGTCCCTACGCCTATACGTCACATCCTGTCAGTGAAACGTCGTGCAACTCTCTGCGTAGGAATGTGTCTCGTCGTTAGCAAATCAGCACAGTCATGGGTTTTTTTTTTTTTTGCAGAAGAAACATTGACGTTAATTATTGTCAGAAAATCGGTTGATTGTGGGCAAGTTAATGTAACATAACATTAGCTTTATTTGAGAAGTTCCTAATTTAAACAAAAATAAAAACAGCAATTACAAATCCGTATTCTTGTATGCAAGAGTTTTGATTACATAGTTGCATCATCCCATCCACTTGCAAGCCGTTGTAAGTCCAAGATATATTAAATATTTTATCAAAACCAAGATGGCCGACAGAAAGGCAGAGTTGCCTCAATATCTTGCCAATCTTTCTATGGAAAGACAGCCTTGCAGGTAAAACAAAATTGTTGGTGATATCAAGTAACAACTAAGGAATCAACTTGCAATGGGCCTGGTCTACAAGATACACTACACCACTAAGCTACCCATGTACATGTCAAAATACTTCACAAAGGTCAGTGAGTACCACGATCACAACACCAGAGGGAGCTCCACAAATCATGTTAACCCCAGATTCGGCTCAAACAAGGGACTAAACATGTTTCGCAATTATGCCACATCAATGTGGAACGACCCTACCCACAGCTGTAAAGGAATGTGAATCACTACCCCACCTTCAAAACCGCTCTCAAAGAGCACCTACGGGAGGCTGCAATTCGAAACTGTCCCCTGTAAATGTCCAAACCCAACCCCCTCCAATGTACAGTTATGCCCTCAGTTATATTTGCCTTACAATAAATGCAGTTACAATATATATATATATAATCTAAATATATGCTATGATTGAGTAAGTATACAGTATACACAGGTGCAGTATGCATAAGTATGCATGCCGTGATATGCTTCATACATTATACATTGTCCGTTTAGGTATAGTATAGGTGGAAGTCAGGCTGATAGTTCCTAGTAGTTGAATGTCTGGCAGCGGTCCCTGCCCACTGTTGTGGAGCCTGATGGCCGCTGGTATGAAGGACTGGCCGAGGCGGTTAGTTGAGTGTCCTCCTCACCCCCTATACCAACGCCAGGGCCCTCAGATCGGCTGATAAGGGTCTCCTAACCACCTGTAGGTCTAACTTCAAGTCTAGGGGGGGGCGTGCTTTTGCGGTCGGAGCTCCTGACCTCTGGAACAGCATCCCCATGGCCATGTCCATTAAATCTGCCCCCTCCATCGAGTCTTTTAAATCAAAACTCAAAACCCACCTATATCGCCTGGCCTTCCCTGACTCACTTTGACTCTTGCCGTACTTGTTGATGTGTTGTTCTGTTTTTCCTTTGTCTATCCGTTGATTTTCTTTTTATTTTTTTATTTTTTTATTATTACATTTTTTTCTGTTTATTTTATACTTTTCTTTGTTCTTAGTTTAGCTATGTGAAGCACTTTGGTTGACAAGCGTCATGTTTAAACGTGCTATATGAATACATTTGATTGATTGATTGAGTGTCGGGGGGGGGGGGGGTATATAGTTTGTGGCTGAACCTGCTTCTCATCTTGACTAGCTCATCGTAGAGGGGGTGGGAGGGATTCTCCAGGATAGCAGCCAGCTTCCTTCTCATCCCACTCTCTGCCACCACCTCTAGTCTGACCAGGTCGACTCCCACCACAGAGCTGGACTCCCACCCCCCCAGCATGCCACAGCATAGAAGAGGACGCTGGTCACTACAGACTGCATGGCAGCTGAGCACCTGACCCAGGTGTTACATGATGTGATGTCTCATTTGACCTTGAATGTCAAGAAAACTGTCTCTATGTGTATCTCCATATGCAAAAGGCCTATAAATGATTTGTTTGAGGTGCAAATTAAAAATGAAATAATTGCTGAAGTGAATGAGGTCAAGTAGGAATCATATTAGACAAGAACCTAAAATTTGATAAACAGGTAGCCTACTACATTATGTATGTAAGAAGGTCAAGCCTAATTTAAACTGTTTTCGTTTTATTAGAAGGGATCTGTCAACTAAAGCTGCTCAAATGCGTGTACATTCTTTCCCACTTGTCTTACTGTATCACATCATGGTCACAAACCTCACAAACCATACTAAAACCCATAACTATAATATACAAACAGCCAAACAGGCTATAAAAATCATGGACCGTAAACTTATTGGGGACTGGGACACGGATATGCAACGTAAAGAAGCACCCGTCTTCAAGTCCTTCAGTAGGTTTTGTGATCTACAGTTTCGGCCAACTAATCACCCAACCCACAAGAATGTGTGATTCAACTCAAACTACCATTGATCTCATTGATCTCATTCTGAACTCTGACAAGTCCAGGATCTCTAATAAAGGGGTTATAGCATGCGGGTTAAGCGATCATTATATGATATTCTGTACCCACAAAAAGCTAAAACAAAAGGCCAGCTGTCACAAAACAGTCACATCTAGGGACCTCAAAACCTACGAGGCCTTTAACCAAGAACTGAAGAGCAGACTGGTCAGATGAGCTCAGTGGTAGTTGAAGAAACATGGCTTGGATTCAAAACCAAATTCTCAACAACATGGTCCCCCTAAGAACTACCAGGGTTAAAAATCGCGCTGAGCCATGGATGCACTCAGAAATACTGACCGCTATGAAAACCAGAGACAAAAAATGCTCTGAACTTCATAAAAGTCAGTCAAACTTTGCAAAAAGCTCAAACAGTGATCTCCATGCCCATGTGGTTGAACTCCTGAGGGTGCATTTCCACTGTTTTATATGCGTTGTTGTCCATGTTTGGATTTGTGTATAGTAAAAACATCTTGACACCTCACACATTTTCTGCAGCCGTTTTTGTGTTTTGTGTTGTACATTATGCAGTATACACTCAGTATGAAAACTAACTGTCAGGTCATATAGGTGAGACTGTGCTGAAAATAAGGATACCAAACATACCATGGTAAAAAAAAAAAAAATGTGAATTATACAATTTAAATCAAACGTAGCCAAAACTTTGAAAATAGCTCATCATCTGTAGGGATCTTGTTACTGAATGTTCAACAGGTCTGCTTGGCTTTCAGTGGCTTGCTGCCATAACAACCAGACAAGACATGCAGTTTATTCTTTTTTTTTTAAACTCAATTTTTATTTGCATTTATATTCACAAACATACAAATAATAACATCTTTGATTGTCAATCTTCCACCGTTTGGCTTTTCAGGTTACACAGACAGTGTATATCGCCCTTATACAGGCCTAAACCATAAAGAGAAAATTAAAAAAAAAAATACAAAAATACCGTTCTTGCAGAAAGAAGAATATATACAATTATTGACTAAGTCATTCTTTGAATAGTAATCGCACATTCGTTGGTCTGTACAAAATCCAATGACGATATGTATATCTTCCTTGAACAGGGATATATAGAAAAGTTTTTACCTCAGTTTACCTTGCATTTTGTTTTACATACATATATACCCCATCATCCTTGGCTATTAATCCCACATCAGTTGATTTCCCAGATATTTGGTACCAATACTTAGTGTATGTCGTCCTTAAACCATCATATCAAATTATAATACTTGCTCTAAAAAAAATTTAATTCTGACTCAGGTAAATATGCGCGTCATGGGTCCAGGGACCCTCCTTGAACCTCCTTCCTCCTGTATCCTTCTATTTCCTTTAAACCTCCCTTTTCTTCTAGTACAATATTTTTGTTGGGTTTTACAGTACACATTTCAGGTTTTCATTGTAGTCAGTTATTCTTAATTCCTTTTCTCCACAAGATTATACATATACCCACATACCCCCCTCCCCCCTCCCCTTTTCTCTCTCTTAGCATCTTTGGTTTTGTTTTTACTGTTCTCATACAGAAATAATATGTACATTCCTTTGTACCTCCATTAGAATAGCTCGTACACAAATATAAATAATTGAAAAGAGGAAAAGAAAATGTACATAAAAATGAAAATAAATAAAAATAAATGACATCTTTACATCACCTTCACTGACGTGTCTCTGGTCTCTCCCGGGGTCCGGGTCACGGCTGACCGCGGGAGAGAGTGGGGGGACTCATCCTATAGCAGCCCTATATATCTTCCCTTCTCAGATATTCATTAAATGGTTTCCATATATCCTCGTAAATCTCTATATTGTTCCTGAGGATATACGTTATTCTCTCCATAGACATGCATTGTGCCATGTTTTTAATCCAAGCACCGATTGTGGGTGCGTCTATTTTCTTCCAATTGAAAGCTATTGTTCTTTTTGCCTGTAGTATAGCAAAATCAATACATTTAAATTGTTTGGTTCTCAGGTTCAGATTTATTGGATATAAATGTAACAATATCATTTTGGAGTCTAGTGGGATATTCACTGACAGGATATCTTTGATTTTATTCACCACCTCCCCCCAGAACTTCTTGATTTTGTCACATTCCCAAATACAATGTATAAAAGTTCCCCGATCCTTGGTACATTTAAAGCACCTATCTGGTGTGTTGCTGTTGTATTTATTCAATTTGACAGGGGTTATATAAGTCCGCATCAGCCATTTGTATTGAAGTAGTTTTAAGCTAGTGTTGGCTGTTTGTGTCTGAGCCTCCTCGCATGCTCTGTTCCATTCCTCGTTTGAGATCTCCTCTCCCAAGTCCAGCCTCCATGACTCCAATCTAGATAGTGACGTCTCGTCTGAACCAGATACAATCCAGTTATAGAACATTGATAACAGGCCTTTGCTGTTGCAGTTCTTGATGATAATTTTTTCTAACGATGAAAGTGTAGGAATTGCCAGTGACTGGTTTTGCTGAGAGGAAATGAAACTTCTCAGTTGCAAGTATTTAAAAAAATGCTTCCTTGGGATGTTGTATTTTATTGATAGTTCCTCAAAAGGTATCAAGACCCCATCTTTGTAAAGGTCAGATATTTGACTTATTCCTTCTTTTGCCCATAGTTTGAATCCGGCATCCAGTTTGCCTGGTTTAAAAGAGACGTTTCCCCAGATTGGGCTGAATTGCGACATGGAGTTGTTTATTTTCATAAATTTCTTTACCTCATACCATATATTAATCATGTTGAGCACTATGGGGTGTGTAGTATGTTTTCTTAAATATTTTGGCTCAGCTGAATACATGTATAAATGTAGTGGTAGTTGCATTGGGTATGCTTCCACTCCCATCCATGATGGTGGTTCTTCCTTAGAAAAATAAAACATTACAGTTCTCAATTGTGCAGCCAGGTAATACCAATGAAGGTTAGGACAGGTCAACCCCCCTGCATCGAATGGAAGATACAACAGAGATAGGCGGACTCTAGGACATTTCTTGCGCCATATAAATTTTGAGATGAGAGACGCAATCTTTCCGAACATTCTTACCGGTGGTGCCAGAGGGATATTTTGAAATAAGTATAGGAACTTTGGTAGTATGGACATCTTTAGTATGTTTATCCTCCCTATCACAGAGATGGGCAAGAACATCCATCTCTCTATGGATTTGAATACAGAGTCTATCATAGGTTCATAGTTTATTGATGCTATATTTTCTATTTGGGGTATTATTTTGATGCCTAGATAGGTGAAGCTGTTCGAGAGCTTGAAAGGAAATTCTTGTTGGTCAGCGGTTTTTATCTCGTTATCATTAAGCAGCATAAGTGATGATTTTGAGGCGTTTAGTTTATATCCAGAGATACTACCGAACTGATCAATTATATCGAGCAGTGCAGGTATCGATGTATCTAGGTTTTTTAGGAACAAAATGACATCGTCCGCAAAAAGGGCTATTCTGTGATCGTTATTACCGATTTCAATCCCATGTAGCTGTCTGTTAGCCCTGATTGCTATTGCTAACGGTTCGATAGCTAAAATGAACAGGAGCGGTGATAAGGGCGAGCCTTGAGGGCAACCCCTGGTGATCTTAAAGGGTTTAGATGTCACTTCGTTTGTTAGTACCTCAGCTACAGAGTTTAGGTGTAGTATTTTGATCCAGTTACAAAAGTAATTTCCAAATCCAAATCGATCAATAACATCAAAAAGATAAGCCCATTCCACCCTATCGAAGGCCTTCTCCGCATCGAGCGAGAGAAGACCTGTGTCCCTCTCTCCTTTTTGGTTGTATAGGATGTTGAAGACACGTCTAACATTGTGAAATCCCTGTCTCCCTTTTATGAATCCATTTTGATCATCTCCCACTATCTCTGGAAGTACGTTCTCTATTCTTTTGGCCAAGATTTTACTAAGGATTTTGGTGTCGTTGTTTATCAAACTTATAGGACGGAGGTTCTCGCATTTAGTATTGGTTTTGCCTGGTTTTGGGAGCAGGATAATCAGGGCCTCTTTCATTGATGCGGGTAAGTAACCATTTTCAAAGGATTCTAGGTACATCTCAAAAAGGGGGGTCACTAATTTATCTTTAAAGTGTTTATATAGGTCAATTGAGAGGCCGTCTGGTCCCGCTGTTTTTCCAGGTTTTAATGCTCCTATGGCCTCTGATATCTCTGTTATGTTTAATTGTTCATCCAGGTTTTTTTTTCTTTCTTCAGAGATTTTGGGGATGTTAAGGTTATCAAGAAATGTAGTTTGTGTAACTTCACTAATGTTATATTCTGAGCTATATCGTTTTTCATAAAAGGTTCTAAATGTTGTGTTAATCTCTAATGGATCGATTATATTATTTCCATTACCGTCCTCTATGTTAGTGATTGTCCTCTCAGTCTGTTGTTTTTTGATGCGCCATGCAAGGAGTCTACCAGGTTTTTCTCCTTGGTCGTAATAGTTCTGTTTTAGCCTCATCACATTTGCAGCAGCTTTATCATATGTTATCTCGTTATATTGAGTTCTGAGTATTAATAATTGTTTTGAAATGAGATGTTCGTTCTGTCCTTTCTGAAACCTTTCATTCTCAAACATTTTTATTTTGGATTCCAGATCTCTAATTTCTTTCGTTCTTTCTCTTGTCGTTCTACTTGTGTAATATATGCCTTGAAGGCTTCCCATCTAATTGTGGCTGACGTTTGATTCGTGTTAATTTCAAAGTATATATCAATTTGTTCTCCCAAGAAAAGTAAAAATTTTGGATCTTTCATCCATTTTGTTTGAAATCTCCATTTATGAGGTTTGTGTATCATTTTTTGTTCCACATATACCATAGATACAGCTGCATGGTCTGATATGACTATGCTGTTGTGTTTACATCCTCTAATGTTAGGTAGTAGTTCTGTTGATATCAGAAAGTAGTCTATTCTGGAGTAACTTTTGTATGTACTCGAATAACAGGAAAATTCTTTCTTTGATGGATTTAGGTGCCTCCATATATCCAGTAGGTTCAGCTCTTTTATAAAATAGTGTAGTGTTTTCCTGCATCTTGTGTGGGTGTTATCCACTCCGAATGATCTATCTTCCTTTGGGTCGAGGGTGCAGTTAAAGTCCCCAGCGATAATATATTTGCCTGGTAGTGTTGAAATTTTTAGAAATAGGTTATTATAGAAGTTAACGTCATCATTATTTGGTCCATATACGTTGATTAGATTGAGGTGTTCAGAGAGAAGGCGACCTCGTATAATCAAGAATCTACCGTTAGGATCCTTTATCACCTCTTCAATTTGGAATGGGATAGACCTGTGTATTAGTGTCATTACACCTCTAGCATTGGTAGAGTATGATGTTGAGAAGACCTGTCCTGGCCACCTCCGTTGTATTTTAGGTGTGTCGTTCGCTAATAAGTGTGACTCCTGTAAAAACACAATCTTGGCTTTTAGTTGTTTTATCCTGTTCATAACTTGTTTTACTTTAGTAAGCTTTTGAAGGCCTCTGCAGTTCCATGAAATATATTCAATTAAGGTATCTGCCATTTTGCATTAGTTGTTTTGTCTCCCTGAGACTGTTGTAAAGATTCGGATGTCATAATGTAACAGTATAGAAATAAGAAAAAAATAAAAATAAAAAACTAATAAAGTTGGTTGGTACCATAATACAGAGAGAGAAATTACCCTACCCCTAACATGCCCGATTTTTTTTTACAAGACATGCAGTTAGATAAGAACGTATGCATGGGGCACTATTGGAAAGCTTTCTCTCTTTGATTTGATTTTTATTTGGAAATGATTACAAACACACAATACAAACAAATTATCATGACTAATTTGTATTCCTGGGGATATCACCTAAAAGCATTAATTAAAACGTATTTCCAAGGTGGTGCTCGATGGAAGACATAAAAACACAGTACATATAGCCTACTACTATATAGGACTAACTAGAGTTTCAGTACCCCCCCCCCCCCCCCTCTACTCTAGCCCTGGATTTTCAGCCCTATGGCTGCTGAGCCATTTGCTCTTCCCATAATTTAGCCTTTACCTTTGTTCTCAAAGTGATGTATTTCTGTTCCAGGTAATATTAAGTCCTATGATGGTTATCTATAAAGAAAACGTTACTGAACAACCACCAGGATGTAAACACAATACATATCTAGAAATGAATAAGCCGACTGCATCAAATCATCCATGGGATACAGTAGTAGCCTAATAGTAGGCCTGTACATACAAAAAAAATATCTCAACTTCAGCCAGTTCATATCTGTGAACCATGATACTGCTGTAGGAACAGTAGGTCACTAGCAGGGTTAATATGCACTATGATATTGATATGTTTATGAGACCACCAGGTCCTGTAAGGGTTGGAGAGGTGAACAAAGTGACTTAAATGAAGCTACTCACTGGTGGAGAAAACACAAGGTGGAGTTCCCGCAGCATTGTGATTCAAACACTCTGTGGCCCAGCGCTACAGATGAGCACCTTGTGATTGAACAGTCCTCAGGTGGCTAAACATTAGACATTATATTCTATGGACCATACATGGTGCAGCCAAATACTAGGTATAGTAGGAGTCTTTTCAGTCTTAAACTTCTGACTTTTATACCCTACTTATTCCATCAAGCAATCTCTACAGAAAAAAACTTTCTATATGATGGCTTGATTTATATTCCATTCAGTAAGCATAGGCAGCAGATGAATACATTTCTCTTCACAGAAAGTCACCTGTCACATTCAAAGGTCTGATGACCAAACAAATTGTACACTGTACACTGTACATTGGAATACTGACAAAGCCATACATGGTCATTTACTGTACAACTGGGTTAGGACATTTGTAGGGGCCAGTTTCGAATTGCAGTCTCCCGTAGGTGTTCTTTGAGAGTGTTTTTGAAAGTGGGTAGTGATTCACATTCCTTTACAGCTTTGGGCAGGGCGTTCCACATTGATGTGGCATAATTGCGAAACGTGTTTAGTCCCTTGTTTGAGCCGAATCTGGGTTTAACATGATTTGTGGAGCTCCCTCTGGTGTTGTGGTCGTGGTATTCACTGACCTTTGGGAAGTATTTTGACATGTACATGGGTACCTTGGTCGTGTAGTGTATCTTGTAGACCAGGCCCATTGCAAGTTGCTGTACTCTGTCGTCTACTCTAAGCCATCCTAGGTTGTCAAAGTGGGCAGGGGTGAAGTGGGTTCTAGGAGTCAGGTCAATCAGTAGTCTGACTAGTTTGTTTTGAGATGTTTGTAATTTGGTTTTTTAGTGCCTTTGAGGTGCTTTGGTACCATGAGGTGCAAGCATAGTCGTAGTACCCTTGAATGAGTGCTCCTGCCAGAGTCTTCAGGGTATTCTTGTTTACCAGAGAGGAGATCCGGTACAAGAATCGAGTTCGTTGGTTGACTTTTTTTATTACATTGGATGCCATTTTGTCACAGGAAAGATTAGCCTCTAGGATGGAACCCAGGTTGGTAATTTCATCTTTCCTTGTGACAATATTGTCACCCACTGTAACTGAGAAGCCGTCGGTCTTGCTGAGTTTGTTATTTGAACCGAAGAGAACGGACTCTGTTTTGCCCATGTGTAATGATAGTTTGTTATCGGCGAGCCATATGCAGATTTTGCCTAGTTCCGAGCTGAGGGTTTTTTCAACCTGTAACTTGTTCTTGTCAGAGACCAGCAGGGCTGAGTCGTCCGCAAACAGGAACAAGTTGCAGTCACAAGCTGACGACATGTCATTTGCATAAATTAGGAACAGTAGCGGTCCTAGTATGCTTCCTTGTGGAACACCACAGCTCACTGGGAGGGGGGGGGGGATAGGGTACCGTTTACCTCCACCATCTGTTCTCTCCCCTCCAGGTAAGATTGTATCCAGCTCACTGATAGATCAAAACCAATTGCTTTTAGCTTGTCAATCAGAATGGTGTGATTGACAGTGTCGAAGGCCTTTTTTAGGTCCAGCATGACCATGCCGCAGTATTTGCCCGCGTCCACCTCTTGTTTGATGTGGTCGTTCAAATAGAGAAGGCATGTGTCAGTGGAGTGGGATGTTCTGAAGCCAGATTGGAATTCGTAGATTAGATTTTTTTCCGGGAGGTACTTTTCGACCTGTTCGTATAAAAATTTTTCCATGACTTTCGAGATGGATGTAAGGATAGAAACAGGGCGGTAGTTGCCTGGGTCTAATTTGCTGCCCTTTTTGTGCAGGGGTGTTACTCTCGCAATTTTGAAGTCCTTTGGGACGTGTCCCTGTTTTATGGAGAGGTTTATTATGTGTGTGATGACTGGGGTGATGGCGGCTGCTGAGTCTCTGAGGAATTTGGAGGGGATGTTGTCATGGCCAGTTGGAGGGTGCTCAGTTTTTTGAGTACCTCATCTGTAGTTACCATTTCCAGTTTGAAGTCGTCTTTGTGGACGCCTAGGTTCTTGTAGTATGCTACTATGTGTTCTACCCCATAATGCCCTGAGTGGGAGGGTAGTTTGTTTACCAGTGTTGTGGCTATGTTTGTGAAGAAAGTGTTTAAGTAATTGGCTACATCCAGCTTGTCTGTGATGAGCGTGTTGTCCGTCTTTATGTTTATGTTTGAGAACCTGGTTTTATGTTTTTTACTGCAGCCTAGTTGATTATTGAGTAATTTCCAAAGTTCACATGGTTTATTTTTGTTTTCCTCAGTTTTGTCATTGGTGACATTTTTTTTAGCAGTTTTGATCATGGAGTTTACGTCCGTTTCTTTCTAGTTTGAGTTCAGTCACGTGGGCTTGGAGTTCACTGCTCGTGCTTTTGGTAAGCTTTGACTGACTTTTACAAAACTCAGAGCATTTTTTGTCTCTGGCTTTCATAGCGGTCAGTATTTTAGTGTGCATCCACGGCTCAGCACAATTTTTTACCCTGGTGGTTCTTAGGGGGGCCATGTTGTTTAGTATTGTTGAAAATTTGGTTTTGAAGCCAAGCCATGTTTCTTCAACCAGTGTACCATTGAGCTCATCTGACCAGTCCAGGCTCTCCAGTTCAAGGTTAAAGGCCTCGCTAGAGTAGGTTTTGAGGTCTCTAAATGTGACTGTTTTGTGACAGCCAGCCTTTTGCTTTCGCTTTTTGCGGGTACAGAATATCATATGATCACTTAACCCGCATGCTATAACCCCTTTATTGGAGATCCTGGACTTGTCAGAGGTCAGGATGAGGTCAATGGTAGTCTGAGTTGAATCACACACTCTTGTGGGTTGGGTGATTAGCTGGCTGAGGCCGTATAGATCACAAAACCTACTGAAGGCCTTGAAGACGGGTGCTGCTTTACGTAGCATGTCCGTGTTCCAGTCCCCAATAAGAATTTTTTCTACGCCCTCCACCCCAGCTAAACACCCATCAAGTGTGTCATAGAAGCCACTCTGTTCTGGCGGTCTATAGATTGTGCCTACTAGTACCGATTTCGCCCTTTCAAATAAGATTTCAATCCAAACAGTTTCAATCTCGTCATGGTTAAGGTCAGTACGGTTGATGAATTTGGTATCTTTGAATATACACACAGACTCCACCTCCATACTGGTTTCTATCCCTCCTCAAGTTTCTTTAATAGTTGTCATACAGAAGTACAGAATACTTTTATACAAAATGCTTCCGTTATGCTCCAGAGACTGTGCTAGACAGTGTTCAGTATATACATATGTACAATGTTCGATGCAGAATAGAGTAAGAGTTACCGTACAATATACTAATATACAATACTATATAGTGCAAAGCAGAAATGGGATGAGGTACAATTTACAGTAAGGTGTACTGAGGTATGGGTTGTAGTTGACTATTGAATAGTTCAATTTCAATCTCTGGATCCTGTACAGATGAGTCTAGTCGTTTCTGTGAAACACAATATGTTAGCCATGGTCTAGTGTGGTACGTATGGTTGGGTTTGTGTAAACTCTCCGGTTGCTAAGAAACCCTTAAAATGCAGACAACCAACTGTGCTACACAAGCTAAACCAAGCTGCTGCAACAATCCAAGCCAGCTTTGGCCAGGTATGAACAGGTTCTAAAGGCACTCACCATGTGCCTGATTGGCCACAGCACAGCTAAACAACGCTAGTGGAGACATGAAAGTTACTATAAAAGTTTATAGTGGCTTTAAATCAAAGATCTTTAATAAGTTTCCCCTTCTCCTCCGGTGTTAGTTTCATTTGGCGTAAACCTACTCATTCCTCACATGTTATATCTTTCCATACTTATCTTACTAGATCAGCTGTTTATGTCTCAATATGTACCCCCCCCCCCAGAGGTCACTGAAGTGATCAGGAGGTAAGAACCAAGACTTCTGAGAAAAAATTAGTAAGCAAGTTATCGCAATACACTGAAAGATCTAGGAAAGGAAGACTTAAAAGTTCATTAAAACAAGGAAAACAATTTCATTTAATAAATTTTTATTTGAAATACTGTATCGACAACTTTATTAGGTTTTTGCTTCATTTGCATATTTAATTTTCGCTCCGTCAATATATTAACGTTGTACATAGAGGACAACTGAGAAACAAGTAAAAAGAAAACTCAACAGAAAGTGACAACAGCACTTCACCGTCGACGCTAGAACCATGGAGGTGCGCGGAGGGAATGTAAGAGCACGGGCAGGGTGGAGCGACAACAGCTCGTAACACAGACGACGCTCGAGTATTAAACAAAAAAGAAATATTAAAACAAACAACTGAACAAGTGACAGTGCGTTTCTATTCTAACGAGTGCACAAGTGGATACAAAGAACATGATTATTAACCGTTAAGGTCGTGAGGCAGATGATAGTGCTCAGAGAAAGTGCTCAATGAAACACAATATGTGGTGCGGTACAAAACAAAGTGACTTGATTGTGGGACAGCTTGATATTTTCAACTCCCGACTTTTATCCGTCTGTAAACCAGGCGTCGTCCCCTAAAAGCCCTTATGCACTAGCACCTAGGTAAACAAAAAGAATCACCATGTGATCTTAAAAAACAAATACTGTACAGCATTAGCCTTACTGCTGCGAGACAACTGCAGCCTTGGGTTCTATACAATAGAAGTATTTTGATTCTACCTCCACCCGACCACGTGCACCAGTCAGTAGGGATTCCACGACAGCTGGTCGGTGACCGCGGGGACCTGCTGGTCGTCGGGGGCCTGGTCTTGGTCCACGTTGAGCAGAAAGCGGAGCCATCCGATCATGTTCTCATTGGCGGTCAGCTGACTCTTGACGGAGCAGTGCAGGCCGGGGGGAGAGCGGGGAGGCAGGGGGCCGAGATCAGGCACCGGGGAGCCCTGGGGGCCCATCTGAAAGAACACGGACGAGGGCTTCAAGCCTGGCGGAGTTATCTGCTCCCCCTTCCTGTCCCTCTGTCCTCCGTCCTCGCACAGTTCAGAGGTCATCCTCGCCAGCTGGCTCTGCAGGTGGTCCACGGGGTCTTGCGTCTCGCCCACATCCCCCAGGACACTGCCCGGTGGGTCCCAGACGTGCAGAGCCCGCCTCCACAGTCTCACCTGCATGTCCCAGGAGCGCCGGCTGTACTTCTTGTACTTGTTGGGGGTGGCGGGGTGAGTCTTGGGATCCCTCAGGTTCTTGGGGACCTGCTGCACATAACTCTGGTATCCTGCAGTGTTTTTGCCATACTGGATCTGTTTCTGTCGTCGCTTCAGGATCCCATCGTTAGTCTCTCGGTTGGCCGGGTCCATGAAGCGACTAGGAGAAAAAGATGAGGGTCAAATAGCAACACGCCACCTGGTGGACGCTTGTCCAGTGGCATGCATACGTCATCAGTATGGTTAATGTAATGAACCGCTAACTCAGACGTGGCTTACCAATCACTGGCAGTGTTAAAATGTCATGCTCTACCCATTGAGCTACACTGGACCATAATACCATTTTAAGCATCATACTGGGGGATCCCAGCAACTCCAAAGATAATGTAGGATAGCAGGATGAGGATATGGAAGAGAGGGTGGGGTTTGAGATTTTTTTGCCAGGTCCATTTTGTTAGCAGCAGTAGCAAGGTGGCTATAGTTTATATATATAATATATAGTAGCATTGAGGTCATTCCAGGAAATGTTCTTACAACCAAATTAGGTTTTAACTCAGGTTCAAACATGGTTCAAACAGTCTAATAATGCTAGAAAATAAACCTCATTTGGGTGTATGAGCTCACATTGTATGGCCTCGGAGCCACATTCATGGTCTTATTGTTATTTTACATCCCAGTGTCATCACTGATTGGAGGGTTCTCTCCGATGTCTAGCTTTAGGAAGAGTGGTGTAAAAAAAATACTCAAGTGTCCTGGGGCTCAAGAAGAAACTTCTTCAAATAAGTGGCATTTCCCCTTAAAGGTAAGGGTGGGTTTATGTAACGCTGTACACAAGATGCATGCCTTTTATGGTGTCCGTCACAAAAGGGACTGTTGATAGCGATTCGTTTGTATGGAGACCATCAAACGGTCCCAGCAGCCATTATGCATGAAACTAATAAAATACAAGTCTATTGAATATAAACTACAGAGAGTACACTACAAAAAAAAATATATATATAGATATCATTATTTCGGACACAGTCAATTGGACAGAGATAATGTACACGGATTGTACAGAAGAAAGACAGGAATGAAAAAAAGAATTTAAATGAGAAGGTATAAACATCGGATTACACCTCACCACATGCAGACAGGTTACAAAAGTCCATTTAAACTAATTAAATACCATCAAAGCCTACATGGGGTGGTCCATGTTGAGGCCATATTTCAGGCCAAAGAAAAAATAATTGCGAGATAGCTTACATGGAAACGACGTGTTAACCCTTTCACTGCGAGTCTGCGACGATTCACAGAAGGTTAACCCGTTCACTGCCACACGAGTCACGACAGAAGGTTAACTTTTACTATCACATTCACACAGACATGGTAGTAAAGGGTTAACCTTCTGTCGTGTGGCAGTGAACGGGTTTTAAAAACACTTGTTTATGTTATAATTACTGTACCTTGTGGAGCGCGGGTAGCCGCGGTTGAGCGGGGGCCTGCTGCTGTCCATCAGGTCGTCCGTCCCCACACACGCACTGCTCGTGGACACCTTCAGGATGCAGCGCTCCAGGATGGAGGCCTTGCGGGGCTTGTTCGCGGCCCCCGATGCGGCGGCGCGTCCCTTCTCCCCGTGCAGGGTAGTCATGGCGGGGATCGACGTGGTCGGAGAAGCGGCGTTGACCAGGCTGTCGTACACATTGCTACACCCGGGGAGAAGCCACGGCTCTGGGCTGTAACAGGGCTGATACTCGGGGAGGACATGATTCCACACTGCCATGGCCTTGGGATACACACAGACACTGGGGCTCGAACAGAAGGTTGAATTCATAAACGGACCGTTGGCGGTTTCCATGTTGGCCATCAATCATACCGTTTGAGTCTGCAGCCATGTAAGAGTGACAAATGTCATTTGAGATTTCGAGCATGTTTAAATTGGCCACAGGTGATGGGGGCGGGGTGAGCAGCGTGGTTCCGGGTTGCCAGGTTTTATGATCGTTTCTCGTCCAAATGGGTTTTTTAAGCTGTAGGTCTAGGGGGACCCTGATGGAAACAAGACAAACGTCTTTCTCAGGTCTGCATCCCCTTAACAATTGTATGTATTGAGCCGTACTGTATTGTACCCATTCTGCAATCTGTTAAATAAAGTTTTCATTCATTCATTCAAAGTAGGCCACTGTCCATAGTTGTATGGGTTTTTAGTTACACCTGCCTAGTATGTCATGTTCAGAGCCGTATAATTAAGAGTTCCGCCACTCCGACCCACCTTGGTTGTTATCGTGGAATGCGGAAGTAAAGCGCCTCAGTGGGATATCCGTGCGGCGTCTATACAAATAGTAGCTCTAGTTCTGCAGACCCCTCACGCATTGGCTGAGCTCCATTTCTGCAGCCCCCTCTCTGATTGGTTGAGCTCCATTTCTGCAGCCCCCTCTCTGATTGGTTGAGCGAAGCCCCGCGCGCGTAAGGTTATCAAGGTGCTTTGAGGTGCTTATCGCGGGTGCTCTCGCCAAGAAAAGATAAACAGTTAATGCCTAACTAGACAGTTACAATATAACATTTAGATTAACACACAATATAACATTTAGATTAATTAACCCAGGCTGGTGGTCAAGTCAAGTCAAGAGTTTTATTAATATGGCAGCTAATCTCATAAGACGCGTCAGCAATGATGAGCGTTTTACCTGTACTCCGCCATGTGAATCTAATGTGGATGCGTACCCTGAACTTGTGGTAGGCCTCGACTTTCGTCTTGTTTACATCAGGGTCCCCCATTTTCAATTCATGATAACATTACATATATGACATAACATATATGACATACAGGTAGAATGAATGAATGAATGAAAACTTTATTTAACAGATTGCAGAATGGGTACAATACAGTACGGCTCAATACATACAATTGTTAAGGGGATGCAGACCTGAGAAAGACGTTTGTCTTGTTTCCATCAGGGTCCCCCATTTTCAATTCATATAGACATTTATGACATACATAACATACATGACATTTATGGCATAGGGACATATAGGTATTTAGTACTGATACATTTGTGACATAGGCGGTATTCAAATATACAGTACTGTTACCCCTAGATCCTGACAGAGTATATACATATGATGGGGAGGGGACTGTACATTAGGAGGGGGTGGGTGGGTGGGAGGGGAATATACATACGGCGGGGAGGGAATATATACATGCGGTGGGGAGGAGACTGTCTATTAGGAGGTGGTGGGGGTTTTGGGCATTTACGGTGGCCAGTTTCGAATTGCAGCCTCCCGTAGGTGCTCTTTAAGGGCGGTTTTGAATGTGGGCAGGGATTCACATTCCTTTACAGCTTTGGGTAGGGCGTTCCACATTGTTGTGGCATAATTGCGAAACGTGTTTAGTCCCTTGTTTGAGCCGAATCTGGGTTTAACATGATTTGTTGAGCTTCCTCTGGTGTAGTGGTTGTGGTATTCACTGACCTTTGGGAAGTATTTTGACATGTACATGGGCACCCCGGATAGACAGTACTGCTACATCTAGACATTTATGACATACCAGATTTACAATTACAGTACTGTTTGTGATACAAAAAGAGTCCAGAAAAGAGAGGCTATACATTTGACGTAGAAAGGGTCCCCCATTTTCAATTCATGATAACATATATGACATACAGGTAGACAGATAGACAGTACTGCTACATCTAGACATTTATGACATACCAGATTTACAAATACAGTACTGTTTGTGATACAAAACGAGTCCAGAAAAGAGAGGCTATACATTTGACATAGAAACTGGAGGAGGTTGGGTGGGTGGGGGGGACTGTAGATTGCTTCTTCTAAGTGTCTATGCTTTTTTTTGTCAGTATTTACTGGCTTTCAAAAAAATAACATCTTGTTGCTTGTGTGTTGAAGGACTTTTTACCGAAGGGTTACACATATCATGTCTGCACGTACAGACGTGCAGTGAACCCATCCTGCGTTGACCATACCTCTTTTGAGGCCACTGTGCGAATGACTCACCAGTCTGAGGAGGAGATCCTGGTGTGGGCAAGGTCGATGCAGGTCACCTGGAGAGTGGCCCATACAAGACCCAAGAAGATCATCTTCAGAGTATGTTGTTATTTTATGCTGTCATTTATGGCTGATACTATAATATTTGTCTCCAAATATATGATGGCTCTGGATCATTTGACTCTTATTTACCATTTCAACCACATTTGCATAACTACAGTGGATGTCATTACTTGGGTTCATGGGTTCATGACAAAGCAACATCTTGGGAGGATCTTTCTGGTAAAATAAATATCTTATAATTTTTATACAGAGAGACTACAGGTGCCAGCACAACACCAGGTGCACACCAACCACACCAACACCTGGCAAGGTGTCTAAAAACACAGGTTGCCCGGCTGGAATGAAGATCACCCTTGTGCGCACTGTGGACTCCAGTGGACGACCGAGCACGTATGTGTAACACACAAACCCATTTACATTCCAAATGGAATTCAAATTTTATATTTTTGTTTTTTATTTCTCTGTTTAACAATATGTTTTACCACACCAGGAGCACTGATCCCCACATTCCCGCCTATCCCATGAGCGTGTATATCAGCAATATCCACAATCACAACATCCATGTGGCTGATGCTGTGCGTCACAAGGATGTGGGCGGCGAAGCCGTAGAGAAGCTCACCAAGCTGTTCGAGTCTGGACACTCGGCGTCCTCTGCACTGGACGTGTTCAAGTATGATCTGCAGGTCGAACATGGGGATGAGTACATCTACGCCTCAGCAGACCGCTCCATCTGTCCTGACCTGCGGTTCTGCTATGCGTATGTATGATGACTGGATAGTACTGACATTACAAAGTCAGCCCATATATTGTTTGTGGTGATGTATACACTTTCACATGAGACAACATCCTGTACCTGTTTTACCGTGATATGTGTTGTATGTTTCATGCCTTGTATTTTTGACACGGCACATTACAAATTGCTCAAATTGGCACAAATCAACATGAACTGATGTCATATTGTTAGATTTTCATTGTGTGTCATGTTCTATTTTAACAGACTGTACCACCAGATATTCAAGGCAGAGTATGGAAGCTCAGAGGGGAAGGGGATGCGAGAGGCTCTGGAGAGGCATGTTGAAATGTACAATGCTCAGTGTGGGAGTGACTGTGCCAAAGTGAGCCAGACAGGGGATGGTAGGCAGTTCCTTGCCGTGATCTGCTCTCCTCTGATGAAGAGGGTTCATGCTGGCCTTAAGCAGAGTGGAGAGATGGCCTTTATGGATGCATCCGGTAACTGCCGTGTCTTCCTGATCCTGACGCACAGCTGTGCAGGCGGTCTACCCCTGGGGATCCTCATCACCCAGTCAGAAGCGAGTGAGGTCATCTACCAGGTAGCCCCCCATTACAATAGCATAATACTATACTATACTATTACTTAGCTGACGGTTATCCTGATATTGAAAAGGTACAGTAAGTGATAATACTAGTTAACCAAGGTAATCACAGTAACCGGTTATTGCTACATCCCTACTTCCAGGGACTGGAGATGCTGAAGTCCATCCTCTCTGAGAATGCCTTCTCAGGCAGAGGAATGGCAGGTCCACAGGTATTCCTGACAGACGACAGCACAGCAGAGAGAGCAGCCATCCACAGGGCCTTCCCGGAAGCCACGCTACTCCTGTGTAGTTTCCATGTGCTGCAGGCTGTGTGGAGATGGCTGCTGAACAAAGACCACAACATCCACATGGCTGACAGGCAGGCTCTGTTCACAGTCGTGAAGAACATCATGTATGCCAGGGAGGAGAGTGAGGCAGATGGCTTCTTCCAACAAGCCTTGCAGATTTATCTTGTGAACAGGTACATATCCCAGACAAATGGGAGACTCGGTACACTCGGAGATCACAAGTACATTTCCCTTTATAAACAAGCATTCAAGTGCATAAATCAATGCTTAAGCATCAATGCAGCGTAAAGCAATACAAATGCACTATATTAGCTCAAGGGGAAGGATCTGAGATGTGTAGGTTTACATGACTGTCGTCTGTTGTCCTCCTTGTCCTGTACATTTAGTTTTTTTGTAAAATGCCAGGTACCCCAACTTCAGGGCATACCTGGAGACATTGTATGGCCGGAAGGAGTCTTGGGCCCTGTGCTTCAGAGCAGCGTTGCCGGTCCGTGGAAACAACACGAACAACTACGCAGAAGCCGCAAATAGGATCGTGAAGGATAAGATCCTGCGCCGGACCAAGGCTTACAACGCGCCACAACTATTTGATTTTCTCACCACTCGCCTCAATGGGTATTACGAGGCACGCATCACAGATGCAGCTCTCGGCCAGTGGGACAGGTTCCATAAGTCAAGGTCCCTGGTAAAGACCAGTGACGTCAAGCCAGAGAACATTTCTCAGGTAAATAACAATCAAACTGGCACAAAAAGGCACACACACCTAATTTATACAGCATGCAATGACTGAGTCTGTTGTGTTTTTGACCTATGTTGATTTGACATTTCTTGCAACAAAATAAGTAAAAAGTAATTGTCTAATACGATAGTAGCACAATAGAACACCTAAAATTCAAGGTTTGCTCAGATTAGAAAATAGGAAATAAATTTATAAAAAAAACGTTCCTTATGACTTACCTTACTTGTGGCGTATCTCTTATGACTTCCCTTTTGTATCTGTCATTATGTGTAGATTGATGGGTCAACGTTCGAGGTGAAGAGTGCCTCCACACCTGGGAAGGTCTACCTGGTCGACACAAACCTTGAGACGTGCTCATGTCCTGTGGGCAGCTCAGGGGCACCTTGTAAACATCAAGCTGGTGTTATGAAGGTGTTCCCTGGGAACAGCTGCACTTTTCTGCCAGTTACCCCCAGCATGAAGGCAAAACTGTTGTATATTGCCACAGGAAGTAAGTAAGAGAAGGAATACAATTACTCTAGTCTGTAGAGTGTACCGGTATACTGTGTATGTACGTATACATACACATGACAGTACTATCTAGAGTTGGTCCATTCAATTAACTATCTGATCCCGGACTTGGTCTAATCCATGGCTACGAAACAAACTCTAAATATTATCAATGAATTATTACTGTACATGCTGACTTTAGCTGGATATTCTATCCTAGATGACTACATCCATGACAGTTTCCTGGAGCCTCTGAACCCTCATGTGATGGGTGTATCCAGTGGGTCACAGGTCCTGGAGCCTCTGAACCCTCATGTGACGGGTGTATCCAGTGGGTCACAGGTCCTGGAGCCTCTGAACCCTCATGTGATGGGTGTATCCAGTGGGTCACAGGTCCTGGAGCCTCTGAACCCTCATGTGACGGGTGTATCCGGTGGCCGTGGGTCACAGGTCACTCCAGAGCTGAGCGACCAGACCACATTTATGGGAGCTGACGGCATTGAAGGTGGAGACTTGTTTTTTCAAAATTGTGTTCATTGTCATGGCCAATAGTCAATGTATTTATACATGCATTATAAATACAACAATTAGGTTGCTCAACACCTGGGATGTCCATTGGCAAGGCGTACCTCTAGGTGCTGACACCTCAAAGGCTCGATCTCCTCTGCTGACCATTTTTGAATTTATATAAATGTTTACACTACAGTTCAAATACAATATCATCTATTGCTCCATCTTTTTTCAGCTGTTTTAGCCAGAGAGAGGTATCTGTCCCAATTGGAGGAGTTCAAAGAGGAGTTCCACGAAATGCTGCTGACCAATGAGGAACTTCAAGGGGGAGCGTCAGCCATGATAAAGACCTTCAATCAGCTGAAGGGGAATCCCTCCAAGCTGCTGTCAGCGCTACACACCTTCGGCCGCTCTGGTATCAGCCATGCATCAAAACGTGCACACGCACTCAGGCGAGTCGCTAACCGTGCTGGGCCAAGTATAGCGGCTCAACCCACCTCTGTTGCCCGTCGTAAAATGAAGCTCGGGGGTCGACGACGGCTCGCTGCGGGGAGGCCGAAGAAAAGTGTGGTGAGCACAGACCATCGCTATAGTTTCCCAACAGGAGTAAAGTCTGGAACGCACCACAGCCTGTCACAAGCAGTAGAGATGTGTCGTAGCAATCCGAAGTGACATTGACCACCAATATAGCATGTACATAAAGACCCAGTGCCTCATCCGTAGCTAATATTGCACTACCACAGGACCTAGCATGTCCTACCATGCTCTGTAAATAACTTATGTACATATACCGATATGCCCTACTCTGTTTACTTGTTTTATTGCACAATGTCGTTCTATTGGATTCTATTATATGTTATTACTATTGTATTATGCACATCTTTGCGGGCACGACCACCCGCATTTAATTTTTTTTTTTTTTTTTATATTTTTTGCACAAATCTCTCCAATATTCAAAACATCTCTTTCCACATCACCATAATTATGCAACTTCCAAGATTTGCCTTTTTCTTTTTTGTAAGAACATACAAAACATGTAAAGGACTCATACAAATACATTAACAACTGACATGGAAAATAAAAAAGACTTACGAAAAAAAAGAAAAATACTATACTATACATTGTGCGTATACATCCCTGATATATATACTTTGCATGTAGACCGATCTACCTGCGAGCAGGTATGTGCTGCATCCTCTATCGGGATGCCACCCTTCTCCATATTGCATGTGAGAGAAAGCGTCCCAGACACATGTAGGTGTGCATGATAGCATGCATGCATGTGTGTCTCCAACATATGTATGTGGGTACGTGTATCACGTAAGCATGTGTACATGCCTCACATGTGTGTGTGTGTGCATCTTCCAGGTATGCGACTGTACTCCTATCTCTTGTGTGTGTCTCGTATCCATGTGTGCCTCCGCCCCCTATGTGAGTGTATATCTCAGGTGTGCATATATATGTGCGTCTCAGCTACGTATGTGTGTGTCTCCTATGTACATGTATATCCCCCATATGTGTCAGTGAGAGCCTATACCTCAACTATGTGTATATGTAGGTGTGTGTATGCCTATTTCCTATAAGTGAGTATGTGCATGTATGTGTGCCCCTGACATGTATAACTTAGCCTTGTGCATATGAGTGTGTGTAAACCTATTATGTACACATACGAATATGTGTATCCTAGATACTTGTATGCGGCTAAACATGCGCATATGAGAGTGTGATAGAGACAGTGACCATTCCATAGATATACCATCCGGACATAAAATCCATGTACATACATATATAACACATTATAAAGTACAAGTACCATCAGATCAGATCCCCTTTTTCATATTCATCCTTGATATCATTGTAATCCCACCTTAATCATTTGTCCCCAGACCGTTCAGTCAGGTGTAGAAAACTGTCCCATAAACGTGTATGCAAATAAACAACTTGTGACAAATAAAACTCTTGACTTGACCACCAGCCTCTCTATCTAAATGTTATATTGTTAACTGTCTAGTTAGGCATTAACTGTGTTAATCTAAATGTTATATTGTTAACTGTCTAGTTAAGGCATTAACTGGGTTAATTAATCTAAATGTTATATTGTTAACTGTCTAGTTAAGGCATTAACTGGGTTAAGTGGGGAGTGCGTCATGGTACAGTTTCAGTAAGTGGGGAGTGTAAACAAGTTGAACGCGTCACGTGAAATAACGTTACGTGAATAAACATATAACGTTACAATGTACAGTTTCTGACAGCTGGCTGTGTTGTGAAATGTGCATAACGTTATGAATAAACCGCGAAGTCACGCGAAATAACGTTATAAGCGCGAATCTGGTAGTATATTTATTTGTATCTTCTTGAGATGATAACATTACATCCGCATTTTACCGCATGACGAGCTAAACCAATCAGAGAGGGGCTTCGCTCAACCAATCAAAGAGGGGGCTGCAGAAATGGAGCCCAACCAATGAGAGAGGCGTCTGCAGAACTAGAGCTACTATTTGTATAGACGCCGCACGGAGGCGTCTATACAAATAGTAGCTCTAGTTCTGCAGACGCCTCTCTGATTGGTTGGGCTCCATTCACAACACAGCCAGCTGTCAGAAACTGTACATTGTAACGTTATATGTTTATTCACGTAACGTTATTTCACGTGACGCGTTCAACTTGTTTACACTCCCCACTTACTGCAACTGTACCATGACGCACTCCCCACTTGGTCGCGCGTACTGCTTACGTCACAGGTAGCAGGTAAGCGCCAGTAGCCGAGACGTAAACAAAGCAAGTATGTCTGACTATATCAACGGAGATCACTTGAAGGCTACATTGGCAGTACTTTTAAAGACACAAGAATCAGTCCAGTTTTAAGATACGCTATTGGAGCTGGAATTACCGCGGCTGCTGGCACCAGACTTGCCCTCCAATGGATCCTCGTTAAAGGATTTAAAGTGTACTCATTCCAATTACAGGGCCAGCAGGTGCCTCGACTGACCCGCGCCGTTCTGTGTTCTGAACGTAGCGTTATAGCAGTACTTTTAACCCTTTCACTGCCACACGACAGAAGGTTAACCCTTTACTATCACACAACCGGCTGTCGTGTGGCAGTGAAAGGGTTTAATACACAAGAATCTGTCCCGCGGCGTGAGTGGACCCACTGTCTGTGAGTGGACCCACTGTCTGTGAGTGACTCTGCTTTGGTCCAATCACATTCCCCATCCACAGTCTGCGAATCAGAGGCAGAGTAGGGCGGGTCTTCACAGCACGTCATGTGACATATGCGCCAATCGTGTGACAGCGGTGCTCCGTCGTTACAGCCTCGTCTGCACAGAGAATTCCACCCCAAAACGCTTGTCTAAACGCAAAATTAAAAGTGAAACCGCAAGACGACTTTTGCGGTTTCTGTTCACAAAACGCTTGTCTAAACGTAGCCTTAATCTAATCTAATCAAATTTTGTGTTGAGCGACATTTTATCTCATGGCACAAGGGCATATTAAACATATTTTCCCTTATTCTGAAATACAGTATATATATATATATATATACTGAAAATTGTAAACATCTGTCCACGGACCAGGTTCTTCACCAGATGTGGGACATCTGGCATGAAATATAGCCTCCTGTCTGGTCTTGCTGGATGTGGGACAAACATTTTGTTTTGGTTCACTCCAAAGGCCTTCCACATTGCCAGATAGGGCTGCCCATGTCGGTGGTGACATTAATTACATGTAGCCCTATGGAAGCTGCTCTGTCAATAATGTCCAGAATGATGGGTTTATAAATTGCTCCATTAGTGGAATTGCCACTGTAGTGGTAAGCCACTACTTGTTTCCAGCGTGTCGTGGTCCCTGACAACATAAAAACACATGCATGTGTTGCCTCTCCTGTGTGGCCGGGTAACGTCACGTCCCCATAAAGTTTCCCTGTCCCCAGATGCAGCTCCACGCTGGGTGTGATCTCGTCCAGAGTCTGCACACACTCCCTCTCCATCTCTGTCAGGCCATCTACTTTCAGCTTCAGTATGTCAAACATCTCCCCTAATATTCCTGGTTCCATCTTTATATGCTGCAGTCTCCTTTGCAGGGTTCTGATGTCGGGGAGAGGAATCTCCATCTCCTGAAGCAGCTGGTGGGTGAACTCTAAACCCTCTAAAATATTGAAATCAAATAGTTTTATTGTCACATACACAATCATACACCTCTTGAAGCAGGATGCTTGCATGCTGTGGAATGGAAATGTTAGATATGAGAAGATACTAGATGTGTGTTGTTGTAGAGTGCATGAGCAACTCCATAACTCTCTATCTCCCTGTTTTGTTTTCTAGGATAAACTACCACTATAATGACGTGCGTGTGTGCATCCAGTCTGAGGTTTGTGAGCAGCAGTCGTGACAGCAAGGCCCGAATATAGCACTACCAACAACAGGAGTGGAAGACTGGACCCTCTACCTGGACATATTATAGGCCTATAATAATACAAAATGTGTGGAATGCAATTGCTTGCCTTGTATTTTTTCTACTGTTGACCAAACTTCTTTCTTGGCTTAATTGAGTAGTATCAATGGTTACAGTATGAAATGTAAATGCTAAGAAATGCAGAGTAAACAGCTTGAGATATGATATATTCACTGCATTTTCACATGTGCATGTAAGAATGTCTTATAGATAGCATTAGGATGTGTAGAAGCACAAGTCTCTCTGCCACTCCCCTGAAATGCTATTATATATATTGAATATAAATAGCCCACATACAATGTGGGCTGATTAATACAATGATGCTTGATTGTGTAACAACTGGTGATATGGCTAATGTAAAATAAGTCAGCTAGCACAGCTAGCATTTAACGTTCGAAATTGCCGTCATCGCCTAGTGATATAATGTAAATATTAAAGTAGCAGATATGTAAATGATATATCGCAACAGTGATCAATGCACATTGTATTAATAAGTACCAAAAATTGCTGTAACAGTAGTAGCAGAGCCGTATAATTAGTTCTGCCGTTCTGTACCGTTGAAATCAAGTTGACAGGAAGCCAAATTGGAACTACCGGTAGCTACGTGAGCCACGTGATATCCTGTCGGCGAGATCAACGCGTGTCGTAACTCTTATTAAAGGGCTCTGGTCATGTTGTTTGTGAAACGTCGTCCTACTCTATGTTTGACGGGGAACGTCGTCCAACTATATGCGTAATGCGATGTTTTTTCCAATAGGGTCCAGCTGCAGCCTCAGAGCCTCGGTCCAGATTGGGCAACTTCCGCCCAGCCACAAGATTATTACTCCCGTGACAGGGCAATGCGCTGATTGGCGGAAAGTACGGAAGTATCTCGAAGTACGTCTGACGTATCTCGAATTACGTCTGACGTTTCTCTACGTTAACGAACGTTAATAGAGTGTTCTCACGGCGCGTCATCAAACCGGAAGTCGGCCATCTTGGCGATAAACTTGGATGTAAACAACGCGTGATTGCATCGAACTAGCAACTCTTCAAGTTCATTGTTGCTCAAAATGCTCAATTATTGCCGTGTTCTTGGCTGTACTAATAGGTTGGATAGGGAAAAGCATTTGGAGTTCTTCAGATTGCCAATTGTCATCACAAATCAAGGAGAAGAGGGCAAACAATTGTCTCAGGAAAGGAGACATTTGTGGTTGGCCAAACTGAACCAGGATTTCCATGGCAAGACTCTTGTCAACATTCGAGTTTGTTCTGCGCATTTCTTGTCAGGTAACGTTATGTGAAATATATTCTTGGCTGGATATGATTGTTATCTCATTTCATAACCTACTACAGTAGTAGTGTAAGACTCAGTTTACGTTATGGTAACGTTACGTCAGGTAACGTTATGTGAAATATTAATAACAGCAACTATCATTTTACAGTGGAATAGTATGAGGCTGGATATGATTGTTATCTCATTTCATAACCTACTACAGTAGTAGTGTAAGACTCAGTTTACGTTATGGTAACGTTACGTCAGGTAACGTTATGTGAAATATTAATAACGGCAACTATCATTTTACAGTGGAATAGTATGAGGCTGGATATGATTCTTATCTCATTTCATAACCTACTACAGTGTAAGACTCGGTTTCTGTAAATGTTCCTAAAATGTAGCGTCTAAAGTGTGCTATATTTTTCATTATTGTATTCCAGGTAAAAAGTGTCACCTGTACAAGAAAGATGACCCAGATTGGGTGCCATCTGTAAATATGACCGGAAAGCAACAGCCTTCTTCTCTGCAACCACCTAAAGAAACACGATACCAACGGCGTGTGAATCGTACCCAGCAGAAACTGAAGGTGGATGCTGCCCATGCCTTGCTTCTTATGGACATACCAGCTGCTGCTGATGATTCTGCTGCAAGTGATAATGTGTGCAGTATAGGTACTCAAACTGATATGACTGGTGATTTTATTTATTCTATGACCAATGAAGTTATAAATCTGAGAGCGGAAAACCTTCAGTTGCGTTCTGATGTGAAACAGTTGTCCTCTACCTATGACCAAAGTGCATTTGTGGGTAAAGATGAGAAGGTTTTATTTTTCACTGGTCTACCTACATTCCAGATTTTGTTAGCACTCTATGCATACCTTAGTCCCCACCTTCCTGTGAAGAAGTTGCTTAATCCATTCAAGATGCTGATGCTGACATTGATGCGACTAAGGCTTAATGTTTCTACAACCTTCCTGTGTTATGCATTCAATGTGTCAATATCCACTGCTTCTAGGGTATTTACTTATTGTATTTTGCACAATCACAATGTTGAGTTTTTTTTTTGTGGAGGACATCTTCAGTTTTGCAGGATTTTGAGAAAGCATGGCACTTGAGACAAAACACACTATATCCTATATAATTGTATTTTAATTCCTCTTGTTTCTTTATATACATTGCGTACAGCTTGTTATATTACATTTTATTGTATTTTCTTGTTCTTGTGGCCATCTTGGTCGACAGGTCATTTGTCAAGTAATTGGTCAAACGTTTCACACCGAAACGTCATGATATGATTTCAGGCTGCCAATAAATTTGGAAAAACCTGGAGTGCGTGCCTGGACATTGTTTCCCTATTTTTATGTGTGGTACAATACACCATTCCCATCAGAACACTTGAATAACAGAAGAGACAGTTTTGTATGTAACGTGTTTAATAACAATAACAAAACACACCAATAAAAATTTCATAAATAGCAGCATTAACAACAATATAATCTCATTTACATAACATAACTATTATTATTTGATACACACAATTGTTACCCACTCAGAAAATCCTCCTTCCAATGTGCTGCTTGCCTGCATGGTTAAATAAAAAAAAATATATATAAAAATCACAGCATGGGTATAGTGTGTGCAAATCAGCTTCAGAATAGAAATCAAAATAGCACTTATTAGGAGTTGGTTGTAATTAGGCTGTACATCGGATATAAATGAAGACGTCAATACAAATTTATGAAGCTACACAACGGTTTACTGAAAATAGCATAGCCTAGGATTTTTTACAAGGTTGCTAATTCATCATTGGTTGGATGTTGCGTTTTGTTTACTTTAAGAGTAGAACAACTAGCACTTTCCTTTTGCTTCTCAAGTGACTGTAGTACATGACCAGCACAGTCACTTTTAGCCCTTATTTTACTTTGTATCTCTTTGCTGCAGTGAAGTCAATCTTTCTGCATTCCTTGTACTCCACATTTGACATTGCAGTAGGCAACAGCCAATACGCCTTTTCCTGCGTCACTGTCTTTGAGTCCCTCAACTTCACTGTTGCTTCAATGAGAAACAACAATGCTGCTACATGTGTGCAGGTCTCGCCCAGGCCAGCCATACATGTACAGTGGGCTCCAACAATCCTACCAGACTTTTCAGCCATTATCCAGGGCTCCAGGGGTTTTTCTCTTATTCGTTGGGAATGGAGTACCTGAATAAAAGACAACCAAATATTAGCTTGTAAATAAAAAGCGAGTTTGAATGAATGAAAACTTTATTTAACAGATTGCAGAATGGGTACAATACAGTATGGTTCAATACACACAATTGTTAAGGGGATGCAGACCAGAGAAAGACGTTTGTCTTGTTTACATCAGGGTCCCCCATTTTCAATTCATAGTGACATTTATGACATACACAACATACATGACATCATGACATTTATGGCATAGGGACATACATGACATACAGGTATATAGTACTGTTACATTTGTGACATATACGATATGCAAATATACAGTAGTGTTACCCATAGATCCTAACAGAGATATGCAAATATACAGTAGCCTACTCATCAATTTACTTATTTAATAGGGTTTAATTGTTTATGTTTATGACCGATCAGCATTTTGATCCAAAAATGTGTACTACTAGTAGACTATTAGAAAATAATCTTAGGTATTACAATTTCCTAAATGTAAAGATCAGTTGATCTAGTAACGTTATGTGAATCACCTACCTTGGATGAAAATTGTATTAACAGATTGCAGAATGGGTACAATACAGTACGGCTCAATACACACAATTGTTAAGGGTATGCAGACCAGAGAAAGACTTTCGTCTTGTTTACATCAGGGTCCCCCATTTTCAATTCATCATAACATATGACATACACGACATACAGATAGACAGTACTGCTACATCTATACATTTATGACATACCAGATTTGCAAATGTATTGTTTGTGATACAAAAAGAGTCCAGAAAAGAGAGTATATACATTTGACGTAGAAACTGTACATTGCAGGTTGGGTAGGTGGGGGGGGGGGGGGGGACTGTACATTGGAGGTGGTTGGGGGGGGGGGGGGGGGGGGGGGGTAGGGTGGGTGGGTGGGGGACACTGTACAACTGTACAAGCAAAACTGTACATTGGAATATTGACAACCATACTTGGTAATTTACTGTACATTGGAGGGGGTTGGGTTACAACACAGGAGCAGAGTATAAACAACAGTACAGGAATGAGAAACAGTCTAAATGGGTTTTAACATTTTAGTTTATTTCATGCGGATATGATCTGTAATACCTGATCGGTACAATATCTACTAACCTGATCAATACAAGCCCCCCCCCCCCCATTTTCAATTCATCATCATAACATATGACATACACGACATACAGATAGACAGTACTGCTACATCTATACATTTATGACATACCAGATTTGCAAATGTATTGTTTGTGATACAAAAAGAGTCCAGAAAAGAGAGTATATACATTTGACGTAGAAACTGTACATTGGAGGAGGTTGGGTAGGTGGGGGGGGGGGGACTGTACATTGGAGGTGGTTGGGGGGGGGGGGGGGGTCGGGTAGGGTGGGTGGGTGGGTGGGGGACACTGTACAACTGTACAAGCAAAACTGTACATTGGAATATTGACAAAACCATACTTGGTCATTTACTGTACATTGGAGGGGGTTGGGTTACAACACAGGAGCAGAGTATAAACAACAGTACAGGAATGTAATACCTGATCGGTACAATATCTACTTACCTGATCAATACAAGCCCCCCCCCCCCCCTCTCGTCAGCGCAGACGTACTTGCTTTTGATTTTGACGTTCAATTAACACGTTCGCTAACGGACGTAGAGAAACGTCAGACGTACTTCGAGATACTTCCGTACTTTCCGCCAATCAGCGCATTGCCCTGTCACGGGAGTAATAATCTTGTGGCTGGGCGGAAGTTGCCCAATCTGGACCGAGGCTCCGAGGCTGCAGCTCGACCCTACTAGTTTTTTTGGGTTCCATTGGATTGGTCGGATTATAAAGTTAGATTTAGTTGGAAATTGCCAATCGGATATGGCAACACAGTATTGGTCCCGACTCCCACCTGCCAATAGGGTCCAGCTGCAACCGCGGAGATTGTTCCAGATTGAGCAACTTCCGCCCGGTCCCACGACATTTCTCCCGGGACACGACAATGTGCGCTGATTGGCGGAAAGTACGGAAGTATCTCGAAGTACGTCTGACGTTGAACGTCAAAATGAACGTCAAAATCAAAAGCAAGTACGTCTGCGCTGACGAGAGGGGGGGGGGGCTTGTATTGATCAGGTTAGTAGATATTGTACCGATCAGGTATTACAGATCATATCCGCATGAAATAAACTAAAATGTTAAAACCCATTTAGACTGTTTCTCATTCCTGTACTGTTGTTTATACTCTGCTCCTGTGTTGTAACCCAACCCCCTCCAATGTACAGTAAATTACCATGTATGGTTTTGTCAATATTCCAATGTACAGTTTTGCTTGTACAGTTGTACAGTGTCCCCCACCCCACCCACCCCATATATTTTTCTTCTCTTTCCTGGTATAGGAATAGCCAATAGAAAAATATTGTGACCAACTTATATATTTTTCTTCTCTTTCCTGGTATAGGAATAGCCAATAGAAAAATATTGTGACCAACTTATATATATTTTTTCTCTTTCCTGGTATAGGAATAGCCAATAGAAAAATATTGTGACCAACTTATATATTTTTCTTCTCTTTCCTGGTATAGGAATAGCCAATAGAAAAATATTGTGACCAACTTATATATTTTTCTTCTCTTTCCTGGTATAGGAATAGCCAATAGAAAAATATTGTGACCAACTTATATATTTTTCTTCTCTTTCCTGGTATAGGAATAGCCAATAGAAAAATATTGTGACCAACTTATATATTTTTCTTCTCTTTCCTGGTATAGGAATAGCCAATAGAAAAATATTGTGACCAACTTATATATTTTTCTTCTCTTTCCTGGTATAGGAATAGCCAATAGAAAAATATTGTGACCAACTTATATATTTGTCTTCTCTTTCCTGGTATAGGAATAGCCAAGAGAAAAATATTGTGACCAACTTATATATTTTTCTTCTCTTTCCTGGTATAGGAATAGCCAATAGAAAAATATTGTGACCAACTTATATATTTTTCTTCTCTTTCCTGGTATAGGAATAGCCAATAGAAGAATATTGTGACCAACTTATATATTTTTCTTCTCTTTCCTGGTATAGGAATAGCCAATAGAAAAATATTGTGACCAACTTATATATTTCTTTTCTCTTTCCTGGTATAGGAATAGCCAATAGAAAAATATTGTGACCAACTTATATATTTTTCTTCTCTTTCCTGGTATAGGAATAGCCAATAGAAAAATATTGTGACCAACTTATATATTTTTCTTCTCTTTCCTGGTATAGGAATAGCCAATAGCAAAATATTGTGACCAACTTATATATTTTTCTTCTCTTTCCTGGTATAGGAATAGCCAATAGAAAAATATTGTGACCAACTTATATATTTGTCTTCTCTTTCCTGGTATAGGAATAGCCAATAGAAAAATATTGTGACCAACTTATATATTTTTCTTCTCTTTCCTGGTATAGGAATAGCCAATAGAAAAATATTGTGACCAACTTATATATTTTTCTTCTCTTTCCTGGTATAGGAATAGCCAATAGCAAAATATTGTGACCAACTTATATATTTTTCTTCTCTTTCCTGGTATAGGAATAGCCAATAGAAAAATATTGTGACCAACTTATATATTTTTCTTCTCTTTCCTGGTATAGGAATAGCCAATAGAAAAATATTGTGACCAACTTATATATTTTTCTTCTCTTTCCTGGTATAGGAATAGCCAATAGAAAAATATTGTGACCAACTTATATATTTTTCTTCTCTTTCCTGGTATAGGAATAGCCAATAGAAAAATATTGTGACCAACTTATATATTTTTCTTCTCTTTCCTGGTATAGGAATAGCCAATAGAAAAATATTGTGACCAACTTATATATTTTTCTTCTCTTTCCTGGTATAGGAATAGCCAATAGAAAAATATTGTGACCAACTTATATATTTTTCTTCTCTTTCCTGGTATAGGAATAGCCAATAGAAAAATATTGTGACCAACTTATATATTTTTTTTCTCTTTCCTGGTATAGGAATAGCCAATAGAAAAATATTGTGACCAACTTATATATTTTTCTTCTCTTTCCTGGTATAGGAATAGCCAATAGAAAAATATTGTGACCAACTTATATATTTTTCTTCTCTTTCCTGGTATAGGAATAGCCAATAGAAAAATATTGTGACCAACTTATATATTTTTCTTCTCTTTCCTGGTATAGGAATAACCAATAGAAACATATAGTGACCAACTTATATATTTTTCTTCTCCTCTTTTGTGGTGGAATAGCCAAGAAAAATATTGTAATCAAATATTTTTCCACTCTTTTGGCATAGTATTGGTAATGGCCAAGGTAAAAATATTGTGATCCGCAGAATATATTTAATTTTTTTCTCCTTCTTTGTTGATAGCCCATTTTAGAAAAAATAAAATGGATCACAATAATGTAGAGGTGGAGGCCGTCGCAGAGAGCGGGTCTGTTGTAGAGGGGGGAGCCATTGGGGAGAGGGTGGTTCATGGCCCTAGTGATTTTGCGTCCGGGAGGGGGGCACAGCTGTTGGCTCGATTTAACTCACCGGGTGTTGGTTTGGGGAGGGGTTCATCGCTGCTTAATTCTTATGGGAGAGGGTTACAGCTATTTAATTCCCCAGGGCCGAGCCCAGGTGAGGGGAGGTCACGAGCGCCCAGTCAGACCCAGCAGGTTAGTGCCCCGGGCAATGAAGGTTCCCCAGTCTTCACCTCAACCCATCTACCGAGCCACACACCCTTTGCCCACAGACCTACCTTTACACCTGCGGCCATCCCCGACAGGAACGACCCAGCATTGAGTGACCTGATATCACACATCGCCCAGCAGGTGGGACAGTCAATATCGGCTCAGATGAGAGGAGAGAGCCGGGCGAATGAAGGCAGTCAAGAGCGGGTTCAATACCCGGGTGGGAGCCAACCGCGCGTCGACTCCACACTCAATCTGACTGTTGTAAAGCTGGTCATGCAGTCGGATGTGAGGGAGCCTCCAGTGTACAGAGGAGATGGGTCTGACAAGCTCTCAGTGCATGAGTGGGAGGAGAGGAGCTCATGGACACCTACCTGAGGAAGAGAGGTATAGGAGTGGACGAGCAGCATCAGGAGAAATTGTCCAGACTGATGGGCAGAGCCAGAGACGTTGTGAAAGTAACGCTCCGTAGCAACCCATTACTAAAGCCTCAAGAGAACCCGAGGGTTGTGACTGACATACTGAAACAACATTTCGGTGGCGTGTCATGCTCAAGTATGTCACTTGCGGATTTCTACAACACGGTGCCTGTGACAGGGGAGGACCCTGTCGAGTATTGGATCCGACTTAACAAGGCTGTTGATGCAGCAGAGGATGGCCTGAGCAGGCATGGGCGACATATTGATGACCCCCGTCGAGAGGTGACCATGATGTTCGTAAAGTATTGCCCTGATCCTTCCCTTGCTGCAATCTTGCGGTTCAAAGCGCCAGAGAAGTGGACAGCTGGTGAAATACAGGAGCATGTTGACCGTCATCAGATCAGCATGAGAGGACAGCGGGACGCCAGAACAAACCGTGCAGGTCTGGGGAGACCTTTAACAGTTCATGTCCAGACACCTGTGTTTGAGGAGGTGTCTACGCCTAACCTTCCAGAGTCGCCCCCTGTCCAGGTGGGAGCGAGTGTCACGTCTGCTCCTCAGATAGATGGGAACTGTCTGATGACTTTGATTGGCCTGCTTGACCGGACACTCTCTCAGAACAGTCAAGCGATGGCGCAGAACAGCCAAGTAATGGCTCAGAACAACCGACCGATGGCTCAGAACAATCAGCCGATCTCTCAGAGCTACCAGCCGATGGCTCAGAACAATCAGCCGATCTCTCAGAGCTACCAGCCGATGGCTCAGAACAACCAGCCAATGTATGGACGACAACAGTTTGACTGCAAGATATGCAGATCGGCGGAGCACTCCACTGTGGCACACTGCATGCGGGAGCACCTGTGTTTGGGTTGCTTTAAACCTGGCCATATTCGCAGAGACTGTCGCAGTTCCCCTCCCAGACAGAGAGACCAGGGCGCGCGCTCACCCAGAGAGCAGCAGTCTTTAAACTGACTAACCCGCATTGGAGGAGGGAACGTGTGGGTGAGGACAGTCAGACCCTCAGTGCTGAAAGTGAACATGAACAGTGTTATGTGAAAGTGCAGCACCGGCTGGTGTGAAGATCATAGCACAGAACACGCAAAGAGTTGAGCCGTATGATGAGCTGTTCTATGCTCCAGTCAACGTGAATAATATGTTTCAGATGCAAGGGATGCTCGACTCAGGCTCCATGGCCTGTACTTTCAGTGAAGATGCAGAGGAAAGGATGTTGAAAGGAAAAGTATTGCAAGAACCAAGACCGATGACTGAGGACGTGGTTTTAGTGGGGTGTGGAGGAAAACTCACTAAACCGAAGTGTGTGTACGAAGTTGAACTGAAAGTATATGGGGTGAGCTGCATCGTACCAGTTCTTGTGGTGCCGGGCCAGAGGGATGATCTCATCATTGGCACGAAAGTGATCAAGTTCCTCATGCACAAGTTGAAGGACAGTGACGATTACTGGCGGCTCATCTCCGTCTGCAGTCCATCCTCATCCCCAGGGTGTGAACAGTTCTTGGACCTCATGGCGAATACGTCCCGTTGGAGGGGTGAAAAGGTACCGGATAAGATCGGCACGGTCAAGCTCAAGCAGTCGATCACTCTTCTGGCGATGCAAGAACACCTCGTCTGGGGTAAACTACCCAAGAATACTGTCATGTCGCCGGGAAGCACCGTGATAGTGGAGCCGACTTCATCAAGGTCCATGCCACGTAATATCATGGTTGGTCGGGTCGTGACACCTCTGTGGGGTGATGGGTGGGTTCCCATGAAGGTCACCAACCTGTCTGATAGACCTGTTACGCTGAAGAGGAACTGTAAGCTGGCAGATGTGTCTCCCTGCTTAGCTGTGGAGGATTTGGAGCTACTCCAAGGCTGTTGTCGGATCGACAGGGCTCCTCCGACTGAGCAAGCAGAGGCTATGTGATGTTGGTCTTGACAAACTCGATATCCAACCCTGTCATACAAGCAACGCAGGAAAGGAGAAGTTGGTCCAGCTGCTCGAGTCTTACACCGACATCTTCTCCAAGCATGAGATGGACTGTGGTGAGGCAAAGGGCTTCGTCCACCGCATTCGACTGACCGATGATCGTCCATTCCGCCTTCCTTACCGGAGAGTACCCCCTGCTCATTACCAGAAACTACGAGAGGTCTTGACAGACATGGAGCAGCAAGGGATAATCCGAAAATCAGTGAGTGATTATGCTTCACCGCTGGTGATGGTATGGAAAAAGGACGGTAATCTGAGGATCTGCACCGATTTCCGATGGTTGAATGCAAGAACACTCAAAGACGCCCATCCTCTTCCACATCAGTCGGACTGTCTGGCCGCCTTGGGGGGGAACACCTTCTTCAGCACGATGGACTTGACGTCCGGCTTCTACAACGTTCCCATGGCTGAAGAGGATAAGAGATACACGGCGTTCACTACACCGATAGGCCTGCATGAGTATAATAGAATGCCGCAGGGACTGTGCAATAGTCCTGCCTCATTTATGCGCATGATGCTGAGTATATTTGGGGACATGAACTTCAGCAGCCTGTTATGCTATCTGGACGACCTACTGGTCTTCGGATCAACGGAAGAGGAGGCGTTACAAAGACTGGAGGTCGTCTTCCAGCGACTGCGAGACCACAACCTCAAGTTGAGTCCGAAAGTGTCATCTGATGAGGTCGTCTGTCAAGTTTCTGGGCCATATCATAGATGGTAGCGGAGTGGCTGTGGATCCTGCAAAGGTGGAGGTCATATCCAGCATGTCTAGGACAGATCTGATGGAAGAAGACGGGTGCACGCCCTCAGTACGGAGGATCAAGTCCTACCTGGGAATGGTCTTCTTCTATCAGCACTTCATCCCTAATTGCTCTTCCATCGCCAAACCGCTGTTCGCCCTGACTGGGGGACAGAAGAGGAAAGGAAGGACGAAGGTGAAGGTGAAGGCGGGAACATTCAGGAGACTGGGACCCGATGACTGGACTTCAGAGTGTGACGTCGCCTTCGTCAGTCTAAGAGAGAGTCTGCTGGACTGTGTGGTTCTGGCGCATCCTGATTTCTCACGTCCCTTGATTCTGTCAACCGATGCTTCATTGGACGGGCTCGGAGCGGTGTTGTCACAGGTACCAGCTGGTGAAAGTAAAGCGCGCCCCATAGCTTTCGCAAGCAAGACCCTGAGCAGTTCTCAGAAGAATTACCCAGCCCATCGGCTCGAGTTTTTGGCACTGAAGTGGAGTGTGTGCGACAAGTTCAGCCATTGGCTGAAGGGCAACTCCTTCACTGTATGGACGGACAACAATCCACTCACTTATATAATGACCAAGCCTAAACTCGACGCTTGCGAACAACGGTGGGTCGCGAAGCTCGCTCCTTATACGTTCAGCCTGAAGCACATCGCAGGAGTCAAGAACGTGGTGGCTGATGCTCTCAGTCGGGATCCGTTTGCCAAGACGGTTGGGCGCCGGCTGGTCACTGAGTCCTACGGCAATCTGCTCGCCGAAGCAGGTGAGGTTGGAGTGAACGGAGTTCAAGATGCCTTCCGTTTGAGGGTCCAGTGTCAACGGGCGGAGAGGTCAGAGCGCGTCGCTGTGATGCAGTCCCAGTGTTCGCCACCCTTGTGTAACAACGCTGTGAAGGCGGTCCTTGATTCTCATGACCATTGGGATGCAGCTGCAGAGTCCAGGGCAACAGAGTTGGTCCAAACCGTTCAACATCTTGCTCCACCGGGACAGGATTCGCTGCCTGCCTTTTCCCTGGCAGAGCTTCAGAGGAGCCAAGAGAGTGACCCTGACATCTCAAAGGTCACGTCTTTTCTGACTCGACAGAGGAGGCCATCGAGGCGAGAGAGAGACGGTCTGGGCGCGAGTGCTCTGGTGCTGATCAGACAATGGGAGAGGCTGAAGGTCACTAACGGAGTGCTCTATAGAGTCACCAAAGATCCGTTGAGCAAGCAGAGGAGGCTTCAGTTCGTCTTACCACGGAGTCTAGTGGACAAGGCCTTGCGGGGGGCGTACATGACCTAGCCGGACATCAAGGGCAGGCAAGGACGATCTACCTGACAAGACGACGCTTCTTTTGGCCGTGGATGGAGCGCCAAGTTAAGGACTATGTGAAGTGCTGCCAGAGGTGTATTTTGGCCAAGACTCCAGATCCGTCTGCCAGGGCTCCACTTGAGAGTATAAGGACCTCCGCTCCCATGAAACTAGTGTGTTTGGACTTCTGGAGTGCAGAGGATAACAATCAGCGTTCAGTGGATGTCCTTGTCCTGACAGATCATTTCACGAAGTTGGCACATGCCTTTCCCTGCTCGAATCAACAAGCGAAGCAAGTTGCGAGGAAGTTGTGGGATCACGTGTTCTGTGTGTATGGATTTGCGAAGCGCATACATACGGATCAAGGAGCCAACTTCGAGAGCGAGCTCATTGCGGAACTGCTTAGACTGTCGGGAGTCTCCAAGTCACACACTACCGCCTACCATCCCATGGGGAACGGAGGGACCGAGAGGTTTAACAGAACCCTGGGAGGCATGATCCGTTTGCTGCCGCTGAGGGAGAAGGCCAGGTGGCCTCAGCAAATACAGACTCTGACATTTGCATACAATGCGACGGTGCATGAGACAACTGGGTATGCACCTATCCACCTAATGTTTGGGCGGGTTCCGAGGCTCCCTGTTGATGTGATGTTCAGACAGGTTCTGCATGACCCAGTGGTTGTTGACTACAGCAGTTATGCGACGGCGCTTATGTCCCATCTCCATGAAGCAGCAGACGTTGCTCGGAGACATGCTGTCAAGGAGCAAGACAAGCAAGCCAGAGGTTACAACCGTAAAGTCAAGGGGATCTGCTTGAACGTGGGAGACAGGGTGCTCCTCGCAAACAAAGGTGAGAGGGGGAAGAAGAAACTTGCGGACAAGTGGGAACCAACAGTCTATACTGTCATGGACAGCAACCCACAGACTCATGTCTACAAGCTGGAAGATGACAAGGGGAAGACGAGAGTGGTGCATCGCAACCTGATTCTGGATATCAGCTTCCTACCCATAGAGACTGCTGATGGGGACGCGCCGGAGACTGAAGACAGTCTTAGAGGATCAGAGGATGGGTCTCAGATGGGCCTCATCAACTCTCTGGAGGAAGAGAGGGGATCAGAGGACGGGTCTCGGATGGGTCTCGTCAACTCTCTGGAGGAAGAGAGTGGATCAGAGGACGGGTCTCAGATGGGTCTCGTCAACTCTCTGGAGGGAGAGAGGGGTTCGGAGGATAGGACGGGGGCATGGGTGTTGAGTGGGGCTGAAGAGGCTACCAGTCATGGCTCCTGTGACGTAGCTGATGTGGACGAAGATCAGTCTGATATAGACCAGAGTCTGCGGAGTGTATCAGGGACAGTGTCGGTGGTTGATGCAAGTAGTGTCCAGTCCTCCAGACCAGTGTCTACAGTTGACACATCAGACACAGTGCCAAGGGCCCCGACCATTATTCCGGTAGTCATTCCGGCTATTCTAGAACGGGACCGGGACTGCCGTGCACCTACACTGAGGGGCACAGAGGGTGTAGTCAGGACACGGGCTGGCAGGGTGGTTAGGGGAGTCAACCGTTTGATAGAGACGATGGTTCAGAGGCCGTTCGGTTGGTAGGAGTCCCCAGTCTCTTCTAACTCTGTCCTAGGCGTTCTGTGCTATCTCTTTCAGTTTTTTTTGTTTTATTGATTTTTATTTTATCTTGCACTGTGACACTGTAAGTGGCGTATTTACCACATGTGCCCACAGATGAGGTATGGGATTCGAGTAGGCCGGGTGGTTTGGTGTACAAGGCACCGAGTGATTCTAGGAGGAACATAGGACTGTACACCCTTTTGTTTTCTCTGAACCTGTGTGACAGGTAACTTCTAGTTGATTTTGAAGATGTGTATCTTCAGGTAAACCCGTGCCGGTTCTGACGTGTGTTGGAGGTCCCAGTTAATGTGTCCTGTAGGTTCGGGATTTTAGCGGAATTCAGGGGGGGGGGAGTATGTAGCAGGTATATATAAAATATACTAATATGTATTCCACAAAGAATCCCTCCCTGACGTTTTATTTTAATTTGTTTATTTGTATCTTTTACTCTCAGCCTTTTATTTTGAAATCGTCACTTCCTGCCGAAGTGACGTTTTTCCCCTTGCACCTCCCCTCTCACGCCAGACTATCTGGAATGCTGACAGGGCATATGTGAGCTGTTGACGCAGGGGCGTATCTCCCACGGGGGACATTGGAATGTGTCCCCCGCATTTTTTCAGAATGCAGTTATGTCCCCCCCCCCTTCTGACTACCTGTCCTATTATTATGCAAAGAGGAGTAGATGGGGGTCGCATTCTTGCCCTTGCCTAGAGCTAAACCAGCAGCAGTGACGACACCAGCAGTGTGTGTGTGTGCAGTGGTGTGTTCCTGAAATCAACTGGGAGTGCACTCGCTATTTGCATATCAATAGCGCCGGTCGTCAGGTGTGTTAAATACGACCGGCGCTATTGATATGCAAATAGCGAGTACTTATCTGGGCTTGCACTTAGTAGTTAGGAGCACTTAGGAGTTCAAAAGTGCGTTCATTCTCAGCACTCTGTTATAACGGCGTTCAAAGATGTGCCAGATTTCATATGTATTTCAGCCGAAAACCCAGTTAAAATACACCGTAAACAGGCTTTAAAATTATGTGGAAAACCAACCGATCTGGCAACGCGCCTGTCAACCCCTGCTACGTCATCAGACTCATCACAACAACAGCTGAATCTGCGTCTGCGAGCAGAAGCCCAGCAGCAGGTCGAGAGCAGCACTCGCTCAGAGAACTCTACCTCTTGACGTCGGTGCTTGGGGATTTAAAATAGTTTAACGTTAAAGTCAGTACTGACTCAGACGGAAACAATCTAACGTTTGTCTGTAAACTTTGTCCACCCGGTTTGAAGAAGCAAGTCCCCACATCGACGCGACCGCGACGAAGTCGACAGCAACATTGAGAATATGCAAACGTCCTGTTTTAGTTTTCATAATAAAGACAATTCAAGCAAAGTTGTTCCTCATGTTTTTGAAAATATACTGTAGAGATGAAAGCTGCAGTGTGGACTGAATGCGCGGTGGCAAAGCGTTATGGAAATGCCAGTATTCTGATTGCTGTCTGTGTGGTTCAATATTTTAAAAAAATAATAGTTTGCAGCAACGTATTGAAAAAAGAACTAACAAAATGGGCCGTTCAATATCTCCTTTAAATATGTTCGAAATGTCAAACAGACCTGGGTACCTACAGGCTACAGAGTCTATCACTACTTTTGGGAATCTAAGTGTTTATCCAGGTTCTGGGGCCAAGTGATTGATTGATTGAACACTTTATTAACATATTGCAGAATGGGTACAGTATAGTACAGCTCAGTCATGAATTGAAAATGGGGGACCCTGATGTAAACAAGACGAAAGTCTTTCTCTGGTCTGCATCCCCTTAACAATTGTATGTATTGAGCTGTACTGTATCAGGGTCCCCCATTTTCAATTAATCAGGACATACATGACATACAGATAGACAGTACTGCTACATCTATACATTTATGACATACCAGATTTGCAAATACAGTACTGTTTGTGATACAAAAAAGATACAAAAAATGCGGTATTGCACCCCTGGTATTTAAAAAAAAATCTAGGTAGAGAGGGGGGGGGGGCCCCTAACCCCCCCCAGCGACGTCACTCGCCACGCCCACAAATCTGTCCCCCGCACACCTGGAGAGAGAGTTACGCCACTGTGTTGACGCCATCTGCTGGCCAATGTTAATATGTGCCTATCTGGGATGTTTCAACAGGAGAAATAAACAATGAATGGCCACAACTGTCTCTTCACTTCTCATACACGACGACATTCAAGAGGGTGGCCTTAGACCAGTTACATATAGATGTAGCAGTACTGTCTATCTGTATGTCGTGTATGTCATATGTTATGATGAATTGAAAATGGGGGACCCTGATGTAAACAAGACGAAAGTCTTTCTCTGGTCTGCATACCCTTAACAATTGTGTGTATTGAGCTGTACTGTATTGTACCCATTCTGCAATCTGTTAATACAATTTTCAATCAATCAAGACCCGCATCGCGGGCACTGCATTCCGTTCTCAGAATGGATTTGAGAGAGAGATCATCAGCAGGCTATATATGATATTCAGACTCTAGATCTATTTGCAGAGCCAGATGAGATGAGGCAACCTGTGCGATTGGCTCTTGACAACTAATTTTGCACGTACTGTATACAGTATGTGTGTATGCGCGCACTGCGGGAGGTGGCCAGAAGCGCGCAACTAGCCAACTACTATTATTACTACTATATTAATACAGTCTATTCCATTATATAGCTATAGGTGCTGTATGATGACAATACATTTGATTCCTATCTAATTTTGATCCATCGCAAAGCGCTCCAGCGCTTGAATACGGCCGGGGGATCCGCTCTATACAATGCAGACCCACGGCTCTCGTATTATAATGAGCCCGCGAGGTGTGTTATATTAGAGTTAATAATATTGTATATTGTTTACACTGCCTTTTTATTCTATTTTTACTTCTCCACTGTACTATAATTATGTGACCTGTACCTCTATGTCTTCTACTACCTGTACCTCCCCTCCCCCCTCCCCATGCTGCTGAATTTATCTTATCTTATGAATACAACGTTCAATTAACGTTCGCTAACGTAGAGAAACGTCAGACGTAATTCGAGAGACGTCAGACGTACTTCGAGATACTGCCGTACTTTCCGCCAATCAGCGCACATTGTCCTGTCCCGGGAGAAATGTCGTGGGACCGGGCGGAAGTTGCTCAATCTGGAACAATCTCCGCGGCTGCAGCTGGAGGCTACTCATTGGATAGGTGAAGAGTGGCTGTTGTTTCACATTAGTACCACTAGATGTCAGCAGACAACTACGATTCTAGTTCACCGCAGGCCGCGTGTATGCCTTCTACAACGCTGTTCCAGTTCCGCGTTGCCGTTTTGCGCTCTGATTGGCCGAGCGTGCGCAGTTCCTTGTTGCCGTTTTGCGCTCTGATTGGCCGAGCGCGCATGCGCATGAGCCGCGACAAGCCCCTCCGCAGTGCTGCGATAAGGCTTTCGCCTCATAGATATGTGTTCTATATATATCTATGTTTCGCCTACCCGCGCTGCTGGCCAATGGAGAGCGACGTCGTCGTAGAGCGGCCATCTTGCCCCAGGCAGCTCAGCTACTGATAACATTAATGTCTATGGTGCATGTACTATTTAAATAACCATAGATTGCTCAATTCTTTACCGATTTTCAAACAGGTTGGTTTGCTATAAACATCGAAGATGTAGTTATGATACTGCATACTTATAATTATGGACTTTCATATGAAAATAACTTTAAACAGATAAGTAAAGCAATGGCTTTACACACAGATAAGGTAGCCTATTTATATTACTTACACACACATCTATCTATATATATATATACATACATATATATATATGCATACATATATATATGTATATATATATATACATATATCCATCCCACTTATTTTATTACATTGTCAATAGTTAAAGAAAAAGGATAAGGACAGCACTCCAAGTTAAAATAATTGTATTGCCACACAGCATCATCATCAATCATCAAACCTTTATCGTCAGACACTTGGTCCATAGATGTCACATACACATAGATGTCACATACACAAAAAACACGTTTATAAAAGAGTCATACCAGAATTGTGACTGGTATCTCACAGTACTTAGCCCAGGATCAGTGAGCAGCTTGATAATGGCATTCTGAGACACATTTATTCTACAGATGAACCTGTACCTCAGTTTTCTCAGGAGTGCCTGGAAAGTGGCCACCCCCGCCTTACAGAACAGTTCACTTGCACTTGTCCATCTGGGCTTTTTCAGCAAGATGCGCATGCAGTCATTATAAGCAACCTGAATTTTATGCATGCTCGCTTTCTTAAACTTTACCCACAAGGGGGCAGTATAGATGGGGGTACAGTAAGGAGGAGAGAAACACCAAGTCAACGCTCTTACTCTCCTAATTCCCTTTGAAAAGGACAGTTTTGGTGAGCTTCTGTCTCATGTTGCCACTCTGTAAGCTCAGAGTATCTAATTTGGCAATGTGGTGCAGCCGTAGCTTGAAAAACAGGGACACAACTAATGTCAACAGCATATGGTGGTGATTGTCAATGCCATGCTGTGTTTCACCCCTGCCCACTTTGACAACCTAGGATGGCTTAGAGTAGACGACAGAGTACAGCAACTTGCAATGGGCCTGGTCTTCAAGATACACTATACGACCGGGGTGCCCATGTACATGTCAAGTCGATTTGGTAGGACTGGGCAGCAGAGGACAATGCAAAAGCTGGCAGGGACTCGTGTCATCCTGTGCCGTCACGTTCCCTTTGGAGCTTGGTTTAACAACCCCACACCGGGCCATTAGCTTCCTAAAAATTTACTTGAATTGGCTGGCATTGGGGTTGTTATTCCAGTCACCTGAAACAAAAAACACAAGATATACGAGTTTATTGCACAGATATTCAATCTATCTTTATGCAACCAAAAAAAATTTGCCACCCCTGAATGATATTCTTCCACGTAAATTAAGTTGAATGACATCATCATACAGTTCAGTCTGTATCACAGTGGTGACAAATTCTGCAAACAGATAGACAAACAAATGTTTCTAAATACTCAAAATGGTCTTCAGAACCGCATTTCTTAAAGGGGAACTATCTTATAAATGGCCTTTTTGAGTGTTTAGCATTGTTTCCTAGCTATGTGAACTTATATTAATATGATCTATGTCTCTAATTCTCATATTGGTGCATTCTTCCAATTCTCCTCTCACAATATTCACCCTCACTGAACTGAGTCGTTTGAAAATGTGCCTATATGTGATGTCATATAGTCACTGCTGCATGTTAATGTGGCTCCTCAGGCACCAGCACCTGCACCCCAGTCCACATCAGCTCAAAACGGCTCGAGATCTTGAGGTAGAAAAATGCTGTTTTTGAGGACTTGATTAGAAATACAAAACAATGAATAAAAAAAAATATATATATTACAGAGGTGTTCCATAGACTCACAGGAATTGTGCCCAAATAGTGAAAGAAATAGTAAAATAGTTCCCCTTTAAGAAAAAAAAACATATGGACAGACAAACTGAAAAGAATACAAACATATGCTGACACTTCGTGTCACTTGGTATTGTGGCTGGTAAATATGTACCCTACCGGATGCTCTGATGGAGTTAAAGAGAAGTTCCAAGTGGTCCTGGCTGAACCTGTACGTCAGGACATATCGCTGTCCCTCAAGCAGATCAGGAACCATCAACATCAACGTGTCAATGTTGATGATGAAGCCCAGGATAGAGAGGAACCTTCAAACGCAAATATTGTATTACTATGATGATCCTGCCAAAACAGTACACATGAAATCAGGTATGCAAACACGCTATAGGGTGAAAATAGTGAATGCTCCCAGAGCAGCACTCCTCAGGGAGCTACCACGGCAGACACAAATCCACATTTTACACAATTCACTTCATTGCCACATTTTGGGAAAAAAGGGTAACCTAAAGCTGACTAGTTTGCATCCCTTATCTTGAATGTATAATCAGTGCGAGTGTGCTAAAAGTAATTTTAAGGATCCTAAGATCCTTACAATTACTTTTAGGACACTAAACTTGCTTGAATCAATTCACAACAGAACGTGCAGACCATGCAATACTTACAGTACTGTACCATTTTGACACCTGGATCGGGGGGGGGGGGGGGGGGGGACTGAACACAAGAAAATTGGGGCAGAGACAAATTCACGGACAGCCAACACATTGGAGCAACATAGTATCATATGAATATGAATAATACATACCACTTTATGACCTCGATGCAGAAGAGTAGGGCATCTCATGAACTTGTTTGTGTCTGTGGATCATACTGGACATGCTTTTTGATGGCCATTGCATCCAGCATCAGACAGACACGTCCATACTTGGCCTCGTCTTCCTGACACCGTCTTTCCAGCATGTCCAGCATCATCTTATTGAGACCAGGTTTGGCATCAAGAGAGCTCAGCCACCTTCGTAAAAATTTAAAAGTACACAATTAACCATTTAACCACTAGCATCCCTACTGTGGACACTGGACATACTAAGAATAGCTACATGAGCTGTTAGATCAGGAAGTTTAACCATTCATGATAATACAGTGTGTAGTGCTTAAGTAGTGCTTAAGTAGTGATGTAGTTTACAATTAGACATCATGAAGAATACCTCTGCAATGAACTGGGATGTGGGAAGTGGATATGCAGAGTCTCCCTTAGGTAGTGATATGCCTTAGGACCATGCAGATGGAGTGTGAGGGCGAAATCTCTCTGGGCCTTGGTGTACTCTACACCCTGCTTCGACAGGAGGTGAACCGGAAGATCTGAAATTCAATTCGCAAAAGTGATTTAGTATGTCTCCTTTAAATAGTAACCAAGAAGTTTAACAAAGAACATAAAATATATTCAATTTGTATATTACCTGAGTAGCATTCAAGCTTGTCTTTCAGCTCTTCACTTATCAGGTTTTTCTCCTTCAGTTCCCCCAGAAGAGCCTGCATGTTTTTCTTGGCCCTCCTTTCTCTCACCAAAGCATTTGACTTCTCCCCCTCCAGTTTCCTCACTCTCGCTGAGGCTTCATCAAGTTTGGCCTTTATAGCCTTGGGGCAGGCAGGCAATGAGTAAGGGTGGTCAGTGGCCTGCCGCTTGCGGCTCTTTCCCCTCTCTCCAGTGGTTCCCTGTTCCTTTGGCAAAATATATGAATACATAAATAATAGTAAGAATTAATAACAGTAACTTTTTTTTAAACATTTCAATGTTCACTTATCAATGCTGTGACCCTAAATTCATTTTTACATTCTCCAATTCTTCAACTCGGCATACTTTTAAGAAATTGATCTTAATATCCACTTTTTCTCCCATTTTAAATTTTTCTCCCATCCCAATTTTGTATCATCCAATTCAACCCTCCCCTGTCTCGAACGCTGTTTCTTGCCTCCCACAAGCCGGCTGCAATCTGGACTAGAATCGCTTCCTGATTCTACTGCGCAGGCGCACCAACCGACCTGTAGGAGTCGCTGTCCACAACGCCCGATCCCCACCCATCAGTTTCCCACCCCCTAATACTGCCAATGTGTATTAGTACGGACGACCAGCTAAACTGAAAGCAATGTGGAGCGCTGGGCTCGAACAGGCGAACCCAGCGTCTCCAGTATTCGTGGTGAGCGCCTTGCCCACTGCACCACATAGCCGCCCGCAACACACAACACCATCTTTAAGGCGGACAGTCTGCCCCGTCCTGTCAAATTGCTCACTGGTAAAGTGGTCACTGCAGAGCAGTGTCGTGCCAGTCGCAACAAAACCGTCCCTCCTTAATGCCAGTTCCCACTGTCTCCTCCTCTCTCCGGCTTTGGGAAACCTTCAGAACATGAGAAAGGTAGCCAAATATAGAAATTATTGTCAACATTTTCCACCTTACTTTACCTTAGCATTAAGGGTAAGGACAAAAATACACACCTAAATTATGATATTTTGGGGGTAATTGTATGAATTTATGCAAATTTGAAGAATAAGACAACCACATTAAGATTTATATAAAGGTTAAACTAAATAAGACTCGTGCACATCTGGTTGGTGACACAGAGGCTCAAAAGATCTTGTCACAGCAGTCTCTATTTGATGGTGAAGACAGACACATGGACTACTCGGCCGTAAGTGAGTTAAAGACTGCTTTAGAGGACTTGTTGTAAATTCCCCATGATTTGTTATGCTGTGTATTGTCATTTCCAGTCAGGCACTTCTTTGATGGCCCAGGGGTCCTATTATTTATAGTCTGGCATCTCTCTGGACAGCCCAGGGGTCCTAATGGGTTTAAATACAGCGGCCATCTTGCCCCCATGTGTTCCATTGCTGTCTGCTTTCCCAGTAAGAGTGCGTTCATGAACTAAGTAAGTCACCAATAGCCTACAAATATAGTGCCTATGGTAATGATGGATACATGTCATATGTAGCCTGCCTTATGTGTTGAGATGCTGTGACATGCATGTGTGACTATGATTTGGTTTGCTACGTTGTGTTAATTCATGCTGCTAATTGAGCTATGCTAATGCCAATAATGCTATAGCATCTCTTCAGTTGTGTGTTCTGGATGCCATTGCATTCTGCCATTTACTTGTTATGTTGGTCCATGCGGCCGATGCTAATATGCTAGATAGCATCTTTTCAGTTGTGTGCATTATGTTTGGTCCATGCGGCCAATGCTAATATGCTAGATAGCATCCTTTCAGTTGTGTGCATTATGTTTGGTCCATGCAGCCAATGCTAATATGCTAGATAGCATCCTTTCAGTTGTGTGCATTATGTTTGGTCCATGCGGCCGATGCTAACATGCTAGATAGCATCCTTTCAGTTGTGCGCATTATGTTTGGTCCATGCAGCCAATGCTAATATGCTAGATAGCATATTTTGCTGTGTGTTCAGGTTATGATTAATAAGCATGTACCTCTGTTAATTATTGTGTGTTCTGCTTATCTGTTGCAGAACACCACTCACTCAATCTTTGATCGCTCCATCCAGCCCTACGACCTGGATGGAAGCATATCGCTCAACAACAGAATCCTTAATAAATACGAAAGGACTGTTCTCTGTGTCTGCGTCCGCTCTCTGACCGGGGTGTGCCCTTCTGGATGAAGTGGCTCCAGCAAACTTTGCAAACAAGCATTATATCTTCAATATTGGTCCTTCGAGCCGGAGAACTTCACCCACGACGGCGCCATGGACACACAGAGAACAGCAGCAGACGAAAATGGAAGACGAGGAGGAAGGCTGCGACAGCTTCCAGCACACCTGCAAGGCTATCTGGTTAGTTTACCACAGTCCCTCATGCCTAATACTGCACTGTCTCTACCAGATGACAGCGAAGGTGCCACCGCACAGCTGCTGCGGTCACTCAGCCTGCAGACCGAGTTTGCAGCTACAGGTGACCAGCTCCACACTGCGCTCGGGCCCCCTCCCTGCCTCTCATTGCCGGGAGCAGTCGATCAGACGCGACACTGGGACCTATCACCGTATGCTAACACCCGGCCTGACCAGCGGGAAGTGTGTGTGGGGCTCACATCGCCATCCCCATCAGAGCAGAGCCACCACAGTCGGAGCCTAACAGGTGGCACCTCTGACGCAAGAGGACCTTGCTCTACCGTGCCCCTACGCCTTCCACCACCATTGCCACATCATAGTCTGAGCGTCCCACCCAACCGCTCACCATGGTCGAGCTCGCTGCCACTAATACCGCTGCTGTGCCCAACAACTGCAACGTTACAGTCTCAAGCCACAACCTGTACACCGGGCCAAAGGCAGCAAGCCTACATGTCGACTCAGTCTCTACCGCCGACAGTAACCTCCGCACCGCTGTTCGGGGCTGCTCCGAGGCCCCCAGCCCCCACCGCGATGAGTCTGGTCATGCCACAGTCTGACTTCCAGGTGATGCAAGCAGTGGGTCACGTGGGCCAGCAAATGCCAACGGTACCAAGTTACCAGCCTACCTACCGGTCAAACCAGCCTGTGTCATCAATGGTGAGGAGCAGGCATGGCAGCACACCAGCGGCCGCACAGACCCGGTATGAGCTTACGCCAATGAGATCTGCATATCAAGTGCATCAATATACTACAGCTACGCCTGCACAGCCTAATTATCAACCTCAGACTGCAACAGCACTCTACCCTGCACGATGGTTACCCACTGCAGCTGCTCTCCAGCCAGTGGGCCAACATACAGCAGGTGCACCTCAGCAGTCTACCTATCAACTACCCTCCTGGACAGCGCCGCCTTCACCATTCACAACCGCTGTCGCAGCAGCGAGGGCATATCAGCCTCCACCAGTATTCCCTGCTCAGCAAGCGTATCAAGCGCTGCCGCACCAGCTGAGCCACCATCAACGATCATCATATCTGCCTCCACCAATCAACACTGCTCAGCAATTGCATCAAGCACTGCCGTACCAGCAGAGCCATCAACAACCAGCATGTCAGCCTCCACAAGCCATCCCTGCTCAGCATATGTATCAACCATTGCTGCACCAACTGAGCCACCATCCACAACCAGTGTATCAGCCTCAGCCTGCTGCATCGACTCAGCCAGCCTATCAGCTTGTGCATCCAACACCCGGTCCAGCACCCTATTATCATGTAGCAGTTCCACCGGTCCAGTATGTCCGTCAGGCCCAGTACACAGCACTACAGGATCCATACGCTCTCCAGCCTCCCAGGCAGCCAGTCCCTGTACCTAAACTGCCTAACCTGGTCCATGACAGCGAGAGAGAGTTCACGGACCTTAAGATGGCGCTGGACCACCTACTCGATGCCCACACTGAACTTTCTGAGCACTACAAGTACCGTGTACTTATGGAGCAGCTGGTTCTAGATGAGGCTAAGCTGATAGCCCAGTCCTGCAGGCATTATGCGCAACCCTACACCGCCGCCATGCAGGCCTTGCAGCGGCAATACGGACAGCCATATCAGCTTGCACAAAGCGAGATTGCCGCACTACTGAACGCTCCTGATCTCAAAGCAGGAGATACCAAAGCCTTCCAGAGCTTCGCCCTTAGCGTCGACTTGCTAGTGGGAATGCTCACATCACTGGAAGGACCTAACGGGATGGAAGTCAGGTCGACCGGCCATGTGGACCGGCTCCTGTGTAAACTCCCTACGCAAGTGAGAGATGGCTTTGTGGAGCACCTACAGGCTCGAGGTCGCCTCGACACGACCAGCCTAAACCCGTACGACCTTCGAGACCTCGCCGACTGGCTCAGGGTAAAGGCTGAAGCTCAAAGACTGTCGGAGAGAATGGCACAGCGCCATCGGATGGAAGGGACACAGTTCTCTAACAGAGACAAGCAAGTTCCCCCACCCAGACCTTGCAACCAGCCTTTCTCTGTTTATTATGGCTCCGCCAAGCCTAAACAAGACAGCCACCAGCCTGCTGAGACATCTCAATCAGAAGCCAAGAAGCAGAAGTTCAAGAGGATGTGTCTCTTCTGTAGGAGTGCCGAGCACTACCTATCGCAGTGTCCAGACATTGTCCAATGCTCGCCGGGAAAGGTTGAGAAGTGGATAGCAAATGGCAAACGTTGTCGTAATTGCGGTCGTACCAGCCATGAGCAAGATGCCTGCACCTTGAGGAAACCATGCAGTGAGTGCCAGGAGGTCCACCTCAGAGTTCTCCACGCCATCGCCAAGCCGGGTCCCCGTGCCTACCTCATCACACCAAAGGATGGTGCCTCGCTCTCCAACTCCAAACAAGGAGGGAAGGTGTACCTTAAGGTGGTACCAATCGTCATTACTAACGGGAGCAAGTCACTGCACACTTATGCGATCCTAGACGATGGAGCTGAACGCACGATAATACTGCCTGCTGCAGCTCGACACCTGGACCTTAAAGGCGAAGTGGAGTCCCTCGCACTGCGGACGATTCGCCAGGACGTGGCTCGCCTCACTGGCAAGTCTGTAGATTTCCATGTGGCCTCCCTGACTCATCCTTCTGAACAGCACCTGGTGAAGGGCGCCTTCACAGCAGGTCGATTAGCCCTGTCCGAGCAGTCTTACCCTGTGACTGCGCTTCAGGAACGCTATCGCCACCTGAGGGGGCTCCCATTGCAGGACTTCAGTCAAGTGCATCCACTACTGCTAATTGGTGCAGACTGCACCCATCTGATCACATCCCAAGAACCCATCAGATTCGGCCCCAAAGGTGGACCCGCAGCAGTCCACACAGCGCTCGGCTGGGCACTCCAAGGCCCAGATGGTCTTGCGTCACAGGCTACTTCATGCTACTTTACCTCTCTCAAGTCTGCACCGGACGACCTCTATCAACACGTTGAACGTCTCTGGCAGCTTGATGTGCTTCCATTTAGAAGTGGAAAGCTAGCAGTAAGGGCCCTTCTGGACCACGAGACTGTGGGCATCCTGGAAGCACGCACTGAGAGGGTGAAGGTTGGTGACACACTCCGATACGCCACGCCTCTGCTCCGCGCAAAGGACGCGCCACCACTGAAAGCCACTGCCAAAGCAGTCATGCCAATGCCCCGTAACACAGAGCAAAGACTGGTAGGAGATTCAGCTAAGGCTCAAATCACTGGAGCAGAGATCAAAAAGCTCGATGGAGGATGTGTTGCCAAGCTGGGTGAAGAAGCGGTAAATGAGTCTGACGAGTCATGGTTCACCCATCACGGGGCGGCGGCCGACTCCTCCTTACCTCAACCTAACCTGCATGACACCGAAGTCTTCCTGCTGAAGACCAGCCAGGCGGACTGCTTCCCAGAGGGATTTAAGTGTCTCAGAGCTGGAAACCCAGTACTGCCCAGTAGTAAGCTCAGTACGCTCTCACCAGAGATGGATCATACAATGGGTCTTCTCCAAATTGGTGGACGCTCTTGTCACCTGGACACCTCCTGTTCTACTGACATCCACCCCATAGTTCTCGATCCTGGCCATGCAGTGACGAAACTCATCAAGGATGTAGATGCCCGCCTACTCCACCCAGGGCCCGATAGGGTCTTCGCAGAGATCAGGCACCAGTACTGGGTCCTGTGGGGAAGACGGGCCATCAAGCATCATCAGAGGACCTGCACAGGATGTAGGAAGTGGAGGTGGAAGCCGGTGGCTCCAATGGTGGCAGACTTACCTCCTGCCCGGTTGCGGCCCCTTAAGCCACCATTATGTGACACCAAACAGGTTGCTGATGGGGCGGCGGGATGCCTCCCTGCCACAAGTGTCCTACGCTCCCGACCCGACTGTGGCAAATGATGGCGACAATCAGAGACCTCGGTAGCCACTTAGGGAATTTGACTGTTTACATAATAGCTATGCTATTCTTGGGGCGGCTGTTGTAAATTCCCCATGATTTGTTATGCTGTGTATTGTCATTTCCAGTCAGGCACTTCTTTGATGGCCCAGGGGTCCTATTATTTATAGTCTGGCATCTCTCTGGACAGCCCAGGGGTCCTAATGGGTTTAAATACAGCGGCCATCTTGCCCCCATGTGTTCCATTGCTGTCTGCTTTCCCAGTAAGAGTGCGTTCATGAACTAAGTAAGTCGCCTACAAATATAGTGCCTATGGTAATGATGGATACATGTCATATGTAGCCTGCCTTATGTGTTGAGATGCTGTGACATGCATGTGTGACTATGATTTGGTTTGCTACGTTGTGTTAATTCATGCTGCTAATTGAGCTATGCTAATGCCAATAATGCTATAGCATCTCTTCAGTTGTGTGTTCTGGATTCCATTGCATTCTGCCATTTACTTGTTATGTTGGTCCATGCGGCCGATGCTAATATGCTAGATAGCATCTTTTCAGTTGTGTGCATTATGTTTGGTCCATGCGGCCAATGCTAATATGCTAGATAGCATCTTTTTCAGTTGTGTGCATTATGTTTGGTCCATGCAGCCAATGCTAATATGCTAGATAGCATCCTTTCAGTTGTGTGCATTATGTTTGGTCCATGCGGCCGATGCTAACATGCTAGATAGCATCCTTTCAGTTGTGCGCATTATGTTTGGTCCATGCAGCCAATGCTAATATGCTAGATAGCATATTTTGCTGTGTGTTCAGGTTATGATTAATAAGCATGTACCTCTGTTAATTATTGTGTGTTCTGCTTATCTGTTGCAGAACACCACTCACTCAATCTTTGATCGCTCCATCCAGCCCTACGACCTGGATGGAAGCATATCGCTCAACAACAGAATCCTTAATAAATACGAAAGGACTGTTCTCTGTGTCTGCGTCCGCTCTCTGACCGGGGTGTGCCCTTCTGGATGAAGTGGCTCCAGCAAACTTTGCAAACAAGCATTATATCTTCAATAGGACTCATACATTAAAGAGTGTCGATCAAAGTGGCATTCGATTGCACTCTCTGAATATTGGAAAGCCAAGCAGATTCCACGCGGCCTGAGAATCCACAAGCAACCTGCTTTTGGAAGAGAAGACCCCGACTTTATAAAAAAAATGGGAGCAAGTACTGAATAAATGCTCCATGGACTTGATATTGCTTACTATTGAACAAACCGCGAATGAAGCTGACAAAGCCAAACGAGAGGCTCAACGTATTAAAGACGAGCTGGTTGTGAAACTTGGCTCGGATGAGTTCACAAACCTGGAACGCAAGATGAAAGATGACCTCCAGAAGTTTGAGAGTGAACTTAAAACTTTTCTTCTGACTGACTTGGAACTTCCTTAGGCGCCTGAGGAAGTAGAGGCGTTGTCGTGCCTTCTTCACAACACTGTCAATGTGTGTGGTCCATGTCAAGTCCTCGGATATGTAGGCTCCGAGGTACTTAAAGCTGTTGACTCTCTCAACCGGTGCCCCGTCGCCACACGGCAACTTAGCAATACTGCATTTTACAAGTCTCTTCTTCACAACCCTGTTGAACAGTTAATGACAGACGGAGATAAGATACTAGATGATGCACTTAAAAGTAAGAACATCACAAAAAAACAATACGAGTTCCTAAAAGTTGAATTCCCTGTCACACCTGTTTTTTATCTATTACCTAAAATTCATAAAAAATGTACAAACCCGCCAGGACGTCCTATAGTCTCGGGAAACAATTCCTTATCAGAACCTCTAAGTCAATTTGTAGACTATTTTATCAAAGATATTGTAAAGACATTACCTTCATACCTTGCAGATACTAGGGATGTGTTGAAGTCGTTAAAGACTTCCATCCTCCATCCCACAAAATGCATATCTAGTATCCTTTGATGTAGAGAGTCTTTATACTAATATTCCACATGAGGACGGCCTGGCGGCCATGTCATTTTTTCTGGGTACAAATGATGAAGTCTCCTCTGATTTTTTACTCAGCTTGACGAATTTTATTTTGAAATCTAATTACTTCATGCTTGATGATAAATGGTACATTCAAATCCAGGGTACTGCCATGGGTTCTGCATTCGCACCTAATTACGCCAACCTATTTATGGGCCACTGGGAATCCCAGTTTATCCACAACCAAGATGCCTCGCCCCTCTTGAAAAATGTAATTTTTTGGAAAAGGTACATAGATGACATTCTCGACTTTCAGATGTTTTTTTTTTTTTTATATTATTGCAAAACAAAAATTATTAAAAGTCAGTACTCAACACATAATCATAATGAAACTAACAGACAAGGTGGCTAAAATGACATGCAAGTACAGAACAGAAAACAAAAAAAAGTCTATAATAATATTTTAACATATATAGTGTATATCCAACGAAATTACCAATTATACAAATGCCTTATACAGGATATACCCCTAATACCTATTTTCTAAAACCCTACACACATATGCTCCAGCTCGAACACCCCCCTCCCGGACCCCTCCTTGGATAGTACCTCCATTATCCCTCACTCTAACCAGACACTACCATTATAAGCTAGCTTTTATTCTCTCCACCACTTCTAACCACATTGACATTTTGGATTCGTTGAGACCCAGAATTCTTGCTGTAGATATTTCTTGATAAATCACATCGAGATATGTAAGAGACCAAACCTTCCTGCACATTTTTTCCGGTTGAAACCAGCGTGATGCAATCAGTTTTTTAGCTACTGTGGTACCCGATAAAACCAATCTCTTTAGCTGTGGATTTACTGCAAACTCAAAAACATCATTCAATAGTAATACAGAGGGGTGTACTGGTATATTCCAAGATACGAGTTTTGATAATTGATGGGTCACATCTTTCCAGAATGCCTTAACTGGTGGGCAGTCCCAATACATGTGCATAAATGTCCCTTCGTCTCCATTTGTACATTGGGAGCATTTTGAGTCTTGTTTAAGGCCCATTCTGTTCAGTCTTACAGGAGTCAAGTATGTCCTGTGAATATAGTTAAGATTGATTTGTTGATGGTCCGGGTTCCTTGATGTAAGACGGACATTTGCCCATGCTTCTTGCCAATCAAAGTCACTTTCCAGGTCTGGTATATCCCTCCTCCAGACAGAGTCTAGTTGGAGGGTTTCATACGAGGACGTTAGTAATTGATAATAAAAACCTGATACAAAACCTCTCAATGTATCTCTTTCATAGAAGAATTTGTGGTATCTGTGGTGTTCAACTGGTATGTCTAATGGAACACCGTGAGACCTCAAACATAGGCGTAACTGTATGTAAAAAAGCCATGTGGACTCGGTGAGGTTAAACTTTGTGCATATTTCTCCATAACTACAAAAACCCTGGTTATTAAAAATATCCCCTAATGCATAAGGACGTAGAATAAACATTTACAATTTTTTTTTAATGGTCCATTTGCATGTTCTTGGTATCTGAATCTAGGGACATATATGGATCAGTGTCAGAAATAGTGTGTCTGTTACTAGGCTTGAGTAAATTGTAATGAACCAAAGGAGAATATCAATTCTATTTAAAAATCTTTGACTGTAAATAACACCATGCTAAAATTGACCAGACCTGAAAAATCTAAGCAAATGAATAAAGGGAAGATGATTAAACAGAAGGTTTTGTAGATACAGTACAGAATTCTGCCATCTTTTTTATAATGTAAATTTCTCCACCATTTTTCATCATATTGCAACACCGTTTTTTGCAAGACGTTCACAGAAAGGTAGAGAAACTAACTGCGTTCTGTTTTATGGCAATAACGTTCAGGTTTGTGGGAGATAATCCCAAAAAATAAGAGAAATTAAAAAGTAAATCCAGAAGTCAGATGATTGACAGGGGCTGGTGTGAGCTGGGTAGGGTAGTTTTTCGAAATTTGAAAGCCCCGAGTCTCTTCCTTCAAAAGACTACACTCACTTTTGGCTGTGCCACTTCCTCCTGTCAATATGCGCCGGTTTCCGACTCAATGCCCTGAGATTTCTATAATCTTATATTTCACTAATAACAGTTAAAATAATTGGTAAACAAACGTAATGCTGAAAATATACACTTTTACTGTATATCTCGGGCTTAAGAGGTTAACCCTGTGAGGCCCAAATTAAAAAGAAATTAGCAACTTCAGAGGCCAGAGGGTGGGACGTATAAACACATTTACTATCAAATAGCATTGTGAGGCTGAACAACAGGACCAATTGACTATACATGTGCTTAAAGGGGAACTATCTTATAAATGGCTTTTTTCAGTGTTTACCATTGTTTCTTAGCTATGTGGACTTATATTAATAGGATATATGTCTCTAATTCTCATATTGGCGAATTCTTCCAATTCTCCTCTCACAATATTCACCCTCACTGAACTGGGTCATCTGAAAATGTGCATATCTGTGATGTCAGAGATTTCTCAGCTGCATAATAATGTGGCAGTTGATGTGGCAGTTGGCACCAGGCCACACAGTGGTTGGAGCCCAGCCTCAAAACGGCTTAAGATCTTGAGGTAGAAAAATGCGGTTTTTAGTACTTGATTAGAAATACAAAACAATGCATTTTTTTTGAAAAAAACCTAGGTGTTCCATAGACTCACAGGAATTGTGTAAAAGTGCCCAAATAGTGAAAGAAATAGTAAAATAGTTCCCCTTTAACATTTTTTAAATAAACATTGTTTTTTTAAATGGCTAAAAGTGATTTTGTAATTTTGCAACTGTGGGTCTCACATGGTACTTTTAACCCTGTGAGGCCCAAATAAAAAAGACATTAGCAACTTCAGAGGCCAGAGGGTGAGACCTATAAACACATGAAGGGTGCCGTGACTGAAAAAAAAGGTTGAGAAACGCTGGTATATGGTGTGGCTCTTTGTGGTACCACAGTAATTTTTGTGGCTCTTAGTCTCTGACTGGTTGGCCACCCCTGCCCTAATGAGTGTATGCCTTGCTCTTCCCATATAGGGAATCTTATAGGACGTTTTTCCATTAAGAGTGAATTGTTATTGAATATGGGAGTATGATTATGCCATTTTTGAGGGTTAGGATATTTTTTTTGTGTTTCACGCCATATCCGGATTGCATGGGTAATTATGGGGCCAAATTTCCGCTCACAGTGCTTGATTGGTAGTTTAGTGTGTGCTATGTCCTTCAGTCTATGTGGGGCTACTATGTTTTCTTCCAATTTTCTCCAGGATGCCAATGCCTGGGGATCAAACCATATTGTCAATGGTCTTAATGTGTATGCCTTAAAATATTGGAAAAAATCTGGAACTGCCAAGCCACCGTCTGCTTTATTTCTCTGTGCGGTGGATCTTTTTATGCGAGGTGGTTTGTTATTCCAAATAAATTTGTATGTGGAGGAGTGTAATCTTTTCCAGTAACCCTCTGGAGGGGGTAACGGTAGCATTGAACTGATGAAGTTGATTCTTGGTAGTACATCCATCTTAACTATTGATACCCTTGCCTGTACTGAGTTTTTAAGTTTTGCCCACCTGTCCAGGTCGTCTTTGATTTTGTTCTGTATTTTTGTGTAATTGTGCTTCACCGTTTGTCTTATGGTGGGAAATATTTCCACACCCAAGCATCTAAAATGTTTTACCATGGGTATCTCACCTGGGAGGGTTGTGTCTTTTTTTGCATGGGTGTTAAGTGGAAGGAAAGCCGACTTCGGCCAATTTATTTTAAATCCCGATAAATCACCAAAGTTCTCTATCAACTTGAGTAGATGAGGCAATGTGGTGTTGGGGCTTTGCATGAACAATATTACGTTGTCCGCATATAAACAAATTTTATGTTGTGTGCCCTTAATTACGATTGGTTCTATGTATTGGGATTGTCTTATATATTGTGCTAAAGGCTCTAATGATAGATCGAATAGTCCGGGACTAAGAGGGCAACCCTGTCTGGCTGAGCGTGATACCGGAAAGATTTTGGAGATGAATGTACCTGTTGTAATCATGGCCGATGGGTCTTTGTATAATACTTTAATCATATCAATGAATCCTTTTCCTAACCCCATCCTTTCTAATACTGCCCATAGAAACGACCATTCCAGCCTGTCAAATGCTTTCATAGCATCCAGGGACAGCATCGCCTTAGGTATGGTGTCCTCTTTGTCTGCATAGATGACATTCTCATGGTGTTTGTTGGCTCGGAAGATGAGTTATTCCAGTTCAGGGAGTATATCAATGGTACACATCACACTTTAAAATTCACGATGGTACACAGAAGAGAACATATTGATTTCCTAGACTTACGGATATCAGCAGACAATGAGGGAAACCTGAACACTACTATCTTTTGTAAACCAACAGACCGCAACACTATTTTACATGCACAGAGTCATCACCCGAGACGTATGGTAGAGAATATCCCATACGGACAATTCCTGCGCCTTAAACGTATCTGTAGTGATCCCACAGACCTAGAAAGAAAGGCAGATGAAATGAGTAACAGATTTGAACAGAGGGGATACAAGGCATCAGTGGTGCATACAGCCAGAAATAAGACAAAACATGTACAGAGGGAAACCATTTTGGAATCTGACAAAAGAGACACCCCTGGTAACAGTCACATTCGTTTCAGAATATAGTACTTCACCTCAAGTTGTTAAAAACATTATTGACAAACACTGGAACATACTCAAATGTGACCCTCTTTTAAAAAACATTTCTTCATTACCACCAAGATTTTGTTTTAAAAGGGGAAAAAACATAAGGGACGCTGTCGTCAATTCTATGTATAAATCCCCTGTAGTAAGTCACTCTAACTGGCTAACAGAGCTGTGTGGTAACCATCCATGTGGTCGATGTACCCATTGTTCAAACACTATGAAAACAAAAGTTTTCTACCATCCACAGTCTGGGCAGGAATATAAAATAAGGGACCTTATTAATTGCAACACCACTCATGTGATATACATGCTGAAATGCCCCTGTGGTAAGGTCTATGTTGGACAAACAAAACGAAATTTGAAGGTGCGAATAGCAGAACACAAGGCAGCCATTAGGAACAACAATATGGATTATGCCATTGCGAGACACTATAAGGAGAGAGATCATGGTTCCACAGCCTCTCTAAGGTTAATTGGAATTGAAAGAGTCACCCTACCACCTAGGGGCGGTAATATAGTAAAGCTTCTCTTACAAAGGGAAGCGTACTGGATTTTTACTTTGAATTCTGTAGAACCCCATGGTCTAAATGAATCCCTCGAGCTGAATCCATTTTTGTAACCACTATCCGTTCTGGGTAACCTATATGGGTGTGGTCTTAAGTCTGTTTTAAACTGTTTATCAGGTCTAATGACTTAGGTATTTGTCACTTCCCTCACATTGTTTTATTATATATAATTTTCAAAAATGAGTCTATGTGTATGTATGTGGTCTCTAGGCATTTCTATACATAAGTGATATGTATCCTGCAAAATGATAAAATTAAATGTGATAATTGAGTAGCCAATGGGCTTGATGTGTTACGATTTGTCACTTCTCTCATATTGTATTATATAATTTTCAAAAATGAGTGTGTATATATGTGGTCTCTATGCATAATTTTTATACATAAGAGTTGTATGCATTACATCCTGCAAAATGATCAAATTAAATGTGATAATTGAGTAGCCAATGGGCTTGATGTGTTACGATGTGGGGTGGAGTATGCTGTACATAATGATGATCATTGATGACACCTGCTGCATAGCACCTGAGGAAGCGATAGCGAAACGCGTTGTGCAACAATAAATAAGCAAAAACCAGTCCTGTGGAGTGTGCGGTCCCTTCTTTCCCTTGAAGGTTTTCTCCTTTTAGTTTATTTATATAAAGGTGTCTGTTACAAAGGGTCAGATTAAACCGAATATATATATTTATTGCCTGAGATCCCATGTATAATATTTGCATATCGTTTGATATCCCTTGTATATTCTTTGTACATATATACGGAATATCCCTTTAGTCTACAGGACAGACCATAATATTCGTTCTCCTATTGGAAGCGATCCCCTGGCGCCAGGGACTTACCCCCCCTAGAGCTGACTTGAAAGCTACCGCCAGGACTTGCCCAAACATGCCCGCTTTCGCCCACGGCTACGAGACCGAGAGGCGACAGAAATGAGATAGGCACTATTTGTCCACCGTACGTATAAATATGACCAGCAAATACAGAACTTCCCTTTCAGTTCGCCTTCAGTTCAGTCTGGTTCAGTTACCGAGTAAAGCCTCACCCACTACGCAACGTGTGGTGCAGAGTAGGGCTCGCATTGCCCCAAGATAGAGCCTCGTGTTATCCTAGTACGTTGGTTTAACGTATCGTTCTCTATTTATTAGTAAAGCCTTCATTACGAGTCAAAGACCACGTGAAGTGAGTAATTGTGCGTCTACATAGAGCACTTATTCCGCGTGCTAATAGGATAGTAGTAACGTCAAGTTCAACCGTGCACTACCGCACCGGAGGATATCTACACCGGACCAGCAGCACCACGGAGGATTTACACCCCGCCAGCAGTGCCACTTTCCGGCAAGGATTATTATTCTTCATTCTTCACCAAGCTGCTGGAGCAGAGAACCGCCTACCCCGCTGCTACTGTGGGATCTACACCTGCCTGTGAGACCATCACTCTAGCCCGTCTCTGTCGTACCAGAGACTCCACGGCTTCCACCTTTCATCTGCGCGGAGCGCACCCTGGGATTACCACTGCTTTCCCCGCGGACTCAGGGAGTAATACACCGTCTCCAGGTGCCTTGCTGGAGCTCCGTGGACCATTGACTTTCATAGAGCATTGCCCCCCCCTGCTGGCTTACAACCGGTAGTACACCCCCCCTTCCCAGAATATCCCTAGATCTAATTACTTAATATTCATTATTGATTTGCCTGCACATTCTTTGCCTTATAAGTGCATCTAAAGTGAACAAAGTATATAATGTAATACTATTCTGATGTAATAAATATTCTAAATGAGTATTTGAGTGGAAACCTGTTATTGTGGAAGTGTTGTCATCTAATATACCTTTGTACGGTATTGGCCAGTAATGTACAAGACGGTAGTGATTTAATGATATCAATACTTGATTAATACAGTCAGGGAATTGTACCCCTCAGTTACAGTGTCCAAAAGAAACATTCAATGATTTTTGTAAACAATGTTAGCAACATTCTAAAAAGGCTGGGTCAACAACAATCTTGCAATACTATTAGGCTATCTCACATAACCCCACTATTCCTTTATAGCAGGACTTGTATAGTACATACATCCACTAAGTAACTAGCGATTATCCTAATTATAGACGTAATATTGTCATATCTTACAGGTGAAAGGTGATCCCACGTCTTCTTGATTCTACACTACGGCGAGTAGAGCATCCATAAGCTGCACAAAAGTCAGGCATGTTCCACTGGTAGGTCGCGTACTTCTGTAAACACAAAGCCAGCAATGTCCTGCATCATAAATGTATCTAAAGATGTTTTTTTACAAACCGCTTGAATCATAGCCACGTTAATGCTTGTAATAAACCAAACGTTTGTAAATCCGTCAATATTTCAGCGAGTTATGAGTATTTTTGTCTGTGCAGATCACTCACCCTCCAACAGCTACCATAGAACGTAACAGAAAGGCTGACTGGGGCAAGATGGCGGCGGTTCAGCGATGCTGGTGACTCCGCCTTAAGCTATCTAGTGTTCTATATATCTATGGTTCTTCCTGTCCCATCCAAAAACATTGTTTTCAGCAACTTTTCTCCTGTTATTTAAACAACTTTGTCGTCACAGAGAGGTAATGAAACGTTTGTAGTATTATATTATAGAATGTATTTAATAAGCAAACGTTTGTCAGCAGGGTTTTTGGGCTGTATTTCATGTAAAAACGTTTACTGTTAGTTTACTTGCTCAGCGAATGAAGGCTAATGCTGGCTAACAGAAGCTAGTGGATAAACAGGCCGGATTAGCTTTGAGTTAACGATCTTTGCCGACCCATACTTGATGTATTCATTCCATTCTAAACATAACGTTAGTTTACAAAACATTACCTGTCTATATAACGTTGAGGAACTAATTATAAAGTGTGTGGGTGTGTGTTTTGGTGAACATTGGACCGCAAAGCAGAAAATGCATTGCAGTTACAGACAGCTACTGTTAGCTGCCCTTCTTTCTCAAACCGAATTAATCACTCTAGTTTCCAGAGCTGATGTGATAGTAACATGGTCGTGGTGTGAATTACCTCTACATTAAAGTATTCTTCAATGACACGTTGAGCACTACCGTTCTAAACATACGCAAGTTAACGCTACTGTAGCTCTCGTCGACGTGTCTAATTGCCATCTTGAGTAACAGCCTATGCAGTTTATTCCTCTACTTTCTTCGTTTTGTAGTGGTGGTGTTTGGGGGGTAATTTTTGTATATTCAGACAGATATAGATATATATATATATATTTCACTGTATATATCCATATCTGTCTGTATATATATACTAGGGCTGTCCCCGACTAAGGATTTGGATGTTCGACTATGATTGGCCAAAATTTGCCGTTAGTCGACTATTGGTCGACTAAAAAAAGAAAAATATATATATTTTTAATATTTTTTTTTAATATATATATTTTTTATATTTTATCATTCCACTTGGGCTGTGGGGGCTGCTTAATGTCTGAAGGAGTCGACTGAACGCTTCTTGTCCTCTGCAAAAGCATGCAATTGGTCCACTGATGGATACATCTTGATATTTGTCTAGTCTAGTGTGTTCATTAGATGGGTGAAATCCTCTTTCAGTGCCTCTGTGCCTGTTTTCGTAGGCAGTTAGCCTCTGGTATACGTGCCATTAGCGTTAGCCACGCTTCTAGGCCTCTTTTCTTTTGGAAAGAATGATCCTTTCCTCCTTTCGACCGATTAGTCGACTAATCGACTAATAGGGGTCAGCCATAGTATATACCCACATATAATCCTTTCTATATGTCTATTTATACACCTGCATATAACCCATATACCTCTGTATGATAGCATGTACAATAATGCGGTATATACTGTATATATATTTATATTCATATCCTTTTACGTATCTGAAGATATTATATCTATATCTTACTACCATAGTGTCTTTATACCTGTATCACTGTAAATATTAATACTATAACACTTTACATACATCTGATTATCACTATTACTCAGTATTACTAATTTATTTATTTTATATCCAGTTTAATCACCTGTACATTGTATATTGCTATCACACTTTACTGTTACATTTGCACTCTGGTTGGATGCCAAACTTATTTTCGTTCTACTGTACTTGTGTTGTATAATGACAATACATTTGAATCTAATCTAGTTTGTGGTACCACATCTGTTAGCGTTGTGGTCCCAGCTTTGGATCTAGTTAGAGCTAGAAGGAACAATATTATACAAGGTAATGTACTAATATTTCAGTGGAACCTTTAATGAAGTTGTAGTACAAGTACTTCTATAACAGTAGTAACAGTAAAAAATTAAAATTAAAATTAAATCACTCAAATAAAACAGTAGCATGTTAAAAAAGTATTTATGTTTCAAAATAAAAAAGAATTTGACTCATAACTCATTGCATATAATCTGATGGGTCATGATGTCGACCAGATTATTCACAGAGGTGGACAATGCAGAAATACCTAGTTTACAGCAATGGCGCTATAACCTAGTTATCTAAAGAATGGCGAGCTAACAAACAGTGTGTTGGTAAATTTCCCTGTCAGGTCACGACCAGTGCAAGGTTCCAGGATTAGGGAATCGATTCCAACTGGGACCAACCATACAATAAAGACGTGTGCACTCACAGTCAGGGCCGCCTCAGGGGGTGTGCGAGCAGTGCGGTCGCACAGGGCCTCGCGGGAAGGGGGGCCTCGCACAATTTTTTATTTTTTTTGCGAGGCCCCCCTTCCCGCAAGGCCACATTTCACATTAGACACGTTTGTAGAATGTGTCTGACTTGTTCCTGGCTCTGCGGCTCTGCAGACTGCAGATACACTATTGGAGCTCTGGGGCTCTGCAGCAGACATACTATTGGTTTCAACGAAGGGAGGGGTTACATGTGTACAGTCGGCCGGCGTGCGTCAGCTGCGTCTGACTATTTCGCGCGTGCAGCATTGGAGGTTATGCCAGCCAAGACGAAGAGGATGGTCGTTCGGCAGATGGACTGAAGATGAAAGTTGTTGCATGTTAGAAAGTTCAGTCAAGCTAGCCATGTCGGCTTAGCTAAAGGCAGGGACAGCTAGTTAGCTTTAGCTACGTTATAATATCGATTGCTAACGTGTGGTTCAGTCGGGATAGCCATGTCGGCTAGTAGCTTAGCTAAAGGCTAACTAGCGTTAGCTAACCTAGAGAGAGCGCGTGCAGCATTGTTATGCCAAGATGAAGAGGACGGTCGTTCGGCAGATGAACTTCGTCAACTCCACGCGGTTGTCTCCATCCTCTTGGACGTTTGGTGAGTTTTTAATGCACTCTATTCTATTCCCGCCGTGGAGATATCTCTCTCTCTCTCTCTCTCTCTCTCTCGGGCCGGCTAGCTATCGTGGCTACGTTATGTTGGCTAATGTTATGTGGAGCCAGCGGGCCGGCTAGCTATCGTAGCTGACGTTCTGTTGGACCAGCGGGCCGGCTAGCTATCGTAGCTAACCTTATGTTGAGCTAGCGGGCCGGCTAGCTATCGTAGCTAATGTTATGTTGAGCTAGCGGGCCGGCTAACTATCGTAGCCAACGTTATGTTGAGCTAGCGGGCCGGCTAGCTGTCGTAGACGTTATGTTGAGCAAAGCAGGCCGGCTAGCTAACGTAGCTAACGTTATATTGAGCCAAGCGGGCCGGCTAGCTGTCGTAGCTAATGTTATATTGAGCCAAAGCGGGCCGGCTAGCTAACGTAGCTAACGTTATATTGAGCCAAAGCGGGCCGGCTAGCTAACGTAGCTAACGTTATATTGAGCCAAAGCGGGCCGGCTAGCTAACGTAGCTAACGTTATATTGAGCCAAACGGGCCGGCTAGCTGTCGTAGCTAACGGTGTGTACCTGGTGTCAGTACCTGGCTACTCTATTTGCAATTAGCCTCCTTAGCTACTTTGTTTTCTCTGGTATAGATCCTCTTCTCTTTGGATTTAAGTGTTGATCTTTGTCCTTTTGGATCTATGTATATTCATGTTGCCTTTGAAGTTATCTTTTCCTTCTGTTTTGTTCTTCCATTAAAAGTTGAATATCCTTTAGGGGCTCATCTTAGCTGTCTTGCTTAGCTCTCTCTGTCTGGACCACAGACCAATCTCTCTCTCTCTCTCTCTGTCTGGACCACAGACTCATCTCTCTCTCTCTGGACCACAGACTCTCTCTGTCTGGATCATCACAGACTCTCTCTCTCTCTCTCTCTCTCTCTCTCTCTCTGAGCATTGCATTGCTTATAGTTGTCAATTGTGTCGGTCAGTTCATTGCAATTTTTCCTTCAGTCACATTTAGTTTTATCCTGCACCTGGCCTAAAACAGGTTGGATGTGCACACAGCTGCTCTACTGTGTTTGTAGCAGAGCAACCATACCTGAAGCCTTGTAAACAAAGACATCAACACTAGAGTGTGTACTTCTATCTACACAGTACAGCCAAAGCATTCCCATTGCTAGGCAAAAACTCCACCTGTTTTCTACACTGTTTCTTCCCTTGCTGGATTTTCTGCATTACTGCCACTTGTACATGTGTGTTGTGGAGAAATTTGTACAGTGTTACAAAGCGATAACACTGTATATTGACTGTAGAATGGGAGCTCTCTCTCGCTCTCTCTCTCTTGCTATATGTTGACCTCGGGCAGCGCTATTATTTAAGAATATGTTGACTGTATGAAAAAAAAATTACAAAATTACCTTTAGGGGGGGGGGGGGGGGGGGGGCCTCGCGTTTCAATCTCGCGCAGGGCCTCGCATTTCTCCCAGGCGGCCCTGCTCACAGTATTTGTAAGGTGTCATTTTGTAAACGTATTAACCAAATTCTATATACAGTATTAGTTAGGCTAAGGCTATGCTTATTAAAATGTTAGTTTTAAGCAGAATTTTCAGAATTTAGATTTATTTTGCTTTAGGAGAGAGTGGTGCGTGTTCACAAATACTGACTGAACTGTCCTGAGTCACAGGAAGAACATACTGACTGAACTGTCCTAGGGCACAGGAAGAACACATGGCAAATCAAAATAGATGTTCATGTTCTTTTATCACATTTGTCACTGATTGTCACTTATACGCCAGTATCTGTCTTCTATGTGAAAGGTTAACCTTCTGTAGTGTAGCAGTGAAAGTGTTAACCCTTTGTAGTGTGAAAGGGTTAAAGTATGAGAACACACAGAACACAGTGACTTTGTAAAGGTTTGAATAACCCACCTTGATGGAAGCGCCGGCAAAGCGGGCCAGTTGTTTGATATGCTGGCCCTTCTTGCCGATCAGGGCCCCCACTGCCTGAATTGGAATAAAGAGATAGACCACCTCCTGCTCTGGAGCCTGTTGCTGAGAAAACACAGAGAAGCAGGAATCACACTTGTTTACTTTCTCTCTTTCTCTCTCTTTCTTTCTGTATCCCTCCATCCTCCTGTCCTTCCCTTCTTTTATTCCTTTGATATTATTTTCCATTATCCGTTCAGACCTCAGATAGTGTTAAATATGAATGAGCTCCAGCTGGTCAGAAAATACACAACGTTGGACAGCATTTTGAACAGCAGTCAAGCTGAAACAAGTTCTGCTTCATACTAGCTCCGCTCAGCGTCATATTGCATATATCTCGCTTCAGCGTATATACACTGAATACATTTCAAAATGTACCTTTAAATGCCAGCATTCATCTGGCCACACCCCCATCCGCTTACCTACATAAGCAGGGGTGGTGCCACACACTCATCTCCTTCTCAAATTTCATCACAAGCAACGTGCTGCTCATATGCCCACTTGACGTGGAGAAAAATATTACTCTGAGGAAAGGAAGAACATGGAGATACGTTGACATCATATCTTTATTTTCTCTCTCACTATTTTCGAGAAAATACGGCGATATTGTCTTCGTCACTGGAGTGTCTGGAAGATGGTGATCATTCTAAAAACCTCCACCGGTTTTCGTATTGGGGGCGCGCCGCTGCATGCCTCACAACTGCAGTTCCTTGCTGTGGCTGGTTGCGGTAAAACCTTTCAGGACACAGCTGAGCTGTAGGACGCGCCGCTGTTGTGAGAAGCGGTGGGTTCCAGGTTGGTGAGTAGTGTTTTGCTTGCGGGCTCCACTTGTCTGTTAGTGCTATGGGGGCTAGCTGACAATGTTTACGAACACCGGCCCCAGATTAGGGTCTTTTGTTCAGCCTCTTAGGCAACAGCGGAAGACCTTGGTCTGAAGCCCATTATAGTTCACTAGTGGGCCACGACCATTAACACTGGTGATCCCTGTGTTTTCTGGACGAGTGGATGTTTTCTCTGTCACCGTGTAGGCCCCGTCTTTCATATACAAATGAGAGTATTCCCTCACGAGGAAATATGGGCATGGATGTTCGTTAGCGGAAGATCTGTGTTCAAATCAGCTACAGCCCAGATGGGAATTGTGCTGGCCCCGTCGGATGTTGGTAAAATCACTGTTGTAAAACTGTGTTAACGTCTCGTTTCTCTTCTCTCTTAAACAGTGAGGAGGGTTTCAGAACGGCGGCATGTCTAAGTGTGGCTTGTTATATCATTGTGTACAGGTTCAGGTGATAGCTGATTAGCTTGCGTGCTAGTTGTGGCCTACTGTGTTAGCCAGTCAGCTGTTAGCTGCGGCGTTAGCCTGTTGTGTCACTAGGCTAGGAAACGTTAGCTTGCGTGCTAGTTGTGGCCTACCTATGCTAGGCTAGGAAACATTAGCGGCCGTTAGCTTAATGCTACACTGTTGAACGTGCTGTGACTATAACATGTTTTAAACACTCTTGACTACGACGTCATCTTTGACAGAGGATGTTCGTCGAACCTGCCCTGAGCCAGACGGCGAGGACTGCGTCAACAAGGAGCACCGTAGTGGCGGGTTGGAGCAGCAAGCTGCCCGTGTCGTCAAACACAGGAGGCTGTGTTTACTTCGATGCCATGTTAGAGACTGCACTTCGCTTGATCTGCGCTCCGGGTAGGCAAGGTCTGGACCAGACCTTGAACACTTCTTCTTGCTTTCCCTTCTAAATGTTTTGTAAATAACGATGTTTTCCAAAACGTGTGCTGCTGCACTACATTTAGGATACGATGCGAGTTATGTGTGAATTGTCTTGTCACTGGTATTAGCTTCTCCATGCAAATAGGGTTGTTTATTACAGATGTGAAAATGATCTGGTTTGTTGTGTTGAGAAACATCATGTGTGTTCTTGTACCGAGCACTCTCAACTAAGGGGGTTAAACTAACCTATAAAGCTATGCTTAGTGACATATGAGTAAAGAATGATTCTTCTCTCAGCCTGTAATGACAATGAACAGTGTGTTCACATATTAACAGGTTTACCTGTTTAACTGGCCGTATTAAGGGTAAAGTAGGAGGGTTGTGTTTTCCCCCCGGTTCCCTGGGGACTTCTTCATCTTCCTCTCAGACATGTTGTTACACTATATTGTGTCACTGTGTGGTAGGGATACGATGTAACCCTTAGCTTGATTGCTGAGGTTGTGCTAAAACTGCTTGAGAAACTTTATTTTCCTAAAAGAAAAGATTGTTTGGTCGCTTTTCGTGTGTGCTTAGCAAGGCCTGTGGCCGATACTAATCGAGAATTATGTATTCTCTCATTATGAAAAACGGCGTTCCTCTGTAGAGTGTTTTTGCCATTTCTTGTAGGTGATAATGGGTTGTGTGTGTCGTGTGACCTACAACTGAGTTGGGCTGGCCACAGAAGCACATGTGTAAGTTTGGTACCGGGGCTCTTGGAGGGCCCTCTCTATTCTGTGTTTTTTCCTTAGTAAAAATCAGATAGCAGGTTAGCGCATGCGCTGTGTGAAGCTGTTAGACGCTTCATGGAGCTGACTATGACTGCGTCATACTCTTTTTTGTCATTACATCGTATCATGGGTGTGGGGTCGTAAAGGGGTGAACTGGTAACCTTTTCTCCCCCTTTTTTCTGTTGGTCAGGGGTAAACCCACCTGTCCTTCAAGGTTCCTGTCACGTTGCGGTTCGGCACGTTACAGGGTGAGGGGGGGGGGGGGGGGGAGTTTCCTGGTCCCACGCCCTGGAATATTGGGCATGTGCACCGCAGAAATTCCCCCGCCATAGAGTACGTCACTGTGCGCGTCTCTGTTGGTAGGACTTCCGTGTGCTGTTCAGGTCCATATGATGGATCTGTTTCAGGGGGTGGTCAGGGCTCCTCCTCACGAAGCTCCTATTCGGGCCTTCTGTGAGTTGGGATTCTCCTTCCATGTGAGGGAGCCTCCTCAGAGTACAGAGCCTCCTCCTCAGATTGTCAAGGTGAGTGGAACCTCAAGAAGGAGTCCTACTCTATTGTGTGTGTATTCGATTCAATTCGATTATTGAGTGTGTATGGGTTCAGTGCCTCCTCCCCGGAGAGCCCTAAAACCAAACTTTTACATGGCTCAAGGTGCAATATATTCTTTTCAATCTGTACAGCTCGCGTGGGAAGTCTCTCTGGGGATTTCCGTTTCCTTCCTATGGGAGGGTGGTGGGATGTAAAAATGTGAAAAATGTTTACCCCCGGCTGTGTAGACTGGGATACATACTGTTGGTGCTTCCTTCTTTTCTTTTAAAAAGAGTTGGAGTTAGGAAGTATCACACCCCTCTTGTCGTTCCCCTGGGCGCCTTGGGGATTCAATGACAGGTCTAAATAGCCTGTTCATTGATGTGGTTGTGTCCCGACGCACGCATAGTGCTAGCTCGGGGTGTTCTGTAATCAGGCGACTGACTGGCACGCCTTGGTTGCTTGAGGTTAAAACGGCGTTTTTATAAAGCAACTGGGATGGAGGTTTTTCCTCTTCCGACTTGGTTGTCGACGGATTCACGTTCATATCTGGGGGATGATGACGGAATGGATCTGGACATATGTAGAGGGGTCTCACGCCCTGGGGGTGGGCCACCGGGCGAGGTTCGCCCCGAACGTCTGGGTGGCGCCTTCTTTTCATGTTTAAGATCAACACGCATATCTGCCCCTTCTCCTGGAGTAGGCATGTCGGCGTAGTTAGGGCACGGGACTGGTTCTGGTCACGCTGGTCCGTATCAGTTAAACCCGTTGTCCGCCGGGGATGCAGATCTGCTGTTCTGGTACCCTGAGGGACTTGGGCTTTTTCAGGGGGAAAAATGCCAGGTTGGTCCGGGTGTCACAGGGTTAAGCGCTATGGAGGCCCTGGTTGGGTACATTTTGTACTCTGCACTGTCGTAATGGCTTACGGCCATGCCAACCTGTACACGCTCGCTCTCGTCAGATCTCGGCCGCTACACAGGTTGGTCCTGGTTAGTACTTGGTTGGGAGACCGCCTGGGAATACCAAGTACGGTGTGCTTGGGGCTGGTTCTCCATTCTTTTCGCTCCTCTCTCACGCATGGCGAAGAGGGGCCTGTTGGGGTGGTCTTTGACCTCCTCTGGTGACCCTGTGCTTCCCGTATCGCCGGGCCCGGTCCGAAGTAATGTTTCGTCGACCCGTAGGCCTGGGTTAACCCTTTTTTGGAAACTGAAACACTTGTACTGCGGTATAGCCGGTGTATACCCGCAGGTGTGTTTTGGAGTTTTTTCTTGAGTGGTTATAGGAACAACCACCGCATTGGGTAACACCAAGGTGGTTGATTCCCTGGTGTGTTGGAGCAGTGTCAACTCCCGGGTTACCCGGTTGAGGGTGCCCCTGCACGTTCATGACGTCTGCCAATCGTGTCAGCCTTCTCTGCCTCAACCCCTCTGGGTGGGTTTTTTTTTAAATGGAGGCTTGGTCATGCAACAACGCCAGCATACGCCCCTTCCGCCGGGGCGGCTGTGTTCAGCTGTCCCCTCTGGCGCCTGTCTCGTCCGCAGTCTCCAGGCTCGGGTTAACAGCCTGTTGCCTGGTTTTTCCCCGGTGCGCTGCCTGCTTCCGTTGGTTAACCTTTTTTGTGTGCTTACGGCCATGCTGACTGCCTGTTCTGCAGGGTCAGTGTGCCAGGCGGTGGACTATTGGGGGGACAGGGCCCGCTCGGCTGAGGGGCCTTTGTCCGAATACGCTGGCGATGTGGGGGGCGGGGTCACTAAGTGCCCACCTGGTGGGGTCTTGATGCTGGCATCATGGACTTCTCCGGGCTCAGGGTCTTGGTCTTCCTTCGCGCTCCGCTGCTACGGCCTTGCCACGGGGTTGGGTTTGCCCTTGACCCCGTGATTCTGGGGGCAGTAACGAGGTTGTTCCCTCCGTTCGTTCCCGGGTGGCATGCGGGTTGTGCGTGTGTGTAGTCGTGGGGTCAAGCCACGGTCTGCTCACCCTGTGCGTTGAGTTGCTTGAGTGCCTCTTCGCACGGTCGGGTCCGTCGCCCTCCCGTGATCCCCCATTAGGGGGGGTGCCCTCCATTAGGGGGGGTCGGGGGGGCTCGGTCCTCCCTGATCTGATGGTTGTGGGGGGCCTCAGCGGGGTACATTTGTCGAGCTTCTAGCTCCCGCTCAGCTCCTGCTATGCAATATGGCGCTGAGCGGAGCTAGTATGAAGCAGAACGTTAGGTTATGTATATAACCAAGTTCTGTTAATACTAGTGACGCTCAGCGTCTAGACGCCGCTGCGGCCCTTGATTTTTCATTGTGGTGAAATTTGTTGGGAAGGAGATGAGTGTGTGGCACCACCCCTGCTTATGTAGGTAAGCGGATGGGGGTGTGGCCAGATGAATAAATACATTGTTAATTTAGTTTGTATTTACTTTTAGTTTAAGTTAATTCAATTAAAGAATTTTTTTACACACAAACACAAAAGAAAACTTAAAATAATCAGACAACTTGTGTTTACTTGAAGTTTGTGTGTGCATGACTCCTAGTGCACAGCAAGGGAGGTTTGGTGATGAACCTTGTGGTGCGCTCACACCCACTCGCGCGCGCAGTTATACACACACACACACGCACGCACGCACGCACACACACACACACAAGCGCATATACGCATATACGCAAGTGCAATCTTTCTATCATACACGCTCTTCTTGTTCTCTATTTATATATAATGTATATACTCTATTATTACTATATTTTTGTATCACAAACAGTGCTGTATATTTGTAGATCTGGTATGTCATAAATGCCTAGATGTAACATTACTGTCTATGTAAACGAGACGAAAGTTAAGTTGAAAATGGGGGACCCTGATGTAAACGAGACAAAAGTTAAGTTGTGTATGTGTGTCGTAAACGAGAGAGGGAGCGAGCGAGAGAGCCCCCCCCCCCTCATCCGCATGCGCAGTAGTGCAAATACTTGTCCAGGCCACTAATACTTGTCTACGCCACGAAGCCCCGCCTCAAACCCGTCCACGCCTGGGCTCTGTGGCTCTGCAGATATCCCCTATTGGGCCACAACGCCGCGGCGGTCGCACTGGAGGTGGGAGACCAGGTGTACGTCGAGCTGCACTTAGCTAGGGGTTGGGACGACACCCCGCTCTCAGTCTCCGGCGACCACATGAACCGCAACACCTTCACTGGTTTCCTGCTATTTAGCATGTGATCCACAGATCCAGTGTCGTCAAGCTTCAGAAATAGTTCAAGAAAGAACTGCTACTAACTGGATCAACCCTGCTGTAATAAACGATCGTACTGGACACATAAAATTGTCTGATTGATTGAAAACTTTATTAACAGATTGCAGAATGGGTTAAAAAAATTCTCCACTTGCACAACGTGAAGTAGGCACTTCCGGTAGGACTTCCTGGTGGAGTGGGTTTCTTCCCATAATATATATAGAACACTAGATACAGGAACCCAGATCTCATGTAAATAACATTGTAAATAGAATTGTTTGAGTTTTTCGTTGAGCCTACAATCTTGTTATGGTGCAACCAACGATTATTTCTGGTGCAGGGCCTCTTATAGCACACAACACCTCATTGAGAGGGTAGGGGCTTGAAACCATAGATATATATAACAGCCGAGATGTGGAGCAAATATACACATTATTGGTCCCTGTATTAGAGCATGACACTAACCTTTGTAATGATAGGTGCTATCATAGCTGCTACCACTCAGGGCCGTAGCCAGGGTTTAGAAATTAGGGAGGTCCATTTTTTTTTTGGCCCAGACCGGCCCACTATAATCGGTCGGACACCACCCAGCCAGGGTTTAGAAATGAGGGAGGTCCATTTCTGGCTTGACTTTACATAAGGAGAGAGAGAGATGATTACAATGAACTGGTACATTCAGGTCCAGAATTGTTGGATTTCCCTGACAAAGATGTGCAAAAAGCTGTACAATTTCTTTTTTATCCACTTTTTTCTCCCATTTTCTATATTTTCTCCCATCCCAATTTCGTATCATCCAATTCAACCCTCCCCTGTCACGAACGCTGTTTCTTGCCTCCCACAAGCCGGCTGCAATGTGGACTAAGTCATACATAGCACAAGTCCCCTCCGGTACTTGAGGTAACAGCAGTCGCATCTTTTCACCTGTGCAGCTCGATCTCTCAGTGGCGAGGAGTAACGCGTGGGAGGCTCACGCTGCCCCCGACACTTCCTGATTCTACTGCGCAGGCGCACCAACCGACCTGTAGGAGTCGCTGTCCACAACGCCCGATCCCCACCCATCAGTTTCCCACCCCCTAATACGGCCAATGTGTATTAGTACGGACGACCAGCTAAACTGAAAGCAAATGTGGAGCGCTGGGCTCGAACAGGCAAGCCCAGCGTCTCCAGATTTTGTGGCGAGTGCCTTGCCCACTACGCCACGTAGCCGCCTGCAAAAAGCTGTACAATTTAAACCATACCATACTGGTAATGAGCAAATAGTTGTTTATTCAATTAATGCATGGAGCTGTTCCATTTTATACTAACTTCATTCATTCATTCATTAATTTGGTACTAACTACTCAGTTCATACAGATTTCAAGTATCCAAATATCAATGATGAATATTGCATAAGGTTTACACAGTTAATAGATCACCTGTTTGTTTTATATTCATGCTCAGAGAGGAGTAATAGTTAGATCTTTGTATGTGTGATTTCAATGGTGTGCTTGTTTGTTACAGCCGGCCACTAGGGGGCAGCGTCTCATTAGTAGTGCTGATCAGCTTAGATGTGACCGGTCACTCTGGGCTTATTTTAGCCAACGCGATGCTGACCAAATAATGTTATCATTCATATTATTATCGACATCACCATGGCAGAGATGGCACACACAAACTACCTCAGGTTCCTCCTCCAGCTCACTGTCCCTCCCTCCTCGGCCCTTCTGCCTGGCTGGCTACCTGAGGCTGTGTTGAACTTGTTGCTGCACTAGTATTATTGTGGATGACGACGTTGAAGCAGCAAACATGTCTGTGATTTTATTATATTTTTCAGCATCCACCTCTAGTTTTCTGATTTTTTCCGCCGGCAATTTCTCCGCACCCCCTTTACGTTTGTTTTGTTTCTCCATTTTTTCCTGTTTCCGCATCTGTTCTTCTCACACGAGAAACAGGTGAGAGAGGGGGGGGGCTTATTAAGAGATGTGATTGGGCCGCAGCATAATGGGCCGCTGTTCCCAGCCTAGTGGGGGAGGGGCTTAGTAAGAGATGTGATTATTGGGCCGGCCCAGTGTCAGTCAGTACCAAATGGGCCGGTCGTTGACCAAACGGCCCACGCGCAAATAGTTACCGAGGTCCGGACCTCGGTGACCTCATAGCTGGCTACGGCCATGCTACCACTTAGTGGCAGTATAACACAGTGGCGGCTCGCCACTGGTGGCGCTATGGGCGCCGACCCACCTGTTAAATGAGAGAATAAGAAAAAAAAAAAACTTTTTTGTTTTTTGTTTTATAGCCCTATAAATAATATAAACATGTTTAAAATGAATAATATTTACTCATTTTAAGTATGTTTGTATTTCCAATGCACAATATAACGTTATTATCTAAATTAAAAAAACAGCGTTTTCATGGGCAGGAAGTGACGTTTTTTTTAATTTTTTCGTATTTCTCGCCCGGGCAAGAAGCGATAGCGCTCTGACTGCGCGTCACAGTTTGATCGCTGTCTCCGTCACAGCCAATCAGTGCATACGGCGTTGTGCGTTGAAATATGACTATTATGTTGGAATCCGAGCGCGATTTGAAGCGGTCTAGAAAGCAGCGTGAACTTCCGTGAGAATTTCCATAGCCGCATTTCGCGGAGACGCTCTCTGATTGGCCGACGCCAGTATTTTTTTCTATGGCAGAATTTCACAGAGACGATCTCTGATTGGCCGAATCCAATTTCTAATGTTCCAATTCTAGCTTCTAGCGTAGCTTGGTTCCTGGTACTAGGACTGTTGTTTGTCTTAGAGCGTGCCGTGCTGTGACTGCAAGTTCTTTAGACTGTTAAGCTTAGGCACTCTTTCAAAGTTGGTTAAGGTTAGAGTTTGTCTTAGAGCATGGCGATAGAACGCCAGGTAGTTTGCAGTCTGTTTGAGCGGAAATGGACAAAGGAATGTACTTGTTGAGTGTTGTGCTAACGTCGACGAGCTCAGCTGAGCTAACACTTGGCTAACAAGCTATATGGCGGATTATACACGTTTCCTGCCCTGGACGTTTCAACTAAACAGTGAGTCTCTCTCTCTCTCTCTCTAACGTTAGTACTACTAGGCTGGTGCAGGCTAACTGGCTATCGTTCTGGGAGCTAACGTTAGTAGTACTACTAGGCTGGTGCGGGCTAACTGGCTATCGTTCTGTGATTTGTTTACTTGGTAACACGGGTTGCTAAGGAATTTAGGTTCGAGGTTGAAGAAATCTCTCTCTCTCTCTCTCTCTCTTCTTAACGTTAACGGTTGTAAATAGTTTTTTTAGGAGCAGTACTACTGCTGGCCATTCATGAAGCGAGACATTGCTGATTGTTTATTTATCGATGGCTCATTGATTTAACTACTGCAGCTCTCTCGGATTGAAAATACGTGGATTATGGCTTGTTCAATATCGTCTATGTTTGAATGAATGAATGAGAACTTTATTAACAGATTGCAGAATGGGTACAATACAGTACGGCTCAATACACACAATTGTTAAGGGGATGCAGACCAGAGAAAGACGTTTGTCTTGTTTACATCAGGGTCCCAGATTTTCGATTCATATCGATAGTTTAATAGCTAGCCTTGGCTCGTTTAACAATATGCAAAATATGTGTACAGCCCTGTACTCATACTGAAGTTATTCTTGGTATATAATAGGTCTGATTGTGTAACGAATCGATTCCACGTCGCGCTGTGTGTGAGAGAGAGAAGGAGAGAGGGAGAGATCTGCCTGTGTTTGGAGACGGGCGAGTTTTGTTTCTAACTTTTCTATTTATATTGTGTTTCAAGTTGTGAATTAGAGTCTAGACTATACTTTATTTGACTGGTTGTGTGTTGTTGTAGTAACAGCTGAGCGACTCGTTCATAAGAGCCGATTCATTGCCGTGAGCGTGAGTCGAATCGCTCACGTCTTGCCATGAGTCTTGCGTGGTACAGTACTGTACTGTACATGTTCGCAAAATATTTGGTATAGCGCCCCTAGTGGCGAAGTACCCAGCGGCCGCCACTGGTATAACATCATGCAACCTGTTACTATGGTTACTGGTAGGGCTATATAATTAGGGCACCTGTGTACAACCTGGAGACAATAAACAGCTGGCTGAAGCAAGCATAAAGAACTAACCAAGTGTCTTAATGATAGTAGACTACAATCTTTACAACCTTGCCAGGGTCATTGGTTCAATTCCTGCAGGGGTAAATGTATGAAATTAAATGGTAGCTATGTCAGCTATGCTCATGGTCAGCATAGCTGGGGATGTTACTTAAACGATGCTAGGTTCCCTAGTGGGGATCATCCCTATGTTCCCCGGGTTCTATGTTCCCCGCTTTGATTGATTAATAGATTGAAAATAATATAAATTTGTATTATTTTATTAATTATTATATCTTTATATATTATTATACCTTGTTTCGAACGGTTAAGCTTAGGCTCTCTTTCGAACTGGTTAAGGTTAGAGTTTGGAATCAGGGCTGGTGGTCTAAAATGTTCAATCAATCAATCAATCAAAGTGGGGAACATAGACATGCTCCCCCCTAGTGTAGCTGAACCCTTTACACATTGGCCCATGGTTTCTCAGTGACATCAGTCAATCAGTACCTGTAAACATCCTCAAAACGTTCATCTCCCATGAGTTTTCACAAGGGAATGGAGACAGGTTACAAATGAGAATTAGCTTAGTTAGGATATTCTTTGATTGGTATTTGTTAACTGTGGTTGTGGTTACTCTGTGGTTGTAAAGTTTCATGAGGCTGTTATTATCCTAGAGGCCACAATATCTACAGGGGGCGACAGTGGCTCGGGAGGTAGAGCAGTCGTCTGGTAATCCAGAGGTTCCCGGTTCCTCCCGGGCAGCGTGTCGAAGTGTCCTTGAGCAAGACACTTAACCCCTAATTGCTCCTGACGAGCAGGTTGGCACCTTGCATGGTTGCCTCCGCCGTCGGTGTGTAAATGTTTGAGTGAATGTAAAATGTGAGGAACAAATTGTAAAGCGCTTTGGATAAAAGCGCTATATAAATGTAGCCATTTACCATTTAATACGGTGAGATCAAGTTAATTTTTTTTTTTAAATGGTCTCACTACAATGAAATGGCTACTTTGGGGACTAACATCATCACACATGAATACAACTGGGCTCATTGGATCCACACAAATCTCAGATTTAATTCCAAGACAGTTGAGGGACCACAGAAATAGGCAAATACACCATTTTCAAAATAGAGAGAAATAACACATTTGTACTACATGCAAAAGACTGCATTGGGATTACCATAAATTGGGCATCCATATAACCCATTTTCATTCAAATATCTTGAGGTACTGGGACACCTTTGAAAAGGCAATTCTTCTGCAACCACCTCCCCCCAAAAGGGTCTGGGGATGCCACTGTTACTAACACAATTTGATTATTTTCAGTTACTTTGACTTAAAAATCTACAGAATATGAAGGTACGGCCAATATATTCCAATTTACAGACCTCAATGCTGTTATTATCTATAGCCAGAATGATAGCATTTCTATATTGCTTTTCTAGTCCCAGGACACAAAGCACTTTATAGTTTCAAGTTTCTTTAATAGTTGTCATACAGAAGTACAAAATACTTTTATACAAAATGCTTCTTACTGTTACGCTCCAGAGACTGTGCAAGACAAGATAAGTATGAAATAAAATAACATAGTATAGCATGTAAATTAGAAGTAAAAAAATGAGGTCACAGTGTTCAGTATAGACATATGTACAATGTTCGATGCAGAATAGACGTAACTGAGTTACCATATAATATACAATACTATGCAGTGTACTAATATACAATACTATATAGTGCAAGGCAGAAATGGGATGAGGTGCAATTTAGGTACAATTTACAGTAGGTGTACGAGTTGTAGTGCAAATCCTTTATCAATAAATATAAAGTGTGTTTGTGTGATCTAAAGTGTGGAGAGTGGGTGCTGCAGTGTGTCGTTTGTTTAAGTGAGTGTGTGCGTGTGGGTGTGTGTGCTGTGTGCATTTGGTGGTTGTTGCATAGTCTTTATTGTTCGTTTAGCAGCCTGATGGCCTGGGGATAGAAGCTTCTTCTGAGTCTTTCTGTGCTCGCCTTAAGACTCCGGTATCGCTTGCCTGACTGCAGCAGTTCAAAGAGGCAGTTGTTCGGGTGGCTCGAGTCCTTAATAATTCTCTTAGCCTTCCCCCTGCACCGCTTGTTGTAAATGTTCTGGAGGGTGGGAAGCCCCCCTCCAATTGTGCGTTCGGCTGAACGTGTCACTCTTTGTAGTCTGCTACGGTCTTGTGCAGTGCTATTCCCAAACCAGGAGGTGATGTTGCCAGTCAGGATGCTCTCTATTGTACATGAGTAGAAATTCCTAAGGATCTTCTGACTGACTTGGAACTTCCTTAGGCGCCTGAGGAAGTAGAGGCGTTGTCGTGCCTTCTTCACAACACTGTCAATGTGTGTGGTCCATGTCAAATCCTCGGATATGTGGGCTCCGAGGTACTTGAAACTGTTCACTCTCTCAACCGGTGCCCCGTCGACGCTGAGGGGGCTGTAGTCCTTGACCCCTGACCTCCTGAAGTCCACAATCATCTCTTTTGTTTTGCTGACGTTCAGGGAGAGGCAGTTCTCCTGACACCACTGTGACAGATTCTCTACCTCTTCCAGGTAGGCCCTCTCGTCGTTGGCAGAGATCAGGCCCACCACTACTGTGTCATCAGCAAATTTGATGATTGTGTTGTTGTTCCGCTGTGCTACGCAGTCATGTGTGTACAGGGAGTAGAGGAGGGGGCTCAGAACACAGCCCTGGGGGGCCCCTATGTTGAGCGTGATGGATGAGGAGGTGCAGTTGCCTGCTCTTACCACCTGGGGTCTGCCCGTCAGGAAGTCCAAGACCCACTGGCAGAGGTCATAGTTCAAGGCCAGGTCCCTGAGCTTGGCTATGAGTTTGGAGGGGACTATGGTATTGAATGCTGAGCTGTAGTCGATGAACAGCATTCTCACATAGTTCTCCTGCCTCTTGTCCAGGTGTGATGCTGCTGTGTGCAGCACATGGGCTATGGCGTCCTCCGTGGACCTGTTGGGGCGATATGCAAATTGCAGGGGGTCCAGGTTGATGGGGAGGGAGGAACAGATGTAGCCCTTCACTAGCTTCTCAAAGCACTTCATGGCTATGGAGGTGAGGGCTACAGGGCGGTAGTCGTTGAGGCAAGCGGGCGTAGATTTTTTTATAGTATAATAACTGAAAACATCTTTCAGTATCGGTGGTCACAGGAAGTGAACTCCTAACCCAAGCAGTGATGGTGACAAGACCCTCTACCCACTGAGCTTCACAGGTTAATGCTCAAGACCCTCTACCCACTGAGCTTCACAGGTCAATCACCATTTCTCTGAAGTATTTGAAACCTGACTTTTCACTAACTTACTTTAAAAGGTACCCAATTACCAACATGCACTGTGGTCGGATATGATTTGTTACCCGTACTTCTAATCGTGTGACATGTAGGCTAATCCATCACTCAGGGACCCTCTGTCTGGACTGACCACTCATGGGCCCTCTGTCTGGACTGACCACTCATGGGCCCTCTGTCTGGACTGACCACTCATGGGGCCTGTCTGGACTGACCACTCATGGGCCCTCTGTCTGGACTGACCACTCATGGGCCCTCTGTCTGGACTGACCACTCATGGGGCCTGTCTGGACTGACCACTCATGGGGCCTGTCTGGACTGACCACTCATGGGGCCTGTCTGGACTGACCACTCATGGGGCCTGTCTGGACTGACCACTCATGGGGCCTGTCTGGACTGACCACTCATGGGGCCTGTCTGGACTGACCACTCATGGGGCCTCTGGACTGACCACTCAGGGGCCCTCTGTCTGGATTGACCACTCAGGGGCCCTCTGTCTGGATTGACCACTCATGGGGCCTCTGGACTGACCACTCAGGGGCCCTCTGTCTGGATTGACCACTCATGGGGCCTCCGGACTGACCACTCGGGGGCCCTCTGTCTGGACTGACCACTCAGGGGCCCTCTGGACTGACCGTAGGCATGTCGTTTTGCACCAAGATCGTCTGCAGCAGCATCTTGCATGTAGGAATAACTTTGACACAATGACAGACGAGACACGTTTACGTCCCTTACGGCACAATATTTATTCAACAATATACAGATTGAGACATCTCGACTGGTCATCCGTTTTTTTTTATTAGTCTTGCTTTCACTCTTTTGTACATTTGTTATTTACAAGATTTAAAATAAGTATTTCTTTCCATTTTATACAACATCGATGGTACAGTGTTTTCACATCTTTAGCGGCTTCACTTTCGAGGCCTTTGAAAATTTGATTCATCATCATCATCCATAACCTGTTTTCCGCGTCATACACCGTTTCTGAGCCACAGAGCAGCACATGGACAGAAGGGCTCTCGACATGCACCTGGTCCCTCTCACACCCATCAACCAGACGGCTCCGTCTCTCTCTTGGGACCTCAGTAAGGTGTACACACAACGGATTCTGTGGAGGACATTTTGACTGAACTGCTTGCCATGAAGAAAGAGTCTGCTCTTTCCACCCCCCCCCCCCCCCCCCCACCCAAGAGGTTCAATCAAAACCAAAACAAAACAAAAAAGGAAATGTTGCATAGAATCAATTCAGACCTCGAAAATCTGAAATTTTGGTGCTGCCAGGATTGACGTGCAGCTTTTTTCTGACAAAACTTTTAAAAACTCCTAAAAACTCCTGAGACCTTCCTCACCTCTCGACTTATTTTTTGGTTTGGAAAGAAAAAAGAAAAAAATGAAATAAATAAAAAGCTTGTACCCTTAGCCTTTGTTTAAACAGAAATAAAAGCATTGTTTTGTAGGATGCGACATCGCTTAGAAGTACTACTTTGAAGAGACTAAAGACCCTGCATTGAGTGTATACACACGTTTCACACATCTAGAAGTATTCCCCCCCCCCTATCAATCACTTTGACAAAGAGGTGACGATGGATGAAGATTGGAATAAAGTGCATCATACTGTATGAGAACAAAGCCCACACTTTATATCACATGCAATGTAAACACAAGACACAGAGGGATAGTCCTCTATCCACCACACCAACGCCAGTGTGTAGCGCCACCACATGGCAGCGCTGAGGAACCTCTGGGGTCACGAGGCAGGAGCTCCGCGGTCTGACTGCTCTCAACTCGCAGCCAAATACAGCAGATGACGAGGACAACGTTGTGGTAAATAACAGCACAGGAATGACAGCTTAAGAGACGGCCCCAGGTGTGTGCGTGTGCTACAGTATTGTGTGTTGGGAGCCAGCTGTGCCCCTCTCTCTCTCTCTCTAACCCAGGCAGAGGACGAGCAAAAAGGGACAACATGGCTCCGTGACCCCAGAGATAAGACTCTAAGCACACATGGGACTCATCTAGAAAGATAAGACTCTAAGCACACATGGGACTCATCTAGAAAGATAAGACTCTAAGCACACATGGGACTCATCTAGAAAGATAAGACTCTAAGCACACATGGGACTCATCTAGGAAGATAAGACTCTAAGCACACATGGGACTCATCTAGAAAGATAAGACTCTAAGCACACATGGGACTCATCTAGGAAGATAAGACTCTAAGCACACATGGGACTCAGAGATATATATATATATTAGTGCTGTCAGGCGATTAAAAAAATGTATTGAATTAATTAATTAATCGCATAACCATTTTATGCCTGATATTCTATATTATATAATCATATTTCAAATAGCATGTGTCCGGATGGCAGAATTCAGTATCTACAAAACCTTCTGTTTAATCATCTTCCATCTATTCATTTGCTTAGATTTTTCAGGTCTGGTGACCAATTTGAGCATGGTGTTATTCACAGTCAAAGATACATTTCTTTTTATTGATATTCTCATTTGGTTTACAATTACAATTTACTCAAAATAAAATGTTCATTCAATCAATCATTGAATTGATTGATTGAATGAAAATTGTATTAACAGATTGCAGAATGGGTACAATACAGTACGGCTCAATACACACAATTTTAAAGGAAAACTCCAACATTTTGGGAAATTAGCTTATTTGCCATCTACCCTGGAGTTAAACAAGAAGAATACATACATTTTTCTTCTCTGTGCATGCAGTAGGGGTAGGACGACATTTGGAACTAGGCTAATGGAGGAACCTACTTCCAGTGACTGACGCTAAGCTAGGCTAACGGTGCGTGTCTTCCTACTCCTACTGCATGCACAGAAAAGAAAAAGGGTATGTATCTTCTTGTCTAACTCCAGGGTAGATGGCAAATAAGCTAATTTCCCAAAATGTTGGAGTTTTCCTTTAAGGGGATGCAGACCAGAGAAAGACTTTCATCTTGTTTACATCAGGGTCCCCCATTTTCAATTCATAATGAATTGTAAGTAAGGGTGCAACTTGCACCGTGCAATCCATTCTTTGTGGATCTAGCCCATAGTATTTCTGACAATGGGAATACATTCCCTGAGATCCATAGATGTCCCTAGAATCAGATACCAAGAACATGCAAATGGACCATATAAAAAAACGTCTGTAAATGTGTATTCTACGTTCTTATGGAATTAATGAGATAAAAAAAAAATATTATAATTTATTTTATTTTAAAAAAAAATCTTTTTTTTATTAATTTTGATGTACTTTTCATAACGTGATAATTTGCTGTGTAAATAATTAATCTAATTAACGCGATAAACTGACAGCCCTAATATATATATATATATATTCTAGATAACAGCAGCAGGAATGGATGCACTATTGGTACATGACGAGAGAGTGTGTATAATTATCACCTCCGATTGAACTGACTTTTATATACATTGGAACATAAAACCACTCATCCACCCTTTTATAAGAGAAATTAGGTGCTAGTAGACTTGGAAATGGAATTGGTTTGACATCACCTTGACATCTATAGGCTACACACACGTTATATTCTCGCACAGGCTTTTACACACACCAACAGGAATAGAGTGATAATCACTGTGAAAGTATTATGTCATATTAGCTTAGGAATTATACGCACACACATTCAAAATAAACAAGAATAAATACAGCTAGGCACAAGGGCACATTCAGCCATCAAACCAAACATCCCTTTTGTCCCACAACTTTGAAACAAACTATAAAATAGGCAAATGATCTTTAACTTAAGACACAAACAAACAGAAAATATTTATATAAAGGAAATAATGCATATTGGCACATTTGGCAAAGACTAGGGGGTCTGTCTGCCACAGGGGAAGACTGGGTTTGGCTCCCCGTGTTTCAGTTCGGGGAGCATCTGAAACAATGTTTTCACAGGGCACTGGTCATGCAGATTAGCATGCTATGTTCCACTGCCCTATTTCACTATTCTGTTGCTATGTTCAACTACATGTCTTGTGGGGTTAGCCGGTCAAAATTAAGATTTTTTTCATTTTCTTTTCAAGTTTGGTTCATTAAAAGACAAGGCTTACATGTGATATCATATCAATTGATTTTTACACACACTACAACTGAAATTAAAGACAATTTGTTTATGATTTGGCAATTTTACAAAGGCGATTTCACTACAGCTCTCATTTTCAATGAGAGCGAGTTGGCATTTTATGCTAGCCAGCTCCAATAAGAGAGCAGTACGTGTTCCGGTTCACATAGGACGGTAATAGGAAAATAGGGCAATTGACAGGCAGAGGGCGGTGCACTCCAGCAGGCTAACTAGCACTGTGCACACAGATAGGCATCTTACAACAGCAGAGGTCCAAATCAACTCCATGCATTTGAGAGAAGAAAAACAATTGCACTTCAAAATCACTACATAAAAAAAATTATAATTAAACAGGACATTTCAGGGAAATTAAAATTAAATTAAAATTATTCAAATCCAGCTCATTCCGATTCAGCCGTTTTTTTTCTTCTTTTACGTTGACAGGCAAGGAATAAAATTCAAACAAAAACCTGAAGACAAGTCAGTCGTGCTATTATTTTGCAGATAAATTCGGTGTGCATAAGATGAAATAAAACACGAGGCCAAGATAAACAGTCACAACTCCTCGTACGCACAGATTATACAGTGTTCGAATCCTTGGAATGGATTTATACTCCCAAACCCGTCAAGTTCTTCAGTGGTGGCTTTAGAACCCAGGGAAGGGGGGCGGGGGGCATTAGTCAAGTCCCGCCTCCTCTGACAGACTTATGGGGAGACAGGTGTCGTCGAGTGGCAGGTGGCACAATGAGGTAGAACAAAAAAAAAGTTTCATGAACATCCAATCACAGCACACAACACTGGATGATCGTCATGGTGACCTGCGACCGCTGAGGCCAAGTGACCGCTAGGAGCCTCTAGAGGGCAGTAATTCACCTGCCTGCATAACGAAGAGGAAAATCAATACATTATGATCAGACGTCATCAAGCCACAGCTTTTACAGACTTGACTGAAAGACGAGTGCTTTCGAATGGAAGGATCACGTTAAGTACATGGAACCATATCACCATCCGTCTTGAAATACAGTCAATGTCTTGCACTTAAAAATATTCCATCTATATATTGTTATGAATGTTTTTCTTTTTTTCTTTTGTTTTATTATACACAGTTCTCCCGCAATATCTTCACTGGGAGCTTCACTAGGACTGACGTGAATCACCAGAGGACCTGGTATTAAAGTGAGATGAATTGTCGTATCCCAGTTCCTCCTGTTTAGCTGCACGGTAGCAATATCCCTCCAGCGCCTTGGCCTGCTGCAGAGCTCAAACACTCAACACGACACCAGTTTTCATTTCAAGAGTTCAAGAGTTTTGAAAACGATCCCAGATCACAAAAAAACAGAGTAGAAATGATTACCAAAAACAAACGTGAAGCTTGTGATGGGGCTAAACCTTTAAAGAGATACAAAAAATCACTTGGTCTAGGTGTTGAATCTCTGGAAAATCATTGTCACAAATCAAGAACACATTTCGGTTTGCGGTTTTTCCTTCAAACATAATAAAAAAAAATTATAATAATAATGCGTGTGTTCAAATATTTTCCATCATTTTAAATGAGGACCGCGTGTCGACTGGGATGAGGACTGTGGACTTATCCCAAGCCCTGCCCTCTTTTCTTGATCCTCCAATTGCAACCGTTGCTTCAGAGGGATTGGAGGATCAAGAAAAGAGGGCGGGTTGAGATAGGTCCATTACGTGAGTTATTCCGATCCTCATCCTGACGACCAAGGATTTTACAATCCTCCTTAATGCATCCATAAGAAATTATATCCATAAAACAATGTCAAATTCAGAACAGCAACAACAATAAAATAACTAGATGGTTGTCGTCGGTACAGATTGCACGTGACCCCAGGAATGAAACAGAATGATCCTCCACTCGTCTTCATGTGAGCCTATGGTCATCTTATTGCTGATTCCATACAAAATAGACTCCTCCCCCCGTTTCAGTCAGAAACTTTAAATGTTTGAAATGTTACAGACCCCCCCCCCCTTTTTTAAACCCTTTCAGGCTTGTAGAATTAGATTGGAATTTTGATGATGTCACGGTGGCTACTGGCCACTGGAATCTATAGACTTGGTTTCACTGGAATTCCGTCACGAGGAGAACAGTTTAGACCGAAAGAATTTCCTGTCAACTGATTGCTTTAGCGAAAACATCATAACAGGAAATAAACTCTGGGTCACTTTGAAACCCTCTACAGTGGTAGAATTCTACGGCGGAATTCTGAGAAAAATGTCCCCCCCAAAAAACTTTTCTCCACAGTACCCCCCCCCCCCCCCCCACCCCCACTAATCCCATCTTTCTGTTGTTCTATAATTTCTGTGAGGCTTCGATCACAGGTGGAATGCTCAGTTTGGTCAGGGGGCAGGATGATAGTCTGGTAGACTGTTAGTGTAGGTACAGCTGTGGACAGTCATGTCCTTCACAGACAGGATGATAGTCTGGTAGACTGTTAGTGTAGGTACAGCTGTGGACAGTCATGTCCTTCACAGACAGGATGATAGTCTGGTAGACTGTTAGTGTAGGTACAGCTGTGGACAGTCATGTCCTTCACAGACAGGATGATAGTCTGGTAGACTGTTAGTGTAGGTACAGCTGTGGACAGTCATGTCCTTCACAGACAGGATGATAGTCTGGTAGACTGTTAGTGTAGGTACAGCTGTGGACAGTCATGTCCTTCACAGACATTCACTCTCCTCATTAAAAACCACCCGTCGTCTACTGCAGATGAAGACAGTGATTTGATTTCATGACGTTTTAACGTTTGAGGGGTGACAGAAACCTTTCCTATCTGCACACACACACACACACACACACACACACACACACACACACACACACACACACACACACACACACACACACACACACACACACACACACACACACACACACACACACACACACACACACACACACACACACACACACACACACACACACACACACACACACACACACACACACACACACACACACACGTACCTACTAGGTAGGTAGAGAGGAGATGTTAGGGGTGAAGAAACACTGAAGGTGTGTGTTTGTGTGTACCAGTAGGTAGTATAGTATGTGTGTATACCAGTAGGTAATATAGTGTGTGTGTAGTGTGTAGTATGTCTGCCTCACACCTGTGATATGATCTGCATGTTGAAGCTGGGGGAGCGTGACTGCTTGGTGAGGGGAGCTGAGGCCAGGAGGTCCCGCGCCTCCTCTGGCCTCACCAAGTGCTCCTCCTGCAGGCTGATGGTGGACTGGCGGTGGGGGCCGCCCCCCATCAGGCCCCCGCTCGACATCAGGCCCCCGCCCCCCATCAGGCCCCTGCCCTCCATTAGGCCCCCGCCGCCCATCAGGTCCACGCCCTCCATGAGGCCCCCGCCCCCCATCAGGCCCACGCCCTCCATCAGCGCCTCGCCCCCCATCAGGCCCACGCCCCCCTCGGAGCCTCCTGCTGCCTCCCCTTTGTCGCCGCCTCCGTTGAGGTTGAGGTTCATGCAGTCGAAGGACTTGCTGGAGGAGGCGCTGTCAGTCCGGTCCAGCGCGGTGCCGGCGGGGAAGCTCAGGCGCTTCTTGATGGGGCTCATCTCCACCACGTCCATGGCGACCGCGGGGGACTGCTGCTTCTGGTGGTGTCTCCTCAGGGGGGCCTGGGGTTCCACCGCCAGCTCCCGCTGTTTCTCCGCCTCCCTCTCGCACTCGCACTCCCTCTCACGCTCCCTCTCCCTCTCGCACTCCCTCTCCCTCTCACGCTCCTTCTCCCTCTCCCTCTCGCGCTCCTTCTCCCTCTCCTTCTCCCTCTCCTTCTCCCTCTCCCTCTCCCTGTCTCGGGACAGCCGGGCTGTAACGGCCTTCTTGATGCTGCTGCTGCTGCCGCCCTTCAGGCTGCCGCCTCGGGGTCCCGCCCCGCCGCCCGCCTTGGTGCCGCTGGGCTGGCTGCTGTTGGATGCCCCGGAGGAGAAGCCCTCGTCCGGGTCGTTGACGTTGAATGAGTCCTCCCCGACACTCATGCCGTCCGCCTCTGCGTAGGGACACGCACAGAAAAGAAAGAATGACGGACAAAGAGACATCTGTGAGAGGTATGGAGGAATTACCCATTTGAGATTGAGACCGTTTAAAAGCTGAGAGATTGTAACCGAGATGGTTTTGTCAAATGACACAATGCCTGATCGGTGTCAGAAATCCTTATTAGAGTGGGCGCTGGGCAGCGTATTAATCATGATCTAACGATTATCTTTCAATTCAATCAGAGACCAGAAATAGGTGGGTGATCAGAGTGAAAACCCTACAGCAGGATATTAGAAGCCTCTCACTGCAGAGTCTAGCAGCAGCCACACACTATGGACTGTCACTGTGATCCTGGGAAAGAACAAAGCTTTAACTAAATCATTCTCCTTAATTATAGTTGCTGAGTAATACCGCCACAGTGTGCTCATAAACTATGCAGAATGAAATTAGGAGACCAAGTTAGATGCCTCCCAGCCGGTCACTGAATACAATTTAATTCATACACGGATTATGCTCTTTCATTAGGCCCTTAAAAGTAAATCATACGTAAACCTCTTTGACCTTGAGTTGTCGTTCAGTTGTTGTAATGCTGATTGACCAACTAATATTCCTGAAGTCAAGTTCAGCGTGAACTTGATTTTGTGTGGTGGAAATGCTTATCAATAATGACAAAAAGCTGCCAATGTCGAGGCCTAACCGGTAACTTAAACATAGAAAGATGTTTGGCAATACATACAGTATCACATAAAAAAAGGAAACAAATAATTTATAAAAAATTATTTTGCCTTTTTTAACGTTTTCTCCCATCCCCAAATTTCCCTTTTATACCAATTACCCCCTGGTTGTTGCACTGCCCTAGTGTCAGTCTGGGGAGGGTGTAGACTACCACATGCTGCCCTAGTGTCAGTCTGGGGAGGGTGTAGACTACCACATGCTGCCATACTGTCAGTCTGGGGAGGGTATAGACTACCACATGCTGCCCTACTGTCAGTCTGGGGATGGTGTAGACTACCACATGCTGCCCTACTGTCGGTCTGGGGAGGGTGTAGACTACCACATGCTGCCATACTGTCAGTCTGGGGAGGGTGTAGACTACCACATGCTGCCCTACTGTCAATCTGAGGAGGGTGTAGACTACTACATGCGGCCCTACTGTCAGTCTGGGGAGGGTGTATACTACCACATGCTGCCCTACTGTCAGTCTGGGGAGGGTGTAGACTACCACATGCTGCCCTACTGTCGGTCTGGGAAGGGTGTAGACTACCACATGCTGCCATACTGTCAGTCTGGGGAGGGTGTAGACTACCACATGCTGCCCTACTGTCAGTCTGGGGAGGGTGTAAACTACCACATGCTGCCCTACTGTCAGTCTGAGGAGGGTGTAGACTACCACATGCCTCCTCCGATACATGTTGAGTCACCAGCCGCTTCATTTTCACCTGACAGCAAGGAGTTTCACTGGGAGAACGTAACGCACACAGAGATTCACGCCATAGGGGCCCCGACCAAGCTTCCCACCCACAAACACTGCCAATTGTGTTCGTAGGATGACTGACCAAGCCGGAGGTACCGCTGCCTGGAATTGAACCCGGGTCTCTGTGGTGGTAGGCGAGTGCTTAGACCTCTACACTACCCAGCCACACCGCCAAAAAAACATTTCTGGGGACTTTGAAAACTTCAAAAGAGAAACACAGCATGCATAAATAGATCTAAACTTTTAACTATATAATCCAGCGGTTCTCAAACTACGGGTCGCGAGTTGCGACCCAAAGTGGGGTCTTGGGTAGGCGACAGCGCATTGGCAAGTGTAAAAAAGAAATCAATAAAAAAAAGAAAACTACAATCTTTTTATTATTTTATTTTATGTTCTGGCAACATATTTTGGCTAAATATGCCTCGTTTTATAAATGTGTATTGATAACATAGTGCTGTAATAACAATTTCTAATAAATATGCATGATCAAGTTCAACAATGTGTGCTTTATTTTGATATTCCTTAATTCCAGGTTGAAATTACACAATACATTAACACTTTGAGTGCCAGCCACGAGAAATCTTGTTAGTTCATGCCATGCGTTGAGTGCCAAAAACGAGAAATCTTGTTATTTAATCGTTATTTTATTTATTATCGATTTCCATAAATTGTTCATCAATCTAGCCTTACGTTACCATTGGGGATCTATCTGAGCTCGAACAGGGAAAATACTGCCCCCTATCGTCTCTCCGGATGGTATTGCACGCATGGGATTGGACTGGACTGAATGAAATGGATGGGAAAAAAAGAGTCCGGAATCCACATTACTTGTCAGGCATGTAACCGGAGACGATCCCATTCATTGCCGAGCCGCAGAACAGCGTGGAATATGTGTTTCCAGTACCCAGCGTTGGGTCAATAAACGCGATCGATATTTGGAATGGCGATCAGGAATTGGAATAATCTTTTTGGAGAACATCTGATTTGAGGTAAGGAATCTATTTTACCAGTCTTGGGATAATCAGAGTTTTTTTTCACCTATATCTCAGCGTGTCCCATATGTGTGTGTGTGCGATAGATTTTTCAGCCCGCTTCTCTAGCATGCATAAATACACATATACTATCGATAATCTAGCGTTTATTTGAAAACGATTCATAAATAGGCCGAAAAATGACCGTGTTTTGTGTATTCCACTAAAGCGCGATTCCTGCATAATCACCTTTTTTTCTGGAAGTTTCCAAAAACTAATGTTTTTCAAAATGGTATAAAACGGAAATGTACCGATTAAAAAAACAATCCGTTTCGACAATGTTGACTGCAAACAAGTCATTGATAAGCGACGGGCGTATTAGACACATAGCCATAATTTAAGATATAGTTTATGCGTTCGCAAATGTGCTCGCCCTCCCATTGATTACAGCGCTGGCACTCAAGCGCTAAATTGTGCGCCCCCTGCTGGCACTCAAAGTGTTAAGTGTGAGGTCGCCAAAAAAAATCCTAAATAAAATATGGTTGTGGTATAAAAAAGTTTGAGAACCCCTGATCTAATCCATCTATGGGTCCATTGTTTGAAAGCTGAAAGGGAAAGAAATTACAACATTACAAATTAAACAGGTAAGGAGGGGGGGGGGGGGGGGGGGGGGGGGGGTCTGTTAAAACAGTCTCTCGCCACCATGCAGTTGGGGCAAGCAGAACCGGAACCAGAACTCCACAGGCAGTAGGAGGACCAGAGAAAGACGATAAGGACCAACATGCACAGGACAAGAAGATGAGAAGACACATGCTCTTCCTGCAACACTCCCTAGTTTGACGTGCAGCCCTGAGTTGGTGGGCATTGTGGCTGGCTGGGTGGCTGCCTGGCTGGATAGGATAGAAGGAGCCTGCCAATGTGGGGAGAACATCCGAGCGAGACCAGACACCTCACAGGATCAATAGCACTCACAATTATAACCGACAAGATACTGAGGCCAGATGGGCCCCGTCTGCTGTCTGTCACAAGCCAAACCAAGCCTGGACATAAGAGGAAGAAGCAAAGCTCAAAGAACTTGGCAGACAAGAAATGTCCAGGCTTTTTATATCTGCCACTAAAGTTCCCTCAGTTCCACAAAGAGATATAGGCCCAAATTATAGGCTCAACCTCCAGCTAGTTCCATATTACAGAAACAGAAACCCCAAAGTGTTCTGTGCACTCGAGTCATAAATCTCTCAAGATCTCAGGGGCCACAGTTTCATAGCTAGATGGCAGAGTTCCATTCTAATGAAACAGAAATCAGTTCAATTTAACAATTGAATCAAGTTTTAATGACAGTATGTATGGGTGTGAAGTGGGATGGTAGGCAGATGGGACACTGACCATAAGCTAAATAATGAGCTGATTTTGTCGTGTGAAAAAGCTCTTCATGTCACATGGTGAACCACGCTGACAGTAGACAGCACTCTTCATGTCACATGGTGAACCACGCTGACAGTAGACAGCACTCTTCATGTCACATGGTGAACCACGCTGACAGTAGACAGCACTCTTCATGTCACATGGTGAACCACACTGACAGTAGACAGTACTCTGGACGCACATTCAACAAGACAGAATGGATGACGATTCCCACTAGCAAAAGCTTTTGCCCTTGTAGATTAAATTGCTGCAATTTGACTGTTTTAATAAGAGAATAAAACAAGAGTTGACTATTATAGAAATAGTCTGTTCACTTGGTCTTTTGTCATTTGACATCAAGCACATCATGAGTGTTTAATATGTGGGTGTTCTTGGTTGACCATGCACATGCTATGACATGAGGAAACTGGCTCTTTCTCACTCTCTGAGCTTGCTGCTAAACCGAGACACAAGAGAAATGCAACATAGATGGCACACAAAATTGGAATTACAAGCAGGAAAGGAACGACACTGAGGAGTTAAACGGAGGCCGTCTCTCTCAGTAAAATGGGCACACTGGCCTGAGTGTCCAAAGTCTTGTTGTGGAGAGGCTATCAAGACACATCCAGGGCACAACAATGACATGTACACGCTACTCTTGTAAACTGAGCTTTGGCCGTTTAAAACGTCAAAATAACCCAATCAAACGTGAAGATATCAGGTCGTTTTTTTACGTCAAAATCTAAGGTACAGCTCGACAGAAGAGCCAGAGGAGCGGAGGTCAAGTTGCACATGCTCAGTGACTGACCAGGGTGGCACACTAAGGCAGGTCACATGACGAAGAACAGCAAGGTCAGAGAGAGAGAGAGAGAGAGGACAATGACATGATGGAAGGTCCATGCAAAACGGCCCCCTAGCCACACTTCCTTCAAACCCAGAATAGGAGACTTCACTCTCCAAAGAGAGGGCAGTAGCAGTGGTAATAGGGAGGGTTGTTGTTGTTGTTGTTGTTGTTGTAGTAGTAAGGAACCTGATAGGACTGGATGAGTTAGTATACTCTGGGAAAGAGAAGAGGCAGGATGGGAACGCATCAACGCTCAGTTAGCCCCTGAGTTGGGGGGAGGGATAGAGAGGGCACCTCCTCCTGCGACCCTCCCTGCCCCAAGTGCACCGCGCATCCACCCGTCCCCTACCCTCGAGCTTGACCGGGGGCGCGATGCTGCCGCTACTGCTGTGGTGGCTGTCGTGAGCCCGCCCTCCTCTCTCCGGGTTGGCTGCCGCATCCCAGGGGTGATGATGGTGGTGGTGGGCGTGGCTAGGAGAATTGATGTTGAGGCGGTTGTCTGCATCGCCCGAGTGGTCAAAACAATCTGGGAGTGAACGACACAGACGGGGGAGACAAGCTCCTTAGTGCCCTGCGCCCCATCAGGACCTCAGCATGGATACAACAAGCCCAGCCTCTCTCTCTCTCGGATGATGCTGCCCCTAGATCCAACATCCAACTCTTATAGGGGATACTGCAATCCAACTGTATTAAAGATGTCCGTTGCCATGTTTGATGTCATTCGGTCCTCCTAATCCATCCCACGGTGCAAAGCGTCTTCGCTTCAGGACTAATACTAATATTTGTATTTGTATATTTCTCTGGCCAGGAAAAGGGATCAAGCACCTCCTCCCTTACTCCTTTTTTGCCTTTTAAGCTTTCTGGGAGAAAAGGGGGCGGGGGGGACCAGGTGAGGGGAGAGGAAAGGAGGATACAGGGGGAGGGATGACCAGGTGAGGGGAGAGGAAAGGAGGATACAGGGGGAGGGATGACCAGGTGAGGGGAGAGGAAAGGAGGATACAGGGGGAGGGATGACCAGGTGAGGGGAGAGAAAAGGAGGATACAGGGGGGAGGGAGGACCAGGTGAGGGGAGAGGAAAGGAGGATACAGGGGGAGGGATGACCAGGTGAGGGGAGAGAAAAGGAGGATACAGGGGGAGGGATGACCAGGTGAGGGGAGAGGAAAGGAGGATACAGGGGGAGGGATGACCAGGTGAGGGGAGAGAAAAGGAGGATACAGGGGGAGGGATGACCAGGTGAGGGGAGAGGAAAGGAGGATACAGGGGGAGGTGTGAACAAAAGGCCTTGAAAGGAACTTCCACAGTGGCCAAATATCAGCACCAACAGCGTGGATGTGGATGTTATAAGCTTTTGTCTGGTAGATTAGGAGGACCATGGCATCAAACATGGTGGAAGCCATCTTCAATAAGAGTTTCCCACTTATTACTCATTATTATAATACTAATGACTTATTATTGTCTTATTACTCAGGGTAATATAACAAAAAGTCATTTTGAAATCTGGCTGAACTGTGCCTTTAAAAGTAATCATTCTTTGAGATGAAATAGAGCTGAATCAGTGTTAAGCATCTAGAGACGTCTTGTACTCTGCTTGGAAACCATAGGAGAATCCCACGCAAGAGAACAAGACAGAGAAACACAGAGCGAGGAAGAGCAGTGAGAGCAGTGATGGAGCAACACTGGCACAAATAGAGGCACAGAGAGACTATGCACTGTTTGAACATGTTGTAACATGTTGTATCAAACACTATTTGGACAGGTTGCTCATGATGTCTGAGTGGATCACATACACAACACCTTCTCACCGGTCACAGAAAAAAAAGGTTCCTCTCAACCTAAAAAGTTCAGTATTTCACAGATTGAGAAGATAAAATAAATAATAATAATAATAATAATAATAATAATAATAATAATAATAATAATAATAATAATAATAATAATAATAATAATAATAATAATAATAATAATACAAAGGAAAACATATGGATGAACTAGTCAAAGGTTTGCAGTTTCTGTGATGCGTAACATGGTAAAATCTCTGCAGTAGTCTGGTGTCACCTTCACACGAATTTATTGACTTTGGAAACATCATGCATTTATTGAATTGTATTCACTGTCTTTTTAAACAGTGAATTTCATTGAACTTTAAAATGATTAAACTGAAAAACAAAAAAACATGGTTTAAAAACATGACCGACTTAAAAACATGACCTGGTTTAAAATCATGACCCGACTAAAAGTCCATTATCTTAGAAGTCGTAAAAACATAACTGAAAATAATAAATTACCGACACCTACTTACTTTTCCCCCAAGTTGCACAATAAAAATAAAACGTAAGAAGAAATTTAGGAGCACAGTGAAAAATGTTTGTACCGATTATTTATATTCTTTTTATCCACTTTTTCTCCTCCTGTTTTTCTGTATTTTTCTCCCATCCCAATTTAGTCGTTATGCCAATTACCCCCTCCTCTTCCTGGTTGTTGCGCGCATGTGCCCCCCACTGGTCGGTCTAGGGAGTCCTGAAGTCTATCACATGCTTCCTCCGATACATAGGAGACAGCCAGCAGCCTCTTTTCACCAGACAGCGCGGACTCTCCCCTGGTCCTACTCTACAGCACCCTGGTCCGTCTGGCAGAGTTTCAGTGTTCCACTCTACAGCACCCTGGTCCTACCCTCTACAGCACCCTGGTCCTACCCTCTACAGCACCCTGGTCTTGGGTGTCTTACCTCCTCTCTTCCAGCGGTGCCGTCGTATGGAGGCGGTGGTGATAGCGGAGATGGAGATACGGCTGACGGTGGGGGTCACCTCCACCTGCAGCAACTTGCGACCCCGCGGCTCATCTGGAGCGCTTTCCGGCAGTGAGCTCATCATGGCGTTCCCCAGCTGACATGCGACACACACACACCACACACACAGTTTAGTTATAGGGATAATTAGCTAGCTAATCAGTTTAGTTATAGGGATAATGAGTGAGCTAGACAGATTAGTTATAGGGATTATGAGCTAACTAATCAGGTTAGTTATAGGGATAATTAGCTAGCTAAACAGTTTAGTTATAAGGATAATTAGCTAGCTAAACAGTTTAGTTATAGGGATAATGAGCTGGCTATTTAGTTATAGGGATAATGAGCTAGCTAAACAGTTTAGTTATAGGGATAATGTGCTAGCTAAACAGTTTAGTTATAGGGATAATGGTTTAGCTAATCAGTTTAGTTATAGGGATAATGAGCTGGCTATTTAGTTATAGGGATAATGGGAGCATGTCTATGGTCCCCGGGTCCTATGTTCCCCGGGTCCTATGTTCCCCGCTTTGATTGATTGATTGATTGAACATTTTAGACCACCAGCCCTGATTCCAAACTCTAACCTTAAACAGTTCGAAAGAGGGCCTAAGCGTAACCGTTCGAAACAAGGCGGACATTAATAATTAATAAAATAATAAAAATTAATAAGATGTTCAATCTATTAAGATAAGATAAGATAAGATATTCCTTTATTAATCCCCTTGGGGAAATTCCAGAATGAATTAATCAATCAAAGCGGGGAACATAGAACCCGGGGAACATAGGACCCGGGGAACATAGGGATGATCCCGGGATAATGAGCTAGCTAAACAGTTTAGTTATAGGGATAATGGGCTAGCTAATCAGTTTAGTTATAGGGATAATGAGCTAGCTAATCAGTTTAGTTATAGGGATAATCAGTGAGCTAAACAGTTTAGTTATAGGGATAATGAGCTAACTAATCAGGTTAGTTATAGGGAGAATTAGCTAGCTAAACAGTTTACCGTACTTTTCGCACTATAAGCCGCACCTGACTATAAGCCGCAGCAGCTAAATTGAATGATGTGTACATATATAAGCCGCACTGGACTATAAGCCGCATGTGTTTTAATGTTTAATTACCATATTATGTAAGGAGTGGACCCTGCGGTTTAATTTAACTCAACACGGGAAACCTCACCCGGCCCGGACACGGAAAGGATTGACGGATTGATTGCTCTTTCTCGATTCTGTGGGTGGTGGTGCATGGCCGTTCTTATATTGAGCTTGAAGTTCCCACCTCTACAGAGAATGACTCCCACATCTACAGAGAATGACTCCCACCTCTACAGAGAATGACTCCCATTGGGACACAATACTGTCGGACAAATAACAAGAATTAACTCATTTGTATTAAGTTTAGCAAATAAGGGAACAGATAAATAACATTTCAATGCAGTAAAAAAAGCAATATTTCGATTTTTGGGTTTTGTCCACATATAAGCCGCACCGTTATATAAGCCGCAGGGTCGAAAAATGGGGGAAAAAGCCGCGGCTTATAGTCCAAAAAGTACGGTAGTTATAAGGATAATTAGCTAGCTAAACAGTTTAGTTATAGGGATAATGAGCGAGCTAACAGTTTAGTTATAGGGATAATGAGCTGGCTATTTAGTTATAGGGATAATGAGCTAGCTAAACAGTTTAGTTATAGGGATAATGGGCTAGCTAATCAGTTTAGTTATAGGGATAATGAGCTAGCTAATCAGGTTAGTTATATGGATAATTAGCTAGCTAATCAGGTTAGTTATAGGGATAATGAGCTAGCTAAGAGATTAGTTATAGGGATAATGAGCAAGCTAACAGTTTAGTTATAGGGATAATTAGCTAGCTAAACAGTTTTGTTATAGCGATAATGAGCTAGCTAATCAGTTTAGTTATAGGGATAATGAGCTAGCTAATCAGTTTAGTTATAGGGATAATGAGCTAGCTAAACAGTTTAGTTATAGGGATAATGAGCTAGCTAATCAGTTTAGTTATAGGGATAATGAGCTAGCTAAACAGTTTAGTTATAGGGATAATGAGCTAGCTAATCAGGTTAGTTATAGGGATGAGCTAGCTAACAGTTTAGTTATAGGGATAATGAGCGAGCTAATCAGGTTAGTTATAGGGATAATGAGCTAGCTAATCAGTTTAGTTATAGGGATAATGAGCTAGCTAAATTATTTTGTGCTTATAGATGGATTATTAATTCAGTTTGCGAATACCGGTAGCCACACTAGCTAGCATCTTTGTCACAAAGTTCACTTCCCGGAAATAAACATACAACGGGCAGAAGTGGGCGGGGCAAAATAAGGTGAATAGGCAGGGTTTCTTAAACTATTGGATTGGAACCCAAAATGGTCAACATTACAAGACAAATGTTTACACTGAGCTGGGTTACCCAGACACACGCACACACATTTTCTGTTTTTATTTTGATATTATTGTTGTTGTCATCATATATATTTATTTAGTTACTATTAGTTTGCCATCACTTCTATGTTGTCATTTTCTGTATGTTAATTTTGTCTTACCAGTTACAGTATAATGTTGTTGGTCTTACCAGTCACAGTATAATGGTGTTGGTCTTACCAGTTACAGTATAATGGTGTTGGTCTTACCAGTTACAGTATAATGGTGTTCGTCTTACCAGGAGTGGTTCGGAGTAGAGTTCCAACTGGGCTCTGTACAGGATGTCCTCCAGTGCTTCCCTCCCCATCTCCCATTCTCCATTGTATCTACATAGCGCGCGCACACACACGCATGCGCACACACACACACACACACACACACACACACACACACACACAGGTAATACGTAACACTGGCTCTTTTGAGTAAACGGCATGTGTCTGACAAGGAGCCTTGATGTCTGAGTCACATCCGCTTGTCTATTATTAAAAACATGAGAGAGAGTGAGCAAGAGAGACAGAGACAGAGACAGAGACAGACAGACAGACAGACAGACAGACAGACAGACAGACAGACAGACAGACAGACAGACAGACAGACAGACAGAGAGAGAGAGAGAGAGAGAGAGAGACAGAGACAGAGACAGAGACAGAGACAGAGACAGAGACAGAGACAGAGACAGAGACAGAGACAGAGAGAGAGAGAGAGAGAGAGAGAGAGAGAGAGAGAGAGAGAGAGAGAGAGAGAGAGAGGCCTCATCAAGAGAAGTCAAGCAAAATACCTAGACACAGGACTGGCCACTCTGCTCTCATATAAATTCTCAATAAGCGCAACAGTGTCTCAGGAGGTACAGTAGAGCGCTCATCTAACCAGAAGGTTCCCAGTTTGATTCTGTCCCCTCGTGACCTAGAAGTGTCATTGAGCAAGACACTTAACCCCCAACTGCTCCTGATGAGCAGGTTGGCACCTTGCATGGTTGCCTCCGACATGTGAGGCATAAGTTGTAAAGCGCTTTAAATAAAAGCGTTATATAAATGTAGTCCATTTACCATATTAGGGTGGATCCAAAAGTCTCCCCGTCTGCTTGATTCATACAGAGGGGAATAATAACAAGGGCAGTTTGTTTGGAATGAAGGTAGAAGATCAAGGCTTCCCCCTCTGACCATTCATCTGTCTATGTCTGTGTAACAACCAAGATGTTGTTAGTCCATTAGTCATGTTCTATGCTCTTTTCCCTCGTTAAGTGCATCCCTGGTAAGCAACAATGTAAAGAGGTCCTTCCGCATGACTGCATATACAGGAAACACATTTTGATATATTTGACAATCACCTATTAAATTAGTTCATGGCTATTAGTTGACTGAGTGGATTTCTTAAGTGGGGGACATGCTAAATGAAGATAAGACACAGCTATCGATAGCATGAGGGTGGCTAATGATCAAATCGCATGTTCCTTAAGTTATCCACTTGTTTAGGTTGGGATCACTGATTGGGCCTTTAACTTCAGATTAGATTATAATGTCATATCACCATTAAAAATGCACATGGACAAATAATAAAGGAATAAACGACGGTAAAAGATTATGGTCAACACTACATTCATTAAATGCTAGAATGTGGACATGAGTTACACATGTCCCTTGACTTCAGAGTAGAAGATCACAAGATCAGGACAATTGACCCATCTCAGACCCCACCCCCTTTTCTTGATCCTCCAATCACAATTGTTGCTTCGAGGTTAGGATGAGTCACACTTGTTACTTGACATCAGAGAATATTATGATGTCAAATCCACAGTCCGTAATACAGATGGGAAAGTAATGAAAGGAACAATACAAGTTTATTTGGAATAAATAAAAGGAAAAAAAGGTCTGGTAAAGGATGCAAGAATGTTGTGAACCTCATGATGTTCCTCTAACTTCAGCGTAGATTAAAGACACAAGACTGAAACAAATATGAGGATGAGTGTGCTTATCGCAAAAGGTGTGAATGGGGAGGGTGTAGACTACCACATGCTGCCCTACCGTCAGTCTGGGGAGGGTGTAGACTACCACATGCTGTCCTACTGTCAGTCTGGGGAGGGTGTAGACCAGGGGTCGGCAACCCTAGGCACGTGTGCCCGCATTGGCACGCGGGAGCATTTTCATTGGCACAGGGGGCAGCATTTAATTTATTCTTTTCTTTGCTTTGAAATATTAGTGAAATATTTTGCACTGTTGTCGCATTTATCTTGTTGAAATCCTCCCACAGGTTCTTTTTTGTAAGTCGACTGTTTTGCACACCCCTATGACAGCTATACAGCTGTTCCCATGGTGCTCAGCTGTCAGCAGTCAGCTGGCCTCCCGCACCCGGGCGCAGTTCCCAGGTAATCACACAGTGCTGCGGTTGCATTCTGTATGTGCCGTCTTTCATGATGGCAACCCCCGCTAAGAAAGTTAAAGCAAAGGAAATTCGAGCATTCCAGCCCTCATGGACAGACGACTACAGGTTTGTGTGTCAGAAGGACCGTGCTGTGTGTACTTTATGTTTAGAAAATGTAGTTTGCCGAACGTCAGGTGTGAAACGCCATTTTGAGACGAAGCATCAAAAAAGTTTCAAAGATCAGGCGGATAAGGCAGAATCGATTAAACGTGCCGTGGCCAGGTATGGAAAGCAAGCCAGCACCCTCAAAGTGTTCACGACTGCTAAAAACCACGCAACTGAAGCAAGCTATCGCATTGCTCATTGCATTGCGAAATGTGGAAAGCCATTCACTGATGGCGAGTATATCAAGGAGGCTTTTCTCTGTAGCTCAGATGTTTTGTTTGAAGGCTTGCCAAACAAAGAGACAATGAAATCAAGGATAAAAGATAAGATATCCCCATGTCAGCTCGAAGTGTCGAGCGACACATCAACGAAATGTCAGAAAATATCAGAGAACAGCAAACAGCTGGATTAAAAGATGCTCCGGTGTGCAGCTTAAAGTGACCAACTACAGCCCCCAGATAACAGAGCTCAGTAAAGCAAAACAGGGCCAGGGATCTCACTGACAGCGACAGGTAGGCAGCTGTTTATTTTCCTACACATGGGGCTGCATGTTAACTTGAACATCTCTCTCTCTCTCTCTCTCTCCTCTCTCTCTCTCTCTGGCCTTGCTCCGGTGGATGGATTGGAGGAGGAGGGTGTGCTTTGTGTGTGTGTGTTAGGGATGTGCATCTCCATCACTGAGGCCGATGCGATGCGCATCTCGATACGGTGCCAACGATACGATACATTAACGATACATTTGAAGCACCGGGCGATGCGATGCAATACGATTCACCCCCTGTTGAGATACGATACGATTCGATACGATTTGATTCAACATACTGCGATTCGGGGCGATACGATGCGATTCAACACGATGCAAAATAATGATACAATTTTATGGTATGACAGAGGATTTGGTTGTATTCCTTATATGCAGCTTATATTATTATAAAAAATAAAATAATCTACTGTAAGACCAGTTATATAAAAACTCTTGGGTGCCTAAGAAGACTTTTGCATAGTACTGTCTTTTCTATCCACTTTAGCTAAAAACACACACACACTGTATATACACACTACTGTGAGACAATAATATCATACACAAAGGGATAATGGCTTATAGCAAACTTAATGATTTTATGAGAGAGAGAGAGAGAGAGCCCCTCCCCGTCTGAGTTGCCGTCGACAGTTGATGATGTCACACACACTAGACTATGATGTAAACAACACACAGAGCCTGCCTGGATGCTTGTATGCCCGATGCATGAAGCGATATAATTAAGAAACGAATAGCCAATAAATGTGAAGTTATCTTTGAACCCCTGTTGTCAAGCGTCTTCAATATACCCCCCCCCCCCCTCCTCACTAATGGAACTGGTGTTGCAGAGTCACGTTAGTTAGTTAGTTAGACACTGTAGTTTAGCGTTAGCTGAACAGCTAACTGGCGTTAGCCATGTTGATCAATTCTATTCATGTCTCCTCCTCGACTTCCACTGTTTGTTGATAACTGTGACGCGGCTCTCGCCTTATGTAGTAGCGAAGCAATAGTATCTGCTGTGTGTGCAGTCACAGTGCACTGCTGACAGAAGTGGATGAGAGGAAATTATATGAATGCATCGGTTTTGACCGATGCAAAGACGGTACAACAAGATGCATCGAGAGTTCAGCCTGAAATTTTGCCGATGCGGACTTATTCCACCGGTGCACTCGCATCGTGAACGTTTATGCCGGCGCACCGATGCAAATCGATGAATCATCACATCACTAGTGTGTGTGCCATCATGTTAACGTTAGCCTCAGTTAAACCTTGCGACGACTGAGCTGTGTTCTGTGTTCTGAGCTGTGTTCTGTGTTCTGGTCATGTGACACTACACATATTTAATTGAGACCCTTTATTATTTCAATTTAGCTGGAAATACATTGATACTAGGGCTGCAACGATTAGTCAACATAATCGACGACGTCGATTATGAAAAATCGTCGACGAGATATTGTTGCGTCGATTAGTCATTAAAAACAATAACAATAACAATTAATAATAAGTAACTGCAATGCGCAAATGTTCATTTGTAACTGCAATGCACTACAGAAACTGCTGGGGGCAGTATAGTTTCCATTGTCTGACTGCAGTGCATTCTGGTACAAAACGGCGCAGCCTGCAGGTAAGAACTTCACTGCAGAAGAAAGAATGAACGATGGCGGAAGGGAGAGAGAAAGACAGAGGAGATGAGATGGCGGAAGGGAGAGAGAAAGACGGAGGAGATGAATTAAAAAAAGCAAGACCGAGGGCATCAAAGGTGTGGGAATTCTTTACAGATGACAAACCGAAGAAAACTGTTAAATGCCGATTATGCAAGGTGGAATTGGCATTTCACAGCAGCACCACGGCGATGCACGAACATCTAAAACGAAAGCACCCCGGAGCCACGGTGACGTCGTCGGAACATGGGTAAGTTCTAGAGTAGTTAGCCATAGTATTGTATTTTTTACGTTGGAAAACAGAACGTCTCATGGATATGGATATAATGCTTGCTATGCGAACTCTATTGCTGAGGCTTATAGAGGCTGCGCTGCTGCTGTATGTTGTAAGTAACGTTAAACAGCGCCATGCTTAGTAGTTAGTACAGGTGAGGTTACAGCGTTGCTGGCGCTGCTTCACTTTTAGTTTCGTTTGTTATGCCGACCAACCGGATACGGAAATACCTCACGTATATATCTGTAGTCACTGTCTGTAGTCCACAAAATAATATCCCTTAAGCGATAACTCCCTCTAGTGGGAAAACATAGATATTGCATCTCAATATTATTAATTCTAGCCTAGGTATATATAAGGCTGACTATAATTAATAAAAATAAACTGATAGTCTGATACTATAGCCTACAAATTCTGATGATAATTAATACAGCTTTCTGTTTTTTTTGTTCTCTTTCTATTGTAGGGCAAAGCAAACACGTGTGGATGAGTTTGTCCTGAAGAGAGGCTCATGCACCCCTCAAATGGCTGGAGTCTTCACAGAGAGCATCCTCACCATGCTTGTTAAAGACATGAGACCATTATCGATGGTTGAAGATGAGGGCTTTAAGCAGATGGTCACCACATTCCATTCAGGTTACACCTTACCTTCCAGAACTCATTTTACAAAGCTCATGGAGAGAAAGTATGAAGATACTTTTGCTAAGGTTAAAATTGCTCTTAAAGCAAACAAGAACAAGATTGCCCTGACAACTGATGCCTGGACCAGTGTTGCGACAGAGGCATATCTTGGCATCACCTGTCACTTTATAAGTGATGACTGGAAGCTCAATAGCTTCTGCCTCACAACCATGCCACTCGAAGAACGGCACACTGGGACCAACATTGCTACATGGATTGAGCAGGCTGTGGAAAGGTTTGAGATCCCTCCAAGCAAGCTTGTGGCGGTTGTTCATGACAATGGCGCCAATGTCCTGCTGGCTGCTGGCATCTTGGAGAAAAAACATGGATGGGTGTCCATCTGCTGCGCAGGCCACACATTACAGTTGGTGATCAATCATGCACTGAAACAGCCTCTGATTAGTAAAGCACTAGGAGCAGCGAGGTGTCTCGTCGAGCACTTTAAAAGGAGTGAACTGGCTTCAAGCAAGCTGAAAATAAAGCAGAAACAGATGGGCACCCCGGAACACAAACTTATCCAAGATGTCTCTACCAGGTGGAACAGCACCTATTACATGGTGACTCGCCTGCTGGAACAGAGATGGCCACTGACTGCGACTCTGTCTGACCCGGCAGTAACACAGAGAGGGAAACAATACCTGGACCTCAAGCCTGAGCAGTGGACCCTGCTAGATGAACTGGCCAAAGCTCTCCAAGCTTTTGAATGTGCCACTGTCTACCTGAGTGGTGAAAACTATGTGACCGTGTCCGCCCTGCCTCCTCTAGTCAGAGGGCTTCTGAAGTCCACCCACACTGCCTATGATACAGCTCCTGTGCAGGCCTTCCAGGCGGCTGCTTCAGTGGCGACCACTACACGCTGGTCAACAGAGCTTGCCATCAAAGATGATGACCCAAGCAAAACGATCATTGCATCTGCACTAGACCCACGATTCCGAAAACTAAAATTCCTGACACCAGAGGAGAGGTTCACTGTTCAGAATAAATTACAAGCTCTGGTCCTACAGTCCACTATGAGTAGGAATGAAGAAGCTGTTGTTCAACTTGACATTAATGACAATTATGCCACAGCCTCAGCTGAGACAACTAGGTCTGTTTCAGCTCTCGATTCACTGCTTGGAAGTGAGTCAACAGACAGTGACACTGAGAGCAATGATCAGGATGCACGCACACAAACGATCATTAACGAAGTGCTGATGTACTTCGGAGAGCAGCCCATCTCAAAGACAGAAAATCCCCTGTCTTGGTGGAAGTTGAATGAGGCAAAGTACCCAACCCTTGCATCACAAGCCAAGTCATACTTGTGCATTCCAGTTACTTCCACTCCCTCTGAGCGTCTCTTCTCAGCAGCTGGGAACATCGCCTCAAAGAAGCGGGCCAGCCTCACTCCAGAGCATGTCGATATGCTCACGTTCCTGCACTGCAATTTAAAGAAATTGTAAATGGTGTGTACTGTGTTTTCCCCTGCAGGAGATGATGATGATCAGACAGACACACACAATACATTATAATTACACACACGCACTCCTCTCACTCACAGTGATCAGAGTAAGACACACACACATTGGACATCACACATACACACTCCTCTCACTCACACACAGCGATCAGAGTAAGACACGTACTAACACCACCACCAATACCACCACTACTAACACCACCACCACTACTAACACCACCACCACCACCACTACTACTAACACCACCACCACTACTAACACCACCACCACCACCACTACTACTAACACCACCACCACCACTACTAACACCACCAATACCACCACTACTAACACCACCACCACTACTAACACCACCAATACCACCACTACTAACACCACCACCACTACTAACACCACCACTACTAACACCACCACTACTAACACCACCACCACTACTAACACCACCACTACTAACACCACCACCACTACTAACACCACCACTACTAACACCACCACTACTAACACCACCACTACTACTAACACCACCACCACTACTAACACCACCACCACTACTAACACCACCAATACCACCACTACTAACTCCACCAATACCACCACCACTACTAACATACACCACCAATACCACCACTGTCTGTCACACACATACACACACACACAGACTCCTCTCACACACAGCAAACAAAAGACCTAGAAGTCTGTCTGATCTGACTCATGTCATCCCCCTCTCCCCCTACAGCTGTTCCACGACGTCAGTAGTACGTCACCCTCCTCTCCTGGTCCTGGACCAAGTTACAGCCCCATCAGCCGTGGTGCTGGGGGCAGATGCTGCTGCTAGTTATTTCTTTTTTTAATATTATTATTTTAGTAGTTATTTAAAGTACAGAGCATGTCGATATGCTCGCACTCACTGCAATTTAAAGAAATTGGTGTACTGTGTTCCCCTGCAGGAGATGATGACCATCAGACAGACAGACACACAATACATTACACAGTTACACACGCACTCCTCTCACTCACACACAGCGATCAGAGTAAGACACACACACATACTCCTCTCACTCACACACAGCGATCAGAGTAAGACACACACATACACAAATTACACAGTACAGTACACACACTCCTCTCACTCTCACACAGCGATCAGAGTAAGACACACACACATACTCCTCTCACTCACACACAGCGATCAGAGTAAGACACACACATACACAAATTACACAGTACAGTACACACACTCCTCTCACTCTCACACAGCGATCAGAGTAAGACACACACACATACACAATTACACACACACACGGACTCCTCTCACACCCAGCAAACAAAAGACCTAGAAGTCTGTCTGATCTGACTCATCCCCGTCTCCCCCTACAGCTGTTCCACGACGTCAGTACTCAGTAGTGTACGTCACCCTCCCCTCCTGGTCCTGGACCAAGTTACAGCCCCATCAGCCGTGGTGCTGGGGGCAGATGCTGCTGCTAGTTATTTCTTTTTTCTTATTATTATTTTAGTTATTTAAACTTAAAGTACAGTGCACTACACTTCCAATTTTGTATTATTTAATTTATTTATCTTGTTAAGTTGTTATGAGTGATTGCACTTGACTCAATGCACTGACTGACTGTATTGTTCTTGACTTCAACATTTCAAATACATTTCATTTAAAGTTGCAAGATCCAAATTCAAATGTTTCATGAGTCATTATTTTAATTTGCTATGGGATCATCATGTTATGATGTTGTTGTTTGGTCCTGACAAGAGTCTCAAAGTCTGGGGTGATGGTAGACAAGCAACTCTGAGGTCATGCTCAATGTCCAATCTGTTCCTCTGCTCTGTCTTCAGCTGGACCAGAGCTGAGAAGCCACTTTCACAAAGATAGGTAGTTTAAAAAAAAAAAAAAAAAAAAAAAAATCATTTTTTTTTGTTTTGTTGTTTACATTGGTTTTCGATTAGTCGACTAATCGAAAAAATAATCGGCAGATTAGTCGACTACCAAAATAGTCATTAGTTGCAGCCCTAATTGATACATCATTCAGTAACATTTTCAGAGCCTTATAACAAAAACATTATTACGGTCACCATTGTGACCAGTGGGATTAATCAACAAATTGTATTCTAAGGGGGGGCAGGTGGCGCACAGAGATTACGTTCGTCACCAACACCGGGAGACACTAGGATTCGCCTGTTCGAATCCAGCTCCCGGCGTTGCTATCAGCTTGGCTGGCCTCTCACACTGATACAATTGGCTGTATCAGGGGGTGGGAAAGCTGAAGGGTGGGTCCTGGGCGTTGTGGACAGCGACCCCTACAGTTCGGTCGGGGCGCCTGCTCAGCGAGGGTTGGAACTGAGGAGAGATAGTGTGGCCTCCCACACGCTACACTCTCCCCGGTGAGAACCTGCGCGGCCAGGTTGGCCTGCCCCAGGCTGCACATGCGTCGGAGGAAAGCATGTGACAGTCTCCGGTCTCCCGGACCAACAGTAGGGGAAAGTACGCAACAACCAGGAAGGGTGGGATGGGAGAAAAATCAGGAAAAAGGAGGGGAAGAAAGATTAAAAAAAAAAACTCCTTTCAGAAAAGTGGGAGTGTGCCATCTGTCATTCCATTCGCCGCCTCCGCTGTCAATCAGTTGTATCGCCTGGTCCCGCCTCCACCAATCACAAGTGGCAGCACGGCTCCATTGTGTGTGTGTGATCCGCGTGAGGGAGAGAGAGTCAGATAGTTCTCCAACTCTGTCGCAGACAGTGAAATCCTGGTTGTTCCCCACCCACCTAGGTTATCTAACTATCGCGCTGCCCCGCCGCCACAACTAGAAACAATGGCCTGGCAAAAAAAAAAAAAAAAAAAAGATTACAATAAAAAAAATATACAATTTTCTTTTTATCTGTGCAGGCCAGGCCACCGGGAAAACTCCTGGTGCTCCCGATGGCCAGTCCGGGCCTGCGTGTTGCCCAAGGAAACTATAAAAAGGAAGGGTCGGGCGAACCCGTCGTTATTTGCCGAATGTCTTCCCCCCACTCTGTCTCCCATTCATCCTCTGTCTCTCTCTACTGGACTGCCCAGTAGCGATAAAACGCCAAAAAATAAATCTTTAAAAAAAATAAAAATAAGGAAGGGTCGTCACGTCACTGTGAGAATGGCGCTGCTCCGACCGCCGGCCGCCTTTCTGTTAGCTCCGTCGAGACTGTGCTTACTTTTGTTAATTTTTATAGTTTTAAGAGTTTTATTTGCACCAACTGTTGGTGCATTATATGTGTATGACCGTCAGTCACTCATTGACATTGGATTAAGGAAAACTTACCGGCTGGATTGCTCTCTGGATCGGATTGCTGAACAACAACAGTGGCCAGCGGAGATCCTTTGTTGCGGCCGAAGCAAGGAAAAGGCGCAACGACGAGGTAGAAGAGCTGGGGTCCGAAACAGATTGAGATCCAAGCGACACAGAACCACATTGCCCAGCATATTGTTGGCCAATGTGCAATCGATAGGAAACAAACTGGACGACATCAGAGCACGGATCAAATTCCAGAGGGACATTCGGGACTGCAACGTCCTCTGTTTCACAGAGACTTGGCTGACTCCAGATGTCCCAAACCATGCAATAGAACCGGCAGATCACTTCTTCGTTCTCCGCAAGGACCGAACGGCAGAAGAATCACTAAAGACGAGAGGAGGCGACATAGCTTTCATGGTAAACAAGGAGTGGTGCGATATAGGCAACGCAAAGGAATTGTCTAACCACTGCTCCCCAGACCTGGAGTATATCACCATCAAATGCCGACCTTCTTTCTCCCGAGGGAGTTAACGTCCATCATCATGATCGGAGTGTACATCCCACCACAAGCGAACACTGGGGCCGCACTTTCAAAGCTACACGACAAGGTAAACAAACTACAGATAGCTAACGTTGACGCTGCCATTTTGGTTCTGGGCGATTTCAACAGCGAGCGTCTTAAAAAGGTGTTGCCGAATTTCTATCAGCATGTGACCTGTCCCACCAGAGGCGAGAACATATTAGACCATGTATACTCGCAATTTAAGAATCGGTACAAGTCACAGGCTCTTAGTCCATTCGGTAAGTCCGATCACGCCGCCATCTATTTTGCCAAAATATAAACAGAGTCTTAAGCGAACGCTGGTAGTATCGCGAGAGGTTAAGCGTTGGACTGTGACGTCAGAGGAGACGCTTCAGGCTGCGCTGGAATGCACAGACTGGAATGTATTCCGTGATAACACAGCCAATATTAACGAATACACTGAAACGGTGCTTGACTTTGTCTGTACTCTGGTAGAAGAAACAATCCCCTCTACCACAATTAGAATCTACCCAAATCAAAAGCCCTGGGTAGATAAATCCGTCCGTGAGGCTCTGAAAGTGCGCACCTCAGCCTACAACACCGGGCTTGTGACAGGCAACATGGATGAACACAAGACGGCAAGATACAACGTCAGGAGAGCAGTAATAGAGGAAAAACGGCGTTATAGGGATAAAGTTGAACTTCAGTTTGAACAGGCTGACTCTAGAGCAGGGGTCTCAGAACATGAACATTTCAGAACACGAACAGTTCTTCAGAACATGAACGGTTCTTCAGGCTTCTCAGTGGTGTCAGTGGACTCATCCACAGCTATGGAAATGCACTATGCATTTTTTTTTATTCTATCACAAAGCTGTTTAATCAAATCACCAGCCAGTATTTCAGTTATTCTGGTTGCTGTGCGATCTGAGGGGGATTTGCTTTTGTTTGCCTTCAAACATGGTCTCCATCACTTCAGTCATACATTATTTTCAAATAGCTACCGTTTCTTGGCATATAGTCACATAATTGGTTTGGTGCTGGGACCAGGGGAGTAGCGGGGGGGGGGGGGGGGGGGGGGGAGGATGATTCCACTATTATTATCTTTTTATTAATATGGTTATTATTATCCTAAAGTAAGTTAATGTAGATGACTCAAAAGTATAATTGCCTGTATTATTAAAAAAAATAGGTAAAAACCATATTATGCGTTTTCATCAATAAATAAATGCCCCACATTTTTTTATAGATTGGGGGCCCACAAATTGATTCTTTCATTGGGCCCAGAATCTCCAGCTACGCCCCTGGCTGGGACTCAGGATGAATGCATATTTTTCCGTCCATTCACCTTTGAATTGCAGTCGACTTTTCTTTTACTGACCATCTTTGAAAATGCCATTTTTCTGCTGGCTGCCTGCTGGCGAAAATAGGCTAATAGCTACATTTATCTCACAGAGATAAAACTGGGAGCGAGTTTACTATAGATGCGCTGTCAACTCTGCTCCGACTTGAACTGAAAGAGAGAGACGACATGCAGTCCGTGAAGACCCGCCCTACTCCCCTACTCTGCCTCTGATTCGCAGACTGTGGGTGAGGGGGAAAAACGCTGACGGGACGCGTATGTGATTGGACCAGACTCGTACACAGACAGACAGTGGCAGTGCTGCCGGACATGCAGAGCACTGCTCGCAGAGGAGAGAGATAGCAAGGATGCATTTGCTTCCACTTTACTTGATATCACTCCGGAATCACGTTTCAACCAAGTAGGGGTGGGCGATATATGGAGTATACTCGATGTATCGCGGATTGTTCTACCCGAGATGTAGTACTGTACTATATCGCGAACATCGAGTATTTAGTTTATATGGCGCCGCCCGCGGCCGAGAGACACTCGCAGTGCTTTCCTCGAGAAGGGACGGCGGAGCTATAGGCTAACGTTAGTGTAGTCAGGGCTGTACAGTGCGATATAATGTTGCGGTTGTAATTTCATTAGACAGACCAGCGCGGACCTTTAATAACATGTAATTTAATTGACACAAGCAATGAGCTAACGGTAGCTGCTAACCAAGGTATCCATTAGGATTATGCTAAGCTACTAGCGATAGCTGCTAATCCTGGTAAACGGTCAAAGCGGACTCCACAAGACTAGTTCCATTCGTGAGGAAATGGGGTGGGTTATATTGACAACGCTTGACAACAGCAGTTTAAACATAACTTCATATTTATTAGTTATTCGTTTCTGTATATCATTCAATTTCCATCTCCGTGTGTCTCCATCTCCATCTCTTCCTGTTTACATTCGAGTGTGACGTTATCACCTACGGCAGCTTAGACGATCAAAACGCGAACCTAGAACAAACCCAGAGGGGGGGGGGGGGCTGGCTCTCTTGTTCATTCTCGCCCCCTCTCTCTCGCTCTCTCTCTACATTCAATGATTTAAAGTAGCCAAACGTTACAGACAGTATAAATACTAACTGGATAGTTGATGATATAAACATTTTATTTCATTATCTGAAATATTCTAAAATCATTAAGTCTGCTATAAGCCATTATACCTTTTGTGTGTGATTTATTATTTTCTCACAGTAGGGTGTGTATATATATACATATATATGTGTGTGTGTGTGTTTGGCTAAAGTGGATAGAAAACACAGTACTGTGTAAAAGTCTTAGGCACCCAAGAGTTTTTATATAAATTGTCTTAGATGTAAATAATTTTTTTTATTAGTGTGTCAGTAGACTACTCTTAGTACATTTTCATTAAATTTTTTTTTAAAGCATCTTCATGGTTTAATAATGCAAACATATGTTGCAGGGACTTATTATAATCATCATATTGGCGTGACTGTATGCATCAAAGGGTTAAATCAAGCATTTTTAAGTGATTTAGAGGAAATGTAAAAATATCGCGATATATATCGTGTATCGCGATATAGCCAAAATATATCGCGATATCATTTTTGGCCATATCGCCCAGCCCTACAACCAAGTCACTAACATAACGTTGCTGTCATGAGCCTGCGCTATGGTAGCCTACAAGTGATAAAATAAATAAAACGTCCAACTCTCGCGCAACGACTCAGCAAACAGTTGCGCGCGGGCCGCATTAACACTACACTTTGATGTCCAGTAGGGGGCCGCAAAATATCATCCCGCGGGCCGCAATTGGCCCGCGGGCCGCGAGTTTGAGACCCCTGCTCTAGAGGTATGTGGCAGGGCCTCAGAACAATGACAGATTACAAAGGCACCTCCCTCAAACTGAACAGTGACATCTCCTTAGCAAATGATCTCAATACCTTCTATGCGAGGTTTGAGGCTGTGAATAACAACACCAGCCTACAAGCCACGGCAATGGGGAGGGAGGGGTCTGCTGAGGGAGATTCAGTGTTCAGAATAACAGAACATGAGGTGAGGAGGACCTTTAAGAAAGTGAATATCAGGAAGGCAGCAGGACCGGACGGCATCCCCGGCCGCGTCCTAAAAGTCTGTGCCGACCAACTGGCCCCGGTATTCACTGACATCTTTAACCTGTCCTTAGAACAGGCTGTCATCCCCACCTGTCTGAAGAAGTCCACCATCATCCCTGTACCCAAAAAATCTACGCCCGCTTGCCTCAATGACTACCGCCCTGTAGCTCTCACCTCCATAGCCATGAAGTGCTTTGAGAAGCTAGTGAAGGGCTACATCTGTTCCTCCCTCCCCATCAACCTGGACCCCCTGCAATTTGCATACCGCCCTAACAGGTCCACGGAGGACGCCATAGCCCATGTGCTGCACACAGCAGGATCACACCTGGACAAGAGGCAGGGGAACTATGTGAGAATGCTGTTCATCGACTACAGCTCAGCATTCAATACCATAGTCCCCTCCAAACTCATAGCCAAGCTCAGGGACCTGGCCTTGAACTATGACCTCTGCCAGTGGGTCTTGGACTTCCTGACGGGCAGACCCCAGGTGGTAAGAGCAGGCAACTGCACCTCCCCATCCATCACGCTCAACATAGGGGCCCCCCAGGGCTGTGTTCTGAGCCCCCTCCTCTACTCCCTGTACACACATGACTGCGTGGCACAGCGGAACAACAACACAATCATCAAATTTGCTGATGACACAGTAGTGGTGGGCCTGATCTCTGCCAACGACGAGAGGGCCTACCTGGAAGAGGTAGAGAATCTGTCACAGTGGTGTCAGGAGAACTGCCTCTCCCTGAACGTCAGCAAAACAAAAGAGATGATTGTGGACTTCAGGAGGTCGGGGGTCAAGGACTACAGCCCCCTCAGCATCGACGGGGCACCGGTTGAGAGAGTGAACAGTTTCAAGTACCTCGGAGCCCACATATCCGAGGACTTGACATGGACCACACACATTGACAGTGTTGTGAAGAAGGCACGACAACGCCTCTACTTCCTCAGGCGCCTAAGGAAGTTCCAAGTCAGTCAGAAGATCCTTAAGAACTTCTACTCATGTACAATAGAGAGCATCCTGACTGGCAACATCGCCTCCTGGTTTGGGAATAGCACTGCACAAGACCGTAGCAGACTACAAAGAGTGACACGTTCAGCCGAACGCACAATTGGAGGGGGGCTTCCCACCCTCCAGAACATTTACAACAAGCGGTGCAGGGGTAAGGCTAAGAGAATCATCAAGGACTCCAGCCACCCGAACAACTGCCTCTTTGAACTGCTGCGGTCAGGCAAGCGATACCGGAGTCTCAAGGCGAGCACAGAAAGACTCAGAAGAAGCTTCTATCCCCAGGCCATCAGGCTGCTCAACGAACAATAAACACTATGCAACAACCATCAAATGCACACAGCACACACACCCACTCACTTTAAACAAACAACACACTGCAGCACCCACTCTCCACACTTTAGATCACCTAAACACACTTTATATTTATTGGTAAAGGATTTGCACTACAACTCGTACACCTTACTGTAAATTGTACCTAAATTGTACCTCATCCCATTTCTGCTTTGCACTATATAGTATTGTATATTAGTACATTGCATAGTATATTGTATATTGTATGGTAACTCAGTTACTTCTATTCTGCATCGAACATTGTACATATGTCTATACTGAACACTGTGACCTCTATTTTTACTTCTATTTTACATGCTATACTATTTTATTTCATACTTATCTTGTCTAGCACAGTCTCTGGAGCGTAACAGTAAGAAGCATTTTGTATAAAAGTATTCTGTACTTCTGTATGACAACTATTAAAGAATCTTGAAACTTGACAGTATATCCCAACAACTGGTGGAAGTGGGCGGGGCCAATAGGATGACTGAATAGATACATACATGGCGTGGTAGACGGCAGTGAGCATCTGGACCATGAACTCTGGGTCGAGCAGGACGCGGTTACACGACTCCCTCCACGGCTTCAGCTGCTGCCGAGGAAAACCACATACACACAACCTGCGGAGAGGACATGCACGCACACACGCACGCACGCACACGCACACGCACACACGCACAAACACACACACGTAAGGTATAGAAAAAAAAGTATAGAAAAAAAGGCAAAGACAACACAGTTAGGTGTAAAACTGTGGAATTCTCCACAGAATGATTGAAAGAGTTGTACAAATATCTTTAAGTTCGAGAAAATGTATCAAGAAAGAACATTTAGACTTTATGAAGTTGAGGGTTAATATCTTTCCTATGACTATTTTCTTTTCTTATTTTTTCATGTTGTAAGTATTGCTTGTTAAATATGTGTAATTGACAGACCATCTATTTATATAGTTTATTTATTGTTTTGAATAAGGGGGAAGGCTAAATAAGATTTTCTGTTCCCCTGCTCCTTTTCACTCATGGGATGTACAAATTGAGAGGTGCTTTTATTATGAAATTATATTATTATATTGTTATGGAACTGTGCATTACCATGAACGGAACAAATAAAGTCTTGGCGGTATGGTTCTACTCTTCTGCTCCCGGCTGCAAGTGAGGTTCAAGAATCACAACTTACATAGAAGATAAGTACGACAGCAGACACTGAAACAGCAGGGAGCACTGCCAACAGATTCCCCACAGGGGATATAACTTACAAGGCTAGGGGTGGGCGGTATAACGGTTGAACAAGTATACTGGTAGAAATCCGTGCCACAGTAATGATTTTACTCTACCGGATGTACCAGTAAAAGGCTACTTTTAGGCTCTTTGAATGTAAAAATACTTTGTCACGTTTACAAATGTAACACGCAATACAAACAAAGAAGAAGAATTGGTTCAAAAGAAAGGTGCTTCATCCATCATCTGGACGAGGTTTGTGTTAAAAAGTCAGACCTTGAGCAGAAAATATTATCTGCAAGCAATTTCAATGACCTAAACGAACGTTAGCTGCTAATGTCATACCGCCTTCTGTCTGGCCTACAGCGCTGAACCTTACCTGCTCTGACCAATTTTGTGTAGTTTCTCCTGCCCCCCGGGCAGTGATGCAGTACCACGCCGTCCTACCAGTTCGCTGAGCAGAAGTGCGCGCACGGATGTGCACGCTTGCGCACACAAAAATGCATTCACAACTTTCACTCTACTGTCGCGCAGTGCGCCAAGTACCCGGCACTTATCACCTAGTCTTTGCATAGCATAACAAAGAAAGAGAAGTGCAAGACCAAAATACAAGCCCTGTGGGGGGTTTGCTTGAGCTGGTCTGTGCACACGTGAGGGAACATGTATGCGCGTGCACGTGGCGTCCAGGCAGTTCTGATATTACGACTGCACCCCTGCCCCTGGGGCATACGGCCCTGAGCTATTGTCTTGTATCTCATCCTGTATACATACGCTTGCAGTCGTTTTTAGTTCTATCTATTACTTAATTTCACAATTTTCTTCTATACTTTGATTCTACTGTCATCATGTATGCATATGCACACTACATGTATTTATTGCTCCATCTCCACCCACTACAAACATGGGAACTCTCTAACCCCTGTCCCCAACCCCCACCCCCCATCTCTTTGAGTGGTTGTCTCGTAGTGTTAACCAAGATGGTGGATGTCTCGGGGTCTTGGGCAAGATTGCAGTGACTGTTCTACGTGCACCATGAGGCCATGGATCAGCTTCTTGCCGTCTTATGTCCGTGGTCTGTCAACGTTGAGTTCATTGCTGGGTTAAGTACTTCTATTTAGGGATGTCCGATCCGATCACGTAGTTTTGGTTTTAAATTGCATATCATCATTAATTTATTTATTGTCACACAGAGCAGAAGAATTTTGCCAAAACAAACGCATTTCCTTTGATTTAATTATACATCAAATGATTTATGTCAAGGATGAGGGACATCCACTAGTTGCAGAACTTGCAGTCACCTGATTTTTACAGACGATGGCGCCATTGCCCTCATGAAGCAGCAGGTTGGAGGCAGAGTTTTTAGATTACTCCGGTTGCAATGCCTCGCTTGAATGAAGTTAACTTTTCACCTGGATAACGTCAACATTCAGGGTGAATGCAATGTGAGAAATTGGGATGGGAGAAAAAAAAAATATATATATATATATATATATTTTTTTTTAATAAATGTTTTTTTTTTATCGGATCGTGAAAGATCGGTATCGGTAGATACTCAAAATCACATGATCGGGATCGGATCGGGAGCAGAAAAGTGTGATCGGGACATCCCTACTTCTATTCTATTCAGATAATATGCTTACTATATCTGTAACTGAGGGGTACAATTCCCTGACTGTATGGTTAGATATGATACTTACTACCACTACCTCTTGTACTTTAGACTCTGGCCACCCAGTACTAGGTATGAATATGTTGAACACTCCCACCTGATAAACGGATCCAACACAAATGTACCAAATCGAAAGTTTGAGTTTTAATACATAGCAAAAGGTATGTACAACGATCACTTAATTACATTTATGATTTGAAATAGTATGCACTTTTATGGCAAATGAGTATTCGTAGGTAGATCAATATCGAATGTCCAATCTCTGATTGCGCAGGAAGCAAATATACAACCTGGAATATTTAGGGAACAATAGCGATGATACTTGAATGATTATATAGCTGGATACACTAGGGGAAGGTTCCGACTGCTTGTAGGACAGCTGGAGGGGGGTGGGGGTTAGAGAGTCACTGGCTGGATCCCGTCTGGCCGAGGGTATCTTGGGAGAGTCCACAGTTGTGCGACACGGTGCCCAACGATCCTCGATCCACAGATGAATGCAGTTGGACCCTCTGTGGCCGGCGTCCTCCGGTCCACGACGGAGAGACGTGAGGCGACCTCACTGTGCAGAGCGCCGTCTCACCTGTCGTCCTCTCCGGGGGGGGTATTTCCAACACACCGCAGTGTTGGCCTTTATCCATAGAATAATCAAAGTACTCAAAGCATAATCCAAGCCGGGGAAGGCTAGCCGTCGTCGGTAGAATAATCCAATATACAGGTCCACTCGCTCTTTGGCCTGGAGCTCCTCGGGTGCAGCTTCACGTGGGGTCAACCACCCTGGATAAGCGTCCAGCTGATGCCCGAAACGATGGGGGTGCTGATTACTATAGAACTCTTACCGCACGAGGCACTATATATGAATAGACTATTATTAGCTTAATAGAATACGTCCAACTCGACGATATAGTGCCAAATATGACTATTCAAATATTAATATACACGATGTCTCAATGCCGATACTGGGCCGAATTGGCCTTACTGCCCACACGTGGTTCGCGGGGAGGCTTTTGCGTCTGTCACTCTGTTGGAGGGTAATGAACTGGACTAAAAGAAAGCTCTACTTTAATAGCGCAGTATATATACACACTATGAACAAATAGTACCATTAGTGGTGCGGTAGACATATTCCTACGCGGAACTAGGACTTGTCCATACATGTTGAGCGGTACGATTGAACCTGGTCTGAGGGGTATGGCGACCTGGCACCAAGGTCTCGTCCAATGGTAGAATGGAGACTATTATGGGATGTTCAGTAGACTAGAAGGGATATTCAATGCATATTGTACAAGGAATATACAAGGGATATCAGGGGATATACAAATACAATTAAATATATATATATAAATAAATATATATATTCGGTTTAATCTGATCCTTCAGAACAGCCGCCCCCTAATTGGTCCCAACCTAATTAGTTAAGCAGAGACAGATTAACCGCACTGTCTACCACTCAAGGGTTCGCTGTAAGGGTCAGTCAACTCACAAAGTCATAGGGTCATGGTCATCATCGATTGTGTCTGGGAGTCGGGGCAGTTCTATGAGCCTCGCCACAGGACGGGTGTAAATGCGCCCCTGGACGAGTACTTCAGCTGCTCGGACCTTGCCATCGGCACCGGTGATCACTTTGCTTACGCGGCCAGCCGGCCACATAGCTCTGGGTAGTGACTGGTCAATAATCATGACGACTGTTCCTTCCGTCAAATTGTCTCTCTCTTTTACCCACTTCTGGCGGGTCTGTAGAGACGGTAGGTAGTGCAGTAGGAAACTGCTCCAAAACTTGTCGGCTAATACTTGGCTGTACCTCCACATTCGTCGGCCGTTCGCTTCTTCAGGCCGGTACATTGTCTGGGGTAACGCGGGATCTAGCCGCCCCATCAGGAGGGTGTTGGGGGTGACTGGGTCGACATCTGCTACATCACTGGAGACGTAACCGAGGGGCTTTGAGTTCAATACTCCCTCAATCTCCGTGAGGACTGTCATTAGGACTTCTTCCGCCACAGTCTGGGCCCCAAGTACTGCGTACAGGGCTGTCTTTATAGAACGTACTTCTCGTTCCCAAGTTCCACCGAAGTGGGGTGCGTTTGGGGGGTTGAATTGGAAGTCAATCTGGGCTGGAGCGAGGTGGGTCTTAAGTTCTGGGCCCATAGCTTGGAAGCTCTCCCTCAGCTCTCTTTCTCCGCCTTTGAAGTTTGTCCCGTGATCGGACAATAATGTAGACGGTTTTCCTTTCCGTGATGTGAATCTTCGGAAGGCCATAAGAAATGAGTCTGTGCTCATGGTCGGAAGGAGCTCGATATGTATCGCTCTGGTGGTCATGCATTTGAATACAATACCCCACCGCTTCTCGGTGCCTCTTCCTTTCTTTATGTGCAGCGGGCCAAAACAGTCCATGCCTGTTGAGTGGAATGGCTTGTCGCCGAGTCGGAGGCGACATGGAGGTAGGTCAGCCATCCGTGGTATGCTGGGCTGCGCGCGCCACTTTCGGCAGTCTAGACAGGTTCGCTGGAAGCGTCGCACCGCCTCTCTTCCTTGAAGTATCCAGTAACGACGTCTGATCTCCGCGAAGACTCTCTCTGCTCCTGCGTGGTGTACATCCTCGTCGTATTTCTTTATAATCAGCTCTGTGACCTTGTGTCGGCTGTTCAATACGATCGGGTACTTAATGTCATCCGGTAAATTGGGGGCTCTCCGCAGGCGACCACCCACTCTGATGAGGGTATGTGTGTCACTCTCGGGGGCCAGATGAATCAATCTGCTGTCTGATGGGACGGGCTTTCCTCCCTGTAGACAGTCTAGTTCATCGGGGAACGAGTCTCTCTGGGCTCGTTGCAGTAGAAGCAGTTCTGCTTCCTCGTAGTCAGCTGCTGACATATCAGCGGGGGACTGAATCTCTGGGTGGTGCCGCAGGAATGTCCGTTGCTGCGCACTCTCTATGGTAATGCAATCGTCTATGTTGGGGTCTGCGGAGACAACAGTGCTCAATCCACAGAACATAGGTTTCTTATTCTCAGCCTCCTCGTCACTTGCTTCCCTCGGGGTGGGCGTGGGCCAATCTCCTTCCGGGAGCTTGAGGAATGCTGGTCCGTCACTGTAGATGTTACGACGGGTTAAGTCATCTAGGGACATTCCCCGGGTGATGACGTCAGCTGGGTTGTGTTTTGTATCAACATAGCGCCAGTTTGCTTCTCCGGTTAACTCTCCGGTTAACTCTTGAATCTCAGTGACTCTGACTCCCACGAAGACTTTGTATTTGCATGAATCCGATTTGATCCAGGCGAGTACTGTCGTGGAATCTGACCACAGGATTGTTCTATGCACCGGAATGGTGAGCTCACGTTGGATGAGCGTGGCTAGATGCGCTCCTGCGAGGGCTGCGCAGAGCTCTAGACGTGGGATAGACTGTTGCTTGCGTGGGGCTATTCTCGAGCGGGCGAGGATGAATGCTGTGTAGATTTCTCCCCCCTCTTCTTGGGCCCGCAAGTAGGCTACTGATCCGTAGGCGACCTCGGAGGCGTCACTGAAGACGTGTAAATCCATTTTACATGTCTCTGGCCTCACCGTGGGTGGGAAGTAGCTTCGGCGTATGTTAACGCCTGGGAGTGAGTGGAGTTCCATCTCCCACTCTCTCCAGGTGGATGCAAGGTGTGCGGGAATGGGGTCGTCCCAGCCCTGGTCCTTGTCCCACAATGCTCGTACAATCATCTTTGCCCTGGTGGTGTACGGTAGTATACATCCTAACGGGTCATATTGTCGGGCGAGTGTTCTGTACACACTCCGTCTGGTGGTCGGTATTGCCGTCGACCTTCCCTGCTCCGTGGTCAGGGGTTTGTGTCTATAGTGGAGCGAATCTGTTTTGAAGCGCCACACTAGTCCTAGTGTCATCTCTTGGGCTTCTCCTGGGATTGTGGCCATCCAGGTCTCGCTGCTCGCTGCCTTGTCCGCGGAGGAGAGGCTGCGCAGTACGTGCGGATCGCTGCTGGCCCACTGCCTGAGATCAAAGCCGCCTTTGATCAGAGAGGCGCGGAGTTTAAGTAGGAGAGCCTCGGCTTCTTCCTGGGTCGAAACGCTTTGTAGACAGTTATCTACGTAGAAGCTGTTCTTCACACTGTGTCGGACCTCTTCGTCCGCTGCTGGGTCCTCTGCGACATGTCTCTGTAGTGCAAATGTAGCACAGCATGGGCTGCATGTAGTTCCGAAAGGGAGGACTTCCCATTGGTAGATGGCTGGGTGCTCATCTCCTGGCCTCTCTCTCCATAGGAACCGCAACAGGGGCTTGTCCTCCTCTACTAATCTCACCTGCAGGAACATCCCTTTGATATCCCCGCTGATAGCCACCTTGTCCTGGCGGAAGCGGAGTAGTACGCCTAGTAGGGAGGGGCCGAGTGTAGGACCGGGCAATAGCTCTTTATTCAGATTTTGGGATCCGATCTGGTAGCTGCAGTTAAACACGATGCGGTCTTTGCCGTTGTGATGAACCTTGTGGTGGGGCACGTACCACGATTCAGTCGTCTGGTCGGCCTCTTTAATGTCAATCTTTGTGACGTGTCCCGCTGTGATGAGCTTCTCAATCTCAGCGCGGTATACACTTTCTTGGGCGGGGTCCTTGGCTAAGCGCCGCTCTGTGTTTAGTAGGTACCGCTCTGTGGCGTCTTTCTTTGCGTGAAAGGTAGGCATCCCTTCCCGCCGCAGGAGTGGCGTGGCGTATCTCAACACGCCGCTGACTGGGACTCTCTTTGTTCCCGTCTCGAGGAGGTTAATGGCGTAGATGTCGTCTTTAGAGCGAATGTCTTTCTTTTCGTTCTTAAAGGGCATTTGTTCTAAGGTCCATAGCCTCTCTACATGCTGCAGGAGTGCGGTGTCTCCCTCTGTGACTCGGGAGTGGAGACAGCTAGTGGCTGTGGTTCGGTTGAGAGATTTGGCGAGTGGGCCTTGGAGAGTCCATCCTAGGCGGGTCTCGACTGCTGCCTCTGGGTCCGGTATGAACCCGGTCTATCGGGACAATGAGGTCTGCATTAACGCCGCCATTTTAGTTCTGGGAGATTTCAATAGCGCCAATCTGATGAGGTCTGCATTAACGCCGCCATTTTAGTTCTGGGAGATTTCAATAGCGCCAATCTGATGAGGTCTGCATTAACGCCGCCATTTTAGTTCTGGGAGATTTCAATAGCGCCAATCTGAGAAAGGTATTGCCTGACTTCTATCAGCATGTGACTTGCAACACCAGAGGCGGTAACATCCTAGATCACTGTTACACGCAATTTAAAGGTGGCTACAAGGCTCATTCTGATAGTGGCTTTGGTAAGTCAGATCACGCGTCCATCTTTCTTTCACCAAAGTACAGACAGAGAATTAAAAGTACTCCCGTAGTCTCGCGAGAGGTGCAGAAATGGGATGTGACGTCAGAGGAGACGATCCGGTCAGTGTTTCACCACACAGACTGGAATGTGTTCCGCGACACAGATAACATTAATGTCTACACGGAGACAGTGCTGGACTATGTTTGTACTAGGGTGAAAGAAACAATCCCCACTACCAAAATGAAAGTTTACCCAAATCAAAAACCCTGGGTAGACAAATCCGTCCGTGAAGCTCTGAGAGAGCGCACCAAAGCATACAACGACGGCCTAGAGGCAGGCAACATGAATGACCACAAGGTGGCGCGATACAACGTAAGGAGGACAGTGTCAGAGGCCAAACGACGCTACAGGGATAAAATTGAACTCCAGTTTGAACAAGCTGACTCTAGAGCTATGTGGCAGGGGCTCAAAACGATGACAGACTACAAAGGCGCCTCCCTCAAACTGAACAGTGACATCTCCTTAGCAAATGACCTCAATACCTTCTATGCGAGGTTTGATGCTGGTAATAACAACACCAGCTCACAAGCCTCGGCAATGGGGGGGGGGGGGGTCGGCTGCTGATGGAGGCGCAGTGTTCAGGGTAACAGAGCATGAGGTGAGGCGGACCTTTAAAAAAGTGAATATCAGGAAGGCAGCAGGTCCAGACGGCATCCCCGGCCGCGTCCTAAAAGTCTGTGCCGACCAACTGGCCCCAGTATTCACTGACATATTTAACCTGTCCTTAGAACAGGCTGTCATCCCCACCTGCCTGAAGAAGTCCACTATTATCCCTGTACCCAAAAAATCCAAGCCTGCTTGCCTCAACGACTACCGCCCTGTAGCTCTCACCTCCATAGCCATGAAGTGCTTTGAGAAGCTAGTAAAGGGCTACATCTGCTCCTCCCTCCCCATCAACATGGACCCCCTGCAATTTGCATACCGCCCCAACAGGTCCACGGAGGACGCCATATCCCATGTGCTGCACACAGCAGCATCACACCTGGACAAGAGGCAGGGGAACTATGTGAGAATGCTATTCATCGACTACAGCTTGGCATTCAATACCATAGTCCCCTCCATACTCATAGCCAAGCTCAGGGACCTGGGCTTGGGCTATGACCTCTGCCAGTGGGTCTTGGACTTCCTGACTGGCAGACCCCAGGTGGTGAGAGCAGGCAACTGCACCTCCTCATCCATCACCCTCAACATAGGGGCCCCCCAGGGCTGTGTTCTGAGTCCCCTCCTCTACTCCCTGTACACACACGACTGTGTGGCTCAGCGGAGTAGCAATACAATCGTCAAATTTGCTGACGACACAGTAATAATAAATAATAATAATAATTTAGGACCTGCTCCGAGGTCATCAATTGGCACACATGCGATGCACAGTGGTGGTGGGCCTGATCTCTGCCAACGACGAGAGGGCCTACCTGGAAGAGGTCAAGGTCCTGGCGGGATGGTGCCAGGAAAACAGCCTCTCCCTGAACGTCAGCAAAACAAAGGAGATGATTGTGGACTTCAGGAGGTCGGGGGTCAAGGACTACAGCCCCCTCAGCATCGACGGGGCACCGGTTGAGAGAGTCAACAGCTTTAAGTACCTCGGAGCCTACATATCCGAGGACTTGACATGGACCACACACATTAACAGTGTTGTGAAGAAGGCACGACAACGCCTCTACTTCCTCAGGCGCCTAAGGAAGTTCCAAGTCAGCCAGAAGATCCTTAAGAACTTCTACTCATGTACAATAGAGAGCATCTTGACCGGCAACATCACCTCCTGGTTTGGGAATAGCACTGCACAAGACCAAAGCAGACTACAAAGAGTGACACGTTCAGCCGAACGCACAATTGGAGGGGGGCTCCCCACCCTCCAGAACATTTACTACAAGCGTTGCAAGGGCAAGGCTAAGAGAATCATTAAAGACTCCAGTCACCCGAACAACTGCCTCTTTGAACTGCTGCGGTCAGGCAAGCGATACAGGAGTCTCAAGGCGAGCACAGAAAGACTCAGAAGAAGCTTCTATCCCCAGGCCATCAGGCTGCTAAACGAACAATGAATGAACACTACACAACAACAACCACCAAACGCACATAGCACACACATCCACACGCACACACTCACTTTAAACAAACACACTGTAGCACCCACTCCACACACTTATAGCACACACCCACTTTAAACAAACACACTGTAGCACCCACTCCCCACACTTTATATTTATGGATGAAGGATTGCACTACAACTCGTACACCTTACTGTAAATTGTACCTAAAATTGTACCTCATCCCATTTCTGCTTTGCACTAGATAGTACTGTACATTAGTACACTGCATAGTATTGTGTATTGTATATTATATGGTAACTCAGAACATTGTACATATGTCTATACCGAACACTGTGACCTCATTTTCTTCTTCTAAATTCATGCTATATTATGTTATTATGTTATTTGATACTATCTTGTCTAGCACAGTCTCTGGAGCGTAACAGTAAGAAGCATTTTGTATGAAAGTATTCTGTACTTCTGTATGACAACTATTAAAGAACTTGAACTTGCATGGTCGGAGCCTATCAACAGTGTCGGGGTAGCACCGTCTATGAGTGGGATCGGTAGCTTGCGTAGATGTACATATTTCTCCATCAGCTTGGCTACGGGGTATGTGTACCGCGACAGTCCTATTTCTTGGCTGGTGAAAGCGTCTGTAATCCTGTACCGTCGCTCGGGCTGGCCGCTTGCTGCGATAGAGAATGAGACATTCTCGCCCTTTATCGTTTTCAAATCTCTTCTTATTGTCCGAATTGTCATTTGGTTTTCGCTCCCCCGCAGCCCTAGCTGGGCCGCAGCGGACGCGAGCAGAAGGGTCTTCTCTGACCCGTCATCAAGGACGGCGTAAGTGTCCATGACTTTATTCTGGTAGCTCAATGTCACACGGACTACCTTTAAGAGCACTCTGGCTCCGCTGCTGCTGGCGGGGTCGATGTACATGACGCTTGCTTTGCTGCTTGATGGTGCGGGTGGAGGCCGCCGTCTGTTACTGTCGTGGAGTATGTCCAGATGGGCTCCATCGCACCGACTGCACTTTTTCTTTAAGCGGCATTCGGCTGCCATGTGTGATCGCACACAGCGAAAACAGCGTCTGTTGGACTTTATCCATTGACTCGCTTCCTCCGCATTCATCTTGGGGAATGAGTCACATTGTGACAGCCAGTGTTCTTTCTCACAGTAGGGGCACACTATCTTCCACTTCTCCTTTCTTGAGGGGGTACTGTGGCTCCTACTGCTTGGCACTGACTCCGATTGGTGCATGACAGTCACCGATCTTCTTCCATCATTTAGTCTCCTGGTTCCTTCTCTGGAGCCAGGGGTGCTCCGTCCGAATGTATCTAGCCGTAAGCTGCTGACTTCTCTCGCCAGGAAGTCGGCTAGATCGAGGAGGTTCGGTTCGGGGCCATTAGGGTCTCGGTGGTCTCTCTGCCGCCTAAAGCGCTCCTGTCGGGCGGGCGGTAGCTTCTCCAAGATCCTCTCTACATTTGAGTTGGCGTATAGTTCATGCCTACCCTTTTCCCTCTGCGCTCCCAGCATCCCTACCAGGGACTGCACTCTGATGGACAGGTCGTCCAGTGCTCGATTGTCTGTTGCTGGGGGTAGGCGGTCGATGTGCCTGATCTCCTGGATCACGTAATCCCATATACGTCCATATCTCTGGTCCAACGCTACCAGCGCTGCGGTGTATGGGGTCGTGGAAGTGGCGTAGGCGAGCGCTATGTTGTGCGCGCGGGGTACCTTTAAATGCTTCAGTAGTATCGCGTATTTATGGCGTTCATCAATGACATCCACCAACATTGTCTCCAGACACATGCGGAGCTCCGTATACTGGGCCCGGTTCTCCTGGGTGAAGTCTGGTACCATAGGTGTGCCAATGTATGACGCGGATTGTTGATACATCGGCGAGCGTTGGGGGAGAGGCCTCCTAGGCGAGTCTCCTCCTGCTCCTTGGCGTGGGCTGGTACCGGCTGTGTACCATGGCCCGCTGGTCCAGGTGCTGTTCCTCGGTGCGGGTCGTGCGTCGTGCTCACCCGTGAATAGCGTCGGGGGTCTGTAGCGTAGCTCCGCGGGGGTATAGCCTGGGCTGTACTGGACCTCCTGGTCCGGTAGAGTACTGTGCTGTCGTCGGGCGTGGTTCTCCTCCTCTTCCTCTTCGTCTTCCGTTAGGTCATCCAGGGCTTGTAGTCTCTGATTTAGCCTCTCCGCAGTGTATGCTGCTCCTTCCCGGTGGCTGGGTCTCGCTTGGACCGGTTGGGGAAGGGGGTCTGCGGGGGGTATAAACCTTGTCTGTTGGTCAAGTTCAGGGTCGCTTACTCGGCTAGGGGATGCCGCCCTGGAGTGATGTCTAGACGAGTTCCTGGAGCCTCTGGTGGAGGGAGGGGGTGTTGTCCTTCTGATCAGCTGTTCTATTAGTTGCGCTTGTGCTCTGTCGCGCTCTGCTTCGCGCTTGGTGAGATCCGATTCTCTCTGGGCACCGGTGGCGGCGCGCTGGGCGTCGGCCCGGTCTCTTGCCATATTCTCTTCCATCTGAATGCGTCTTATCTCCAGGCGTATGTGCTCTTCTTCGCTCCGTTGCTGTATCTGCAATCGATCGCGTTCACCCTGGAGTCTATCGCGTTCAGTAGAGGCTTTCAGGCTGACGCGGAATGCCTGCTGTAGTGTCCTCTCTGCCTCGCTGGGAGAAGACGGTTGTATAGGGGAGCCGTCCCTTGGGGTACTCCGTGCGGAGTCTTGGAGCTCTATCTCCACGGTGCTCTCCTCATCTTCTTCCGTGCCGAGTTCTCTCTCGGTAGTGTTGTCTTCCTCCCGGGACTCGTCGGGGACTACTTCTTCGGTATTGGCGGGGTGTAAAGTCATGTCTGGTTCCCCCTGGTCCCCACCGTGAGCTGGGTCAGTTACATTAGAACCCATAGGGGCCTCTATGGTCGGGGTAGCCTGGTCGTTAGGGTTAGACATAATTTTACTTTCTAGTTTTACCGCGTTTACTGTGGGTAGAAGACTAGGTTGTTGACTGACAGCGTAAGCCTCTAGGTACTGAGGGAGCTGTCGTTTGCGCCGCGGGCGTTGTTGGTTAGGAGGATCGTTTCGTGGAGTGTTCATCATAGGCCATTTTAATATTAATAACACTATATTAATATTACACTGATTACCATCCGGCTCGAAGGACCAATTGTAACTGAGGGGTACAATTCCCTGACTGTATGGTTAGATATGATACTTACTACCACTACCTCTTGTACTTTAGACTCTGGCCACCCAGTACTAGGTATGAATATGTTGAACACTCCCACCTGATAAACGGATCCAACACAAATGTACCAAATCGAAAGTTTGAGTTTTAATACATAGCAAAAGGTATGTACAACGATCACTTAATTACATTTATGATTTGAAATAGTATGCACTTTTATGGCAAATGAGTATTCGTAGGTAGATCAATATCGAATGTCCAATCTCTGATTGCGCAGGAAGCAAATATACAACCTGGAATATTTAGGGAACAATAGCGATGATACTTGAATGATTATATAGCTGGATACACTAGGGGAAGGTTCCGACTGCTTGTAGGACAGCTGGAGGGGGGTGGGGGTTAGAGAGTCACTGGCTGGATCCCGTCTGGCCGAGGGTATCTTGGGAGAGTCCACAGTTGTGCGACACGGTGCCCAACGATCCTCGATCCACAGATGAATGCAGTTGGACCCTCTGTGGCCGGCGTCCTCCGGTCCACGACGGAGAGACGTGAGGCGACCTCACTGTGCAGAGCGCCGTCTCACCTGTCGTCCTCTCCGGGGGGGGTATTTCCAACACACCGCAGTGTTGGCCTTTATCCATAGAATAATCAAAGTACTCAAAGCATAATCCAAGCCGGGGAAGGCTAGCCGTCGTCGGTAGAATAATCCAATATACAGGTCCACTCGCTCTTTGGCCTGGAGCTCCTCGGGTGCAGCTTCACGTGGGGTCAACCACCCTGGATAAGCGTCCAGCTGATGCCCGAAACGATGGGGGTGCTGATTACTATAGAACTCTTACCGCACGAGGCACTATATATGAATAGACTATTATTAGCTTAATAGAATACGTCCAACTCGACGATATAGTGCCAAATATGACTATTCAAATATTAATATACACGATGTCTCAATGCCGATACTGGGCCGAATTGGCCTTACTGCCCACACGTGGTTCGCGGGGAGGCTTTTGCGTCTGTCACTCTGTTGGAGGGTAATGAACTGGACTAAAAGAAAGCTCTACTTTAATAGCGCAGTATATATACGCACTATGAACAAATAGTACCATTAGTGGTGCGGTAGACATATTCCTACGCGGAACTAGTACTTGTCCATACATGTTGAGCGGTACGATTGAACCTGGTCTGAGGGGTATGGCGACCTGGCACCAAGGTCTCGTCCAATGGTAGAATGGAGACTATTATGGGATGTTCAGTAGACTAGAAGGGATATTCAATGCATATTGTACAAGGAATATACAAGGGATATCAGGGGATATACAAATACAATTAAATATATATATATAAATAAATATATATATTCGGTTTAATCTGATCCTTCAGAACAATATCTATTCTATTCACATATGCTTACCACATGTATCTATTGCTATGTCCGCCCATCACAATCATGCGAACTGTCTAACGCCTGTCCCGTCTCCTTGTCTCCCTGAGAGTGGCTGTCTCGTGGTGATGACCGGAGTAGCGGACGTCCCGTGATGATGACCGGGAGGATGTGACCCTCTCTGCGCCCAAAATAGATCCGCCATCAGCTCTATTTTAAAATATTTCAAAATGTTCAGTTGCTATTGCATGCACTTATCTGTGTTTCATTACGCATATGAGTGCATGTTTACCAACTGTTCGCCAGTTTTATTGCAACACTACTATCACCGACATCTAAGAAGGGAGATCCCCCCTTGAACGGCCCTTCTAAGGTTTCTCTCCTTGCATTTTCCCCTATTGCTAGGTGTTACGAAGGATCAGATTAAACCGAATATATATATTTATTTATTGATATATATTGCATAGTATTTGTATATCGTTTGATATCCCCTGTATATTCCTTGTACATATACACGGAATATCCCTTTAGCCCAGACCATAATAGTTCATTCTCCTATTGGACAGCGGTCCACCGGCGCCAGGGACCGGCCTCCGGAGCCAGGTTCAAAGTCACCGTCAAGATGTGTCTGGACATGCCCGGCCTTGCCAAGGGATACGCGACAGAAATGAGATTGGAACTAGTTTGTTCACCGTGCGTATAAATACGGCGCAGGTGAATATAGAAGCCCCTTACCTCCTTACCCTTAGTCCTTAGTATGTTACCGATAAGTTGAAGCCTCACCCACGATACAACGTGCAGTGAAGTATGGCCTGTTTGGCCTCAGAATAGAGCATTGAGACCGCGTGCGAATTAATAACTGAATTGTCAGAGTTTGGCGCTATACCGTCGAGTGCGACATGTTTCTATTAAGTCATTAATAGTCTATTTGTGTATAGTGTATCGTGCGGTTAAAGTTCTACAGTGACCATCATCTCCAACGCTTCTCGTATTAGCTAGAGTTCTTATCCAGGCTGGGCCGACCACATTTACCCCGCGAGGAGTCAAGTCGAGTCGGCGTCTCAGAGAGCCTGAGGCCGACTAGCTTTCTTCACTGTGGAGCTACAGTCTACAAGAGAACCAAGCTGTATTCGTCTGTGGATCAAGAGGCTACTGCACCGGCTTCTGTACCTGAAGTCTCCCTAGTCATCGTTGACCAGACGTCCTACTACCGACGGATCTTCTACCCCCCCCGCTGGCTTACAACCAGGGGAACCCTTTCCAGTGTCTCCCGCTATATTACTAGTGTACCATAGATATAATTCCCTAAGATTCAGGTTGTATAATTACCTCCTGCGTAACCAGAGAATGGACATTCATTATTGATTTGCCTACGCATATTCCTTTGCCTTACAAGTGCATTCAAAGAATAATGTAAAGTATCCTATGTACCTTTTGCTCCATTAAATATTTGATTAATACCTTTGACTGGAACCGATTTCATTGTGGGAAGTGTTCATCATATTCATATATCGTGTACTGTATGGCCAGTAATTAAAGTACATAAAGCGGTAGTGGTTTAATGATACCATACTTATCAATACAGTCAGGGAATTGTACCCCTCAGTTACAATTGGTCCTTCGAGCCGGAGGGTAACTAGTGTAATATTAATATAGTGGTATTAATATTGACATGGCCTATGATGAACACTCCACAAAACGGTTCTCCTAAAGTAGATCGCCCGCAGCGTAGACGGCAGACACCTCAGTACTTAGAGGATTACGTTGCCAGTATACTACCTAGCCTTCTACAGACGGTAAACGCGGAAAAAGTAGATAGTAAAATTATGTCCGACCCTATCGCCCAGGTTACCCCGCCAATAGAGGCCCTAGTGGGTTCTAATGTAACTGACCAAGCTCACGGTAGGGACCAGGAGGGACCTGACACGACTTTACCCCCCGCCAAGACCGAAGAAGTAGTCCCCGGAGAGCTCCAGGATAAAGACAGCTCTCCAGGGATGGAACTTTACCCGCTACAAGAAGAAGAGACCCCGGAGATGGATCTCCAGGACTCGCCACAGGAGAGCAGATCTCCAACGAGTACTGCCAGGAGCGGATCACCTCAACCAGCGTCTTCCCCCAGCGGGGCGGACAGGATGCTGGCACAGGCATTCCTCGCCAGCCTAGCAGCCTCTACAGAGCGCGATCGACTCCAAGCACAGATGCTTAGCGAGCGCGAACATTCTTCCATGGAAAGAGAACGCCTTCAAGCGCAGCAACGGAGCGACGAAGATCGTATACGTCTAGAGATTAGACGCCTTCAGACGGAAGAGAATATGGTAAGAGACCGGGCCGAAGCAGAGTGCGCCGCCGCCGAAGCCCAGCGCGCCGCTGCCGGTGCCCAAAGAGAAGCCGAGCGCGACCGATTACAAGCGCAGATAATGGAGCAGCTGATCGCCAGGGCGACACCCCCTCCCTCCGCACGGGGTTCCAGGGCCTCGTCAAGACACGGGTCAAGGGCACCCTCCCCTACCCGATCAAACGACCCTGAGCCCGACCACCAGAGAGAGCCTATACCCCCCTCCGAACTCCTTCCCCGACCGGTCCACGCGAGGACCAGCTACAAGGAAGAAACGGTCTACACCGCGGAGAGGCTAAATAGACGACTACAGGATCTAGAGGACCTGCCAGAGCAAGAAGAAGAGGGAGAGGAGGAGAGTCAAGCCCGACAGCAGCACAGAACTCCACAGGACCAGGAGGTCCAGTACAGCCCAGGCTCTACCCCCGCGGCTCTGCGCTACAGACCCCCGACTCAATTCACGGGTGAGCTTGACGCACGACCAGCCCCGAGGAATAGCACCTGGATATGCGGGCCATGGTACCCAGCAGGTACCAGCCCACCAAGAGGCGTAAGAGGAGACTCGCCTAGGAGGCCTCTCTTCCAACGCTCACCGATGTGCCAGCCATCCATGGCATCATACATTGGCACACCGACGTTTCCGGACTTCACCCACGAGAACAGAGCACAGTACACGGAGCTACGAATGTGCTTAGAGACAATGATGTCCGATGTAACTGACGAACCGTACAAGTATGCTATCCTACTGAAGCACCTCAAGGTGCCCCGAGCGCACAATATAGCGCTGGCCTATGCCACCTCTACTACCCCATACACAGCGGCTCTAGCAGCACTTGACCAAAGATATGGACGCATATGGGATTACGTAATACAAGAGATAAGGCATATTGACCGTCTACCCCCAGCCACAGACAATCGCTCACTAGATGACCTGTCTATCAAGGTACAATCCCTGGTAGGGATGCTGGGGGCGCAAAGAGAAAAGGGTATGCACGAACTGTACGCGAACTCTAATGTCGAGAGGATTTTAGAGAAGCTTCCGCCCGCCCGACAAGAGCGCTTCAGGCGGCAAAGAGACCACCGTGATCCTAACGGTCCTGAGCCATCCCTCCTAGACCTAGCCGACTTCCTGGCGAGAGAAGTCAACAGCCTACGGTTGGATACGTTCATGCGGAGCACCCCAAGCTCCAGAGAGGGACCTAGGAGAGCAAACGATGGCAGAAGATTGGTGACCGTCATGCACCAATCAGAATCAGTACCGAGCAGCAAGAACCACAGTACCCCCTCGATGAAAGAGAAGTGGAAGATGGTGTGCCCGTACTGCGAAAAGGAACACTGGTTGTCACAATGTGACACGTTCAAGAAGATGACCGCCGACGAGGTGGGTCAATGGATAAAGTCCAACCGACGCTGTTACCGATGTGCGCGCAGTCACATGGCAGCCGACTGCCGCTTAAAGAAGAGGTGTAGTCGGTGTGACGGAGCCCACCTAGATGTACTACACGACAGTAACAGAAGAAAGCCTGCACCCTCAAGCAGCACAAAGGCAAGTGTTATGTACATTGACCCCGCCAGCAGCGGGGGCGCCCGAGTGCTCTTAAAGGTGGTCCGCGTAACACTGAGTTACCAAGACAAGGTCATGGACACTTACGCCGTCCTTGACGACGGGTCAGAGAAGACCCTTCTCCTCGCGTCCGCTGCGGCCCAGCTGGGGCTGCGGGGGAGCGAAAACCAGATGACGATTCGGACAATAAGAAGAGATCTAAAGACGATAAAGGGCGAGAATGTCTCCTTCACTATCGCAGCAAGCGGGCAGCCAGAGAGACGGTATAGGATTACTAATGCTTTCACCAGCCAAGAAATAGGCCTGTCGCAGTACACCTACCCCATCGCCAAGCTGATGGATAAATATGTGCACCTGCGTCAACTACCTATACCGCTCATAGACGGTGCCACCCCGACCCTGCTGATAGGCTCCGACCATGCAGACCTCATAGTCCCGATAGACCGGGTCCACACAGGGCCCAGAGGCTGTCCTGCAGCAGTCGAGACCCGCCTAGGATGGACATTACAAGGCCCCCTCGCTAAGTCTCTTAACCGAACAGCAGCCACTAGCTGCCTCCACTCCAGAGTGACAGAAGAAGACACCACCCTCCTACAGCATGTCGAGAGGCTATGGACACTAGAGACAATGCCCTTTAAGAATGAAAAGAAAGACATTCGTTCCAAGGAAGACATTTACGCTATAGCCCTCCTCGAGCAAGGGACAAAGAGAGTCAAAGTCAACGGAGTGATGAGATACGCAACTCCACTCCTGAGGCGAGAGGGTATGCCCACCTTCCGCCCCAAAAGAAGCGACGGAGCGGTATCTATTGAACACAGAGCGGCGCCTAGCCAGAGACCCCGCTCAAGAGACTGTGTACCGCGCTGAGATTAACAAGCTAATCACAGCGGGACACATAAAGAAAATTGACATTAAAGAGGCCGATCAGACGACCGAATCATGGTACGTGCCGCACCACAAAGTCCACCACAACGGCAAGGATCGTATTGTGTTCAACTGCAGCTACCAGATCGGATCACAAAATCTGAATAAAGAGCTCTTGCCCGGCCCAACACTCGGCCCCTCTCTACTAGGCGTGTTACTACGTTTCCGCCAAGACAAGGTGGCCATCAGCGGCGACATCAAAGGGATGTTCCTGCAGGTGAGACTAGTGGAGGAGGACAAGCCCCTGCTGCGGTTCCTATGGAGAGAGAGGATCGGGGATGAGCAACCAGCCATCTATCAATGGGAAGTCCTCCCTTTCGGAACCACATGCAGCCCATGCTGTGCTACGTTTGCACTGCAAAAACACGTCGCAGAGGACCCAGCAGCTGATGAAGAGGTCCGAAAAAGTGTAGAAAATAGTTTCTACGTGGACAACTGTCTGCAAAGCGTCTCGACGCCAGAAGAAGCCGAGGCCCTTCTACTCAAGCTCCGCGCCTCCCTGATCAAAGGCGGCTTTGATCTCAGGCAGTGGGCCAGCAGCGACCCGCAAGTATTGCGCAGCCTCTCCCCCGAGGACAAGGCAGCAAGCAGCGAGACCTGGATGGCGACCATCCCAGGAGAAGCCCAAGAAATTACATTAGGACTAGTCTGGCGCTTCAAAACAGACTCGCTCCATTATAAACACACACCCCTGACCAAGGAGCAGGGAAGGTCGACTGCACTACCGACCACCAGACGGAGTGTATACAGAACACTCGCCAGACAATATGACCTGTTGGGATGTATTCTACCTTACACCACCAGGGCAAAGATGATTGTAAGAGCGTTATGGGACAAGGACCAGGGCTGGGACGACCCCATACCCGAACACCTTGCATCCACATGGAGAGAGTGGGAGACGGAACTCAGCTCACTCCCAGGTGTAAACATACGCCGCAGCTACTTCCCACCCACAGTGAGGCCGGAGACGTGCCAGATGGACCTACACGTCTTCAGCGACGCCTCCGAAGTAGCCTACGGTTCGGTGGCCTACTTGCGTGCCCGAGAGGAGAGAGGAGAAATACATACTGCCTTCATCCTGGCCCGCTCAAGAATAGCCCCACGAAAGCAACAATCTATCCCGCGTCTAGAGCTCTGCGCAGCCCTAGCAGGAGCGCAACTCGCCACGTTAATCCAACGTGAACTCACCATTCCGGTGCAAAGAACAATCTTGTGGTCAGACTCCACGACAGTACTCACATGGATCCGGTCTGATTCGTGCAGATACAAGGTCTTCGTGGGAGTCAGAGTCAGAGATTCAAGATTTAACAGAAGTAGCAAGCTGGAGGTATGTGGACACAAAACACAACCCAGCTGACGTCATCACCCGGGGAATGTCCCTGGATGACCTCACCCGTCACAACCTATACAGTGACGGGCCAGAGTTCCTCAAGCTCCCGGAAGAAGAGTGGCCTACACCCACCCCACGGGAAGCGAGTAAAGAGGCAGAAAACAAGAAATCTATGTTCTGTGGATTGAACACACTCGTCTCCACAGACCCCGACATAGACGATTGCCTCACTCTAGAGAGTGCGCAGCTAAAGACATTCCTGTGGCACCACCCAGAGGTTCAGCTCACTACTGACATTACTGCAGCTGACTACGAAGAAGCGGAACTTCTTCTACTACAACGAGCCCAAAGAGACTCGTTCCCCGATGAGCTAGACTGTCTACAGGGAGCAAAGCCCGTCCCATCAGACAGCAGACTGCTCCACCTAGCCCCCGAGAGCGACGCCCATGGTCTCATCAGAGTGGGTGGTCGTCTGCGGAGAGCTCCAGACTTACCGGATGACGTCAAGTACCCGATAGTCTTAAACAGCCGACACAAGGTCACAGAGCTGATCATAAAGAAATACGACGAGGATGTGCATCACGCCGGGGCAGAGAGAGTCTTCGCGGAGATCAGACGTCGTTATTGGATACTGCAAGGGAGAGAAGCAGTGCGGCGCTTCCAGCGAACCTGTCTAGACTGTCGTAAGTGGCGAGCGCAGCCCAGTATACCTCCGACTCGGCGACAAGCCTTTTCACTCCACCGGTATGGACTGTTTCGGCCCGCTGTATATAAAGAAAGGAAGAGGAACCGAGAAGCGGTGGGGTATTGTATTCAAATGCATGACCACCCGAGCGATGCATATAGAACTCCTTCCAACCATGAGCACAGACTCATTCCTTATGGCCTTCCGAAGATTCACATCGCGGAAAGGTAAACCGTCTATATTGTTGTCTGATCACGGGACAAACTTCAAAGGCGGAGAAAGAGAGCTGAGAGAGAGCTTCCAAGCTATGGGCCCAGAACTTAAGACCCACCTCGCTCCATACCAGATTGACTTCCAGTTTAATCCCCCGAACGCACCTCACTTCGGTGGAACCTGGGAACGAGAAGTACGTTCAATAAAGACAGCCCTGTACGCCGTGCTTGGGGCCCAGACCGTGGCGGAAGAAGTCCTAATGACAGTCCTCACGGAGATCGAGGGAGTATTGAACTCAAAGCCCCTCGGTTACGTCTCAAGTGATGTAGCAGATGTCGACCCAGTCACCCCCAACACACTCTTGATGGTGCGGCTGGACCCCGCGCTACCACAGACAATGTACAGGCCTGAAGAAGCGAACGGCCGAAGAATGTGGAGGTACAGTCAAGTATTGGCTGACAAGTTTTGGAACAGCTTCCTACTCCACTACCTACCGTCTCTACAGACCCGCCAGACATGGGTGAAAGAGAGAGACAATTTGACAGAAGGAACAGTCGTCATGATTATCGACCAGTCACTACCCCGAGCTATGTGGCCGGCTGGCCGCGTAAGCAAAGTGATCACCGGTGCCGACGGAAAGGTCCGAGCAGCCGAAGTGCTCGTCCAAGGGCGGACCTACACCCGACCCGTGGCGAGGCTAATAGAACTGCCAAGGCTCCCCGATACCATCGATGACGACCATGACCCCATGACTTTGTGAACTGACCGACCCCTCACAACAGACATTGAGTAGTGGACAGTGCGGTTAATCTGTCTCTGCTTAGCTAATTAGGTGGGACTAATTAGGGGGCGGCTGTTACGAAGGATCAGATTAAACTGAATATATATATTTATTTATTGATATATATTGCATAGTATTTGTATATCGTTTGATATCCCCTGTATATTCCTTGTACATATACACGGAATATCCCTTTAGCCCAGACCATAATAGTTCATTCTCCTATTGGACAGCGGTCCACCGGCGCCAGGGACCGGCCTCCGGAGCCAGGTTCAAAGTCACCGTCAAGATGTGTCTGGACATGCCCGGCCTTGCCCAGGGATACGCGACAGAAATGAGATTGGAACTAGTTTGTTCACCGTGCGTATAAATACGGCGCAGGTGAATATAGAAGCCCCTTACCTCCTTACCCTTAGTCCTTAGTATGTTACCGATAAGTTGAAGCCTCACCCACGATACAACGTGCGGTGAAGTATGGCCTGTTTGGCCTCAGAATAGAGCATTGAGACCGCGTGCGAATTAATAACTGAATTGTCAGAGTTTGGCGCTATACCGTCGAGTGCGACATGTTTCTATTAAGTCATTAATAGTCTATTTGTGTATAGTGTATCGTGCGGTTAAAGTTCTACAGTGACCATCATCTCCAACGCTTCTCGTATTAGCTAGAGTTCTTATCCAGGCTGGGCCGACCACATGGCGCTTTCACCCGAGGAGACCTAGACGAGAACCGTATGGACATGTACACTGGATTAATCTCCCCGACGACTACATAGCCCTTTGCGGCTGGAATATATTTGCTTTGGTCCTGTGATTTATGGAGCGGATAATCGCAGACGCCTGCACGTGTTGGATTTACCCCGCGAGGAGTCAAGTCGAGTCGGCGTCTCAGAGAGCCTGAGGCCGACTAGCTTTCTTCACTGTGGAGCTACAGTCTACAAGAGAACCAAGCTGTATTCGTCTGTGGATCAAGAGGCTACTGCACCGGCTTCTGTACCTGAAGTCTCCCTAGTCATCGTTGACCAGACGTCCTACTACCGACGGATCTTCTACCCCCCCCGCTGGCTTACAACCAGGGGAACCCTTTCCAGTGTCTCCCGCTATATTACTAGTGTACCATAGATATAATTCCCTAAGATTCAGGTTGTATAATTACCTCCTGCGTAACCAGAGAATGGACATTCATTATTGATTTGCCTACGCATATTCCTTTGCCTTACAAGTGCATTCAAAGAATAATGTAAAGTATCCTATGTACCTTTTGCTCCATTAAATACTTGATTAATACCTTTGACTGGAACCGATTTCATTGTGGGAAGTGTTCATCATATTCATATATCGTGTACTGTATGGCCAGTAATTAAAGTACATAAAGCGGTAGTGGTTTAATGATACCATACTTATCAATACAGTCAGGGAATTGTACCCCTCAGTTACACTAGGTTTTAGTGAGTTTTTCCTTACCTTCGCGTTTTACCTTTACATACCTTTACATATTTTGGACTTTATGGTGTTTTTGTTTTGTTCTTGATTTATTGTGATGTTTCTTCTTGACTTGTTTAAAGAAGACGTGTCCGGCCCATGGGGACATTAACGTGTGTTGTCAGGCCTTACAAATACATTTGATTTGGTCAACTAAGCTGATCCCAAAACAGTTTAACTAACCCTGGAGCCGCTCATATCAGAGCATTCTGAGATAGTTAATATGATGCTCCAGCTCAAACAGTCTCTCTCCCTCTGTCTGCATGTTAAAAATGTTAGCCAAAAATTACTCTATAAAACCGAACTGGATGAATTCTGCTATAAGCCATTCTCTCTCTCTCTTATGTGTGCGTGTGTGAGTGTTGTGTATTAGTGATTCTGCCTAAAGCCAGGACTCAACAGTGTGAATGTTTCACTCACATTTGCAACTAAGATAGATGTATGCAAACCAGAAAAGTTATTTAGGAGCACATGCGAGTAAAGATTATATCCTACAAGCTGACAGTTCAATGACCAATAAGTTCAATGTCAATTCTGTCATAATATACAGATTACAGAATACTAATAGAAGAGCCCAGTAGAAACCTCATAGTTAACCCCCCGGAATAAATAGTCTGCTCCTAAAGCATTTAAATTATAATTATAATATAATTAAGAAAAACAAATATACCAAGAGTCCCAGAAACAAGAGTCCCAGAAACAAGAGACCCAGAAACAAGAGTCCCAGAAACAAGAGTACCAGAAACAAGAGTACCAGAAACAAGAGTCCCAGAAACAGAGTCCCAGAAACAGAGTCCCAGAAACAGAGTCCCAGAAACAGAGTCCCAGAAACAAGAGACCCAGAAACAAGAGACCCAGAAACAGAGTACCAGAAACAGAGTACCAATCTCAAGACTTGAATGAACAATATAGACTTAAGACAATCTAGACTTCAGTTCAGTCTGGGGACAAAAACCACTGAGATGTAAAATCCATTTCTCTACATTAGAGAGATCCAACATCCTTCTTTATGATAATAATAGAATACTACATGCCTCTTGGTATTTTGTATTGGGGGGGGGGGATTCTCCCTTAACAATATAATATTTTAGCCTGGTATCCCACCTACCAGCCCAGTATCTCTGCTAGCAGTGCAGGTGCATCTCTAGCTCAGCCATTAAAAGCACAAAAGAGGAAGAGAGACGGGGAACTAGAGATATTTCTTTCCAACCGCTAACAGTTGCAGGAAATGACACCAATAAACTAACCAAGTCGGACAGACATGAGTTACTTCCTGAGATGTAAACATGTCAAATTGTAAAAAAGGAGGATCATAAATATTGGTTAAGATGATCCAGAGAGCAGTGGTGTTGGAAGAAGGTATACTGGGTAGTCACCTGTTGGCCAAAGTGCAAAAAACAGAACTCTTCATAATATTCACCTAAAAAACAGAACTTTTCATAATATTCACCTTAACACTTTGATTGCCAGCATGGGGTGGGCGATTTATCGCTTGAGTGCCAGCGCTTAAGTCAATGAGAGGGCGAGCACATTTGTGAACGCATAAACTATATCTTAAATTATGGCTATGTGTCTAATACGCCCGTCACTATCAATGACTTGCTTGCAGTCAACATGTACGAAACTGCTTGTTTTTTCATCTGTACATTTCCGTTTTATACCGTTTTGAATACGAGTATAGTTTTGGAAATTTCTAGAAAAAAATAAAAGATTCCGCAGGAATCGTTGTCATTTTCCGGCTGATTTATGATTCGTTTTCAAATAAACGCTAGATTATCGATAGTATATGTGTACTTATGCACGCTAGAGAAGCAGGCTGAAAAATCAATTATCTATGACCTGGTCGGCGCTAACGTCATACACGCACACACACAGACACGTTGTGAAATATGTGAAAACAACATCTGATTACCCCAAAACTGGTAAAATAGATCCTTACCTCAGATCAGATGTTCTGCAAAAAGATTATTCCAATTCCTGATCGCCATTCCAAATATCGATCGCATTTATTGATCCAACATTAGACCTCAAAACAGATAATCCACGCTGCTTTCGGTTGCCCCAATGAATGCAATAGTCTCCGGTTAAATGCCTGAGAAGTAAAATGTGGTAAACAAGAATACCCTGAAGACTCTGGCAGGAGCACTCATTCAAGGGTACTACGACTATTGTTACAAAGGATCAGATTAAACCGAATATATATATTTATTGATTGATATATATTGCATAATATTTGTATATCGTTTGATATCCCTTGTATATTCCTTGTACATATACACGGAATATCCCTTTAGCCTAGTACAGACCATAATATTTCATTCTCCTATTGGACAGCGGTCCACAGGCGCCAAGGCCATGCCTCCAAAGTCAGGTTCAAAGTCACCGCCGGGGACATGCCTGGACAAGAACGGTATTGCGCAAGGATATGAGACAGGAATAAAGCTGGTACTAGTTTATTCATCTAAGCGTATAAATACGGCGCAGGTGAATACAGAAGCACTTAGAGAGTTACCCAATAAGTTGAAGCCTCACCCACGATACGACGTGCGGTGCAGTATGGCCTGTTTGGCCCCAAATAGAGCATTGAGACCGCGTGCGAATTAATAACTGAAGTGTCAGAGTTTAACGCTGTACCGTCGAGTTCGACCTATTCTATTAAGTCAGTAATAGTCTATTCGTGTATAGTGTATCGTGCGGCTAAAGTTCTACAGTGACCAGCATCACCAACGTTTTCCTCGTATCAGCTAGAGTGCTTATCCAGGCTGGGCTGCTTATCATGGCGCTTTCACCCGAGGGGCCCTAGACGAGGATCGTGTGGATTATGTACACTGGATAACCTACCGACGATTGCATAGCCCTTTTCGGCTGGATTATATTTGCTTTTGGTCCTGTAATTAATGGAGCGGAGAATCGCCGACACCCACAAGTGTGTGGGATTTACCCTGTGAGGAGCCACGTCGAGCCCGTCCCTCAGAAGCCTGAGGCCGGCTAGCTTTCTTCCATGTGGAGCTACATGCTACGGAGAACAGCTGTATTCGTCTGTGGATCAAGATCTTATTGCACCGTCTCCTGTACTCTGAGTCTCCTTATCATCGTTGACCCAGACTCTACTACCGACAGATCCTCTACCCTTGCTGGCTTACAACCGGGGGGACCCTTCCAGTATCTCCCGCTATATTACTAGTGTACCATAGATATAATTCCCTAAGATTCAGGTTGTATGATTACCTCCTGCGTAATATGAGAATGGACATTCGTTATTGATTTGCCTACGCACATTCCTTTGCCTTATAAGCGCATTCAAAGTGAAGTAAAGTAAAGTATATTATGTACCTTTTGCTGCAATAAATACTTAAATACAGCTTTGTGTGGAACCGATTCATTGTGGGGAAGTGTTCATCATTAGATACCTGTGTACTGTATGGCCAGTAGGAATGTACATAAAGACGGTAGTGGTTTAATGATACCATACTTATCAATACAGTCAGGGAATTGTACCCCTCAGTTACAATTGGTCCTTCGAGCCGGAGGGTAATGTGGCAACCCCAAGCCACCCCTGGGCTTGGTGATTGATGGGCGCTATGTGGCGACCCAATGGCTGGGCGCTGCCCATGTTTGGGCGTCCGCTTCCGGACGCACCTGTCACTAAATACCCATCAGAGTGATTACCTGATTAGCGAATCACGGCGCGGTGCGCCTGTTGGAGAGGGGGGACTTAATGGAGCCGAGGAGCCTCCTCTCAGTCCCCCGTAGCAGCGCAAGGCAAAAGGCCACAGAGCGGAGACGCCGCCCGGCCGACAGCAAACCGTTATTATTTGACTAAGAAAATAAAGAGTATGATTTTGGGAACTGCAACCTGTCTGTGTGTTGTTTATTCTGCCACCCCTACACCTGGAATTGCCACAGTGGTGGAGAATGCGGGCATAGTCTACTGGCAATCAGGGGTGCAGAATAAACAACAATAGACTTTATCAGAATAGAATAAAAGAAATTAAAAAAAAATATATATATATATATATATAAATTTAATAACGGAAAAAGCATGGACGCGCTGGTGCAGCAGCTTGTACAGGCGAGCATGGAACAACAGACCCGGCACGAAGAGGCCCTGCACGAACAGAGGAAACAGACGGGGATGATCCACGCGGAGCTCCAGCGGATGGCCGCTCACCGGCAGGAGGAAGGGGCCGCCGGGACGCGGCCTAACCCCGGGCGCTTCATCCCCAAGCTGACGGAGCAGGAGGATATAGAAGCCTATCTCCTGGCGTTTGAGCGCACCGCCGGCCGGGAGGGCTGGCCCGAAGACGACTGGGGGGGGACTGCTGGCCCCCTTCCTGTCGGGTAATGCACAAAAGGCCTACCAGGACCTGCCACCGGAGCAAGCCGGGAACTACACTCGGCTAAAGCAGGAAATTCTGTCCCGGTACGGCCATAGTCTGCAGTCCCGCGCGCAGCGGTTCCATGACTGGGTGTATGACGCACAGGCCTCCCCGCGCTCCCAGATGCACGACCTGGTCCGCACAAGCCGAGCCTGGCTAATGACTGACCCCGGAGGGCCCACGGTTTTGGAACGGATTGTTATGGACCGCTTTGTCAGAGCCCTCCCCTATGACTCGAAGAAGCAGGCGAGTCAAGCGGACCCCCGCTCCGTGGAGCAGCTGGTGAATATTGTGGAGGCCCACCAGGTAACGCGGGAGTTACTCAAAGGGGGGCGAGGGGAAAAGCCAGAGCGGCCGAGAACAAGGAGGGGTCCCGACGAGCCCAGCCCAAGGGGCCAGGTAGGGAACGCAGGTGAGCCCGAACTACCCCGAAGAAGACCGCTGTTCGACCAGGACCAAAGACGCTGCTACGACTGCGGCGAGCCCGGGCACCTCTCGTGGAACTGCCCAGGCCGGGATGTGTCCATGCCATCGGCGGCAGCTTCAGACCCCCGCGGAAAGACGTGCAACTATGGCGCAGCCTGTTGGGCCCATAAGGAAACATCGGCGACACTTTTACCCGTGCGCGTCAACGACAAAGATGCCGTAGCGCTCCTGGACTCGGGTAGTGCCATAACGCTGGTACAGCCCCATTTGGCACACTGCGACGCAGAGGCTCCGCAAGTGTCAGTGTCCTGTGTGCACGGGGACACAAAGTTGTATCCTACAGCGCCGATCACCCTGACAACCACCAAGGGGGTCTGCTCGATGACAGCCGGCGTCATACCTAACCTGCCGGTAGCGCTGCTGATTGGTCGAGACTGCCCCCTGTATCGCCAGCTGTGCTCAGCCGTCATCTCCCCGCGCACCCCACCCTCTACGGGTAAACCGAGGAAGAAGAAAGGGTTACGTCAGCCGAAGGTGTGTGCTCTGAACGTAACGGGGAGTGAGACTGAGACGGCCTCAGATGTAGGTGACGACGCGCCGGAACCCCTGGATATACCGGGGTGTGAGACAGAGACGGCATCAGGTGTGGGTGACGACGCGCCAGCGCCCCAAGCGGGCCCCGAGACGGATAACAGTGACGAGGACCCCTTTGCGGAGTTCCCCCAGGCGGACGAGGTGGGGAGGGACCTGGCGGGTCAGTTCGGAACGGCCCAGCTGGAAGACCCAAACCTAACGCAGGCCCGGGCGAATATCAAGACCATAGATGGAAATCCCGTGGAGGGGGTGAGTAACCTGCCATATCCTCACTTTGCAATAAAAAGACAATTGCTGTACCAAGTTGTAAAAAAGAATGATGAGGTTAGGGATCTATTGCTGGTACCGAAGTTCTTTATTCCCACTGTACTCCAGCTGGCGCATTCACATATCCTCGGAGCGCACCTGGGCGTGGACAAAACCATGGAGCGCATAAGGGCGCGTTTCCATTGGCCGGGCATGAAGAGAGCGGTAGAGGACTATTGCCGGAGCTGCCCAGAGTGTCAACGCGCAGCACCAAAGGTACAATATAAAAGTCCTCTGATCCCGCTGCCCATCATTGAGACCCCATTCTCAAGAATTGCCCTCGACGTAGTGGGCCCTCTAGTTAAATCGTCCCGAGGCCACCAGTATATACTGGTAATCATAGATTATGCTACCCGTTACCCCGAAGCCATCCCGTTACGCACAGTGACGGCCAAAATTGTGGCACGGGAGCTCTTTCATTTGTTTAGTCGGGTGGGAATTGCCGACTCTATTCTCACGGATCAGGGCTCGTGCTTTATGTCGCGGGTCATGAAAGAAATGTGCAAACTAATGAAAGTGGAACAGCTACGAACCTCCATATACCATCCACAGACGGATGGACTGTGCGAGCGCTTTAACAAGACCCTGAAAAGCATGCTAAGGAAGGTGATGGAGAAGGATGGGAAGAATTGGGATCAGTTGTTGCCCTTTCTGATGTTCTCTGTGCGTGAGGTCCCACAGGCCTCCACTGGCTTCTCGCCATTTGAGCTGCTCTACGCCCGCAAGCCGCGGGGTCTCCTGGACATCGCAAAGGAGATTTGGGAGGAACAGCCGTCGCCCCACCGGTCTCTCATAGAGCATGTGCAGGTAATGAGAGACAGGATGAAGGCGCTCTGGCCAGTGGTGAGAGAACACATGCAACAGGCCCAAGACGCACAGAAGCGCATTTATGACCGGGGCGCACAGCCACGGGAGTTTAATGTGGGGGACCGAGTCCTAGTACTGGTACCGACAGCAGAGTGCAAATTCCTAGCCAAATGGCAGGGACCCTACGACATAATCGAGAAAGTGGGTCCCGTCAACTACAAGGTCCACCAGCCCGACCGTAGGAAGCATCGACAGTTATACCATGTTAACCTGTTGAAGAAATGGCATGCCCGGGATGTGTTGCTCTCGCCCCCCCCTCTTCCCCCTTTTGCGCAGCAGGTGGCAGAGGCGGCCGATGTTCCCATCGGGGAACAGTTGTCCCCGACCCAACGGCAGGAGCTTCGGGAGCTGGTCCAACAGAACCGGGACGTGTTCTCGGCCACGCCGGGCCGCACCACATTGGCCCAGCACCACATCATTACCAGCCCGGGAGACAAGGTAAAGCTGAAGCCCTATCGTATCCCAGAGGCAAAAAGAGAGGCAGTCAGAAGAGAAGTGCGGGTCATGCTGGAGATGGGAGTAATTGAGGAGTCTCATAGCGGGTGGTCCAGTCCTATTGTTTTAGTGCCAAAACCCGACTCAACAACCAGGTTCTGTAATGATTTCAGGAAGCTTAATGAAATTTCAAAGTTTGACGCCTATCCCATGCCTAGAGTGGATGAGCTCATTGACAGACTGGGCCTGGCCAGATTTATCACGACACTAGACCTAACGAAGGGTTATTGGCAAGTCCCTCTGGCCCCCGCCTCAAGGGAGAAGACGGCTTTCTCCACCCCAGATGGGCTGTTCCATTATAAAGTTCTCCCGTTTGGCCTGCATGGGGCGCCATCTACCTTTCAGAGGCTGATGGACAGAGTACTACGGCCCCATCGGGAGTATGCAGCCGCATATCTCGATGACATTATCATCCACTCGTCAGATTGGGACACCCACCTCCAAAAGGTGAGAGCGGTGTTGGGGGCCCTCCGGGAGGCGGGTCTCACCGCCAACCCAAAGAAATGCAGGCTGGGATTAGAAGAGGCAGAGTACCTGGGGTTCACAATAGGCCGGGGCAATGTGAAACCGCAGAAGAGGAAGATTGATGCAATAAGGGAGTGGCCTCGCCCTTTAACCAAGAAGCAGGTCAGGACATTTAATGGGCTAGCGAGCTATTATAGGAGGTTTATCCCTAACTTTGCTGCTCGCGCTGCTCCCCTCACAGATCTGACCCAGGCGCGGCGGCCGTTCACGGTGAAGTGGACACCGGAGGCGGAGGCGGCGTTCGAGGACCTCAAGACTGCCCTCTGTTCGGGACCGGTGCTGATCTCCCCGAACTTCGACAAGGAGATGACGGTACAAACAGACGCATCAGAGGTGGGACTGGGAGCGGTCCTCTCCCAGCAACTGGAGGGTGAGGAACATCCGATTTTATATGTGAGCAGGAAGCTGCTGCCACACGAGCGCAACTATTCTGCGGTGGAGCGCGAAGGTCTGGCAATTAAGTGGGCACTGGAGACGCTCCGCTATTATCTGCTGGGGAGGCGTTTCACGCTGGTGACGGATCACGCCCCCCTAGTCTGGATGGCCAAGACAAAGGGGACCAATGCCAGGGTGACTCGATGGTTTCTGGAGTAACAGTCATTTAACTTTTCTGTCATTCACAGGTCAGGGGTGGCGCATGGCAACGCAGACGCCCTCTCCAGGAAGGATGCCTGTTGGGCGTCGGACGCTCTTCCCCGACGGTCGGAGCTGGAGGGGGGGTACTGTGGCAACCCCAAGCCACCCCTGGGCTTGGTGATTGATGGGCGCTATGTGGCGACCCAATGGCTGGGCGCTGCCCATGTTTGGGCGTCCGCTTCCGGACGCACCTGTCACTAAATACCCATCAGAGTGATTACCTGATTAGCGAATCACGGCGCGGTGCGCCTGTTGGAGAGGGGGGACTTAATGGAGCCGAGGAGCCTCCTCTCAGTCCCCCGTAGCAGCGCAAGGCAAAAGGCCACAGAGCGGAGACGCCGCCCGGCCGACAGCAAACCGTTATTATTTGACTAAGAAAATAAAGAGTATGATTTTGGGAACTGCAACCTGTCTGTGTGTTGTTTATTCTGCCACCCCTACACCTGGAATTGCCACAGTAATTAGCGTAATATTAATATAGTGGTATTAATATTGACATGGCCAATGATGAACACTCCACAAACGGTTCTCCTAAAATAGATCGCCCGCAGCGTAGACGGCAGACACCTCAGTACTTAGAGGATTACGTTGCCAATATACTACCTAGCTTTCTACAGACGGTAAACGCGGAAAAAGTAGATAGTAAAATTATGTCCGACCCTATCGACCAGGATACCCCGCCAATAGAGACCCTAGTGGGTTCTAACTTAACTGACCAAGCTCACGGTGGGGACCAGGAGGGACCTGACATGACTTTACCCCCCGCCAAGACCGAAGAAGTAGTCCCCGGAGAGCTCCAGGATAAAGACAGCCCTCCAGGGATGGAACTCGACCCACTACAAGAAGGGACGAGCACCCCGGAGATGGATCTCCTCGACTCGCCACAGGAGAACGGATCTCCAACGAGTACTACCAGGAGCGGATCACCTCAACCAGCGTCTTCCCCCAGCGAGGAGGACAAGATGCTGGCACAGGCCTTCCTCGCCAGCCTGGCAGCCTCAACAGAGCGCGATCGACTCCAAACACAGACGCTTAGTGAGCGCGAACATTCTTCCATGGAAAGAGAACGCCTTCAAGCGCAGCAACGGAGTGACGAAGACCGTATACGTCTAGAGATTAGACACCTTCAGACGGAAGAGAATATGGGAAGAGACCGGGCCGAAGCCCAGCGCCGCCGCCGCCGAAGCCCAACGCGCCGCTGCCGGTGCCCAAAGAGAAGCAAAGCGCAACCTCGCTCTCACCAAGCGCGAAGCCGAGCGCGACCGATTACAAGCGCAGATAATGGAGCAGCTGATTACCAGGGCAACACCCCCTCCCTCCGCACGGGGCTCCAGGGCCTCGTCAAGACAAGGGTCAAGGGCACCCTCCCCTACCCGATCAAGCGACCCTGAGCCCGACCACCAGAGAGAGCCTATACCCCTCTCCGAACCCCTTCCCCAACCGGTCCAAGCGAGACCCAGCTACAGGGAAGAACCGGTCTATACCGCGGAGAGGCTAAATAGACGACTACAGGATCTAGATGACCTGCCAGAGGAAGAAGAAGAGGGAGAGGAGGAGAGTCAAGCCCAACAGCAGCACAGTACTCCACAGGACCAGGAGGTCCAGTACAGCCCAGGCTTCACCCCCGCGGCTCTGCGCTACAGACCCCCGACTCAATTCACGGGTGAGCTTGACGCACGACCAGCCCCGAGGAACAGCACCTGGGTACGCGGGCCATGGTACCCAGCAGGTACCAGCCCACCAAGACACGTAAGAGGAGACTCGCCTAGGAGGCCTCTCTTCCAACGCTCACCGATGTGCCAGCCATCCATGGCATCGTACATTGGCACACCGACGTTCCCGGACTTCACACACGAGAACAGAGCACAGTACACAGAGCTACGAATGTGCTTAGAGACAATGATGTCCGATGTAGCTGATGAACCGTACAAATATGCTATCCTACTAAAGCACCTCAAGGTGCCCCGAGCGCACAATATAGCGCTGGCATATGCCACCTCTACTACCCCATACACCGCGGCTCTAGCAGCACTCGACCAAAGATATGGACGCATATGGGACTACGTAATACAAGAGATAAGGCATATTGACCGCCTACCCCCAGCCACAGACAATCGCTCACTAGATGACCTGTCTATCAAGGTACAATCCCTGGTAGGGATGCTGGGGGCGCAAAAGGAAAAGGGTATGCACGAACTGTACGCAAACTCTAATGTCGAGAGGATTTTAGAGAAGCTTCCGCCCGCCCGACAAGAGCGCTTCAGGCGGCAAAGAGACCACCGTGATCCTAACGGTCCCGAGCTATCCCTCCGAGGCCTAGCCGACTTCCTAGCGAGAGAAGTCAACAGCCTACGGTTGGATACGTTCATGCGGAGCACACCAAGCTCCAGAGAGGGACCTAGGAGAGCAAACGATGGCCGCAGATTGGTGACCGTCATGCACCAATCAGAATCAGTACCGAGCAGCAAGAACCACAGTACCCCCTCGATGAAAGAGAAGTGGAAGATGGTGTGCCCGTACTGCGAAAAGGAACACTGGCTGTCACAATGTGACACGTTCAAGAAGATGACCGCCGAGGAGGTGAGTCAATGGATAAAGTCCAACCGACGCTGTTACCGATGTGCGCGCAGTCACATGGCAGCCGATTGCCGCTTAAAGAAGAGGTGTAGTCGGTGTGACGGAGCCCACTTAGACGTCCTACACGACAGTAACAGAAGAAAGCCTGCACCCTCAAGCAGCACAAAGGCAAGTGTTATGTACATTGACCCCGCCAGCAGCGGGGGCGCCCGGGTGCTCTTAAAGGTGGTCCGCGTAACATTGAGTTACCAAGACAAGGTCATGGACACTTACGCCGTCCTTGACGACGGGTCAGAGAAGACCCTTCTCCTCGCGTCCGCTGCGGCCCAGCTGGGGCTGCGGGGGAGCGAAGACCAGATGACGATTCGGACAATAAGAAGAGATCTAAAGACAATAAAGGGCAAGAATGTCTCCTTCACTATCGCAGCAAGCGGGCAGCCAGAGAGACGGTATAGGATCACTAACGCTTTCACCAGCCAAGACATAGGCCTGTCGCAGTACACCTACCCCATCGCCAAGCTGATGGATAAATATGTGCACCTGCGTCAACTACCTATACCGCTCATAGACGGTGCCACCCCGACCCTGCTGATAGGCTCCGACCATGCAGACCTCATCGTCCCGATGGACCGGGTCCACACAGGGCCCAGAGGCTGTCCTGCAGCAGTCGAGACCCGCCTAGGATGGACACTACAAGGCCCCCTCGCTAGGTCTCTTAACCGAACAGCAGCCACTAGCTGCCTCCACTCCAGAGTGACAGAAGAAGACACCACCCTCCTACAGCATGTCGAGAGGCTATGGACACTAGAGACAATGCCCTTCAAGAACGAAAAGAAAGACATTCGTTCCAAGGAAGACATTTACGCTATAGCCCTCCTCGAGCAGGGGACAAAGAGAGTCAAAGTCAACGGAGTGATGAGATACGCAACTCCACTCCTGAGGCGAGAGGGTATGCCTACCTTCCACGCCCCAAAAGAAGCGACGGAGCGGTATCTATTGAACACCGAGCGGCGCCTAGCCAGAGACCCCGCTCAAGAGACTGTGTACCGCGCTGAGATTGACAAGCTAATCACAGCGGGACACATAAAGAAAATTGACATTAAAGAGGCCGATCAGACGACCGAATCATGGTACGTGCCGCACCACAAAGTCCACCACAACGGCAAGGATCGTATTGTGTTCAACTGCAGCTACCAGATCGGATCACAAAATCTGAATAAAGAGCTCTTGCCCGGCCCAACACTCGGCCCCTCTCTACTAGGCGTGTTACTACGTTTCCGCCAAGACAAGGTGGCCATCAGCGGCGACATCAAAGGGATGTTCCTGCAGGTGAGACTAGTGGAGGAGGACAAGCCCCTGCTGCGGTTCCTATGGAGAGAGAGGATCGGGGACGAGCAACCAGCCATCTATCAATGGGAAGTCCTCCCTTTCGGAACCACATGCAGCCCATGCTGTGCTACGTTTGCACTGCAAAAACACGTCGCAGAGGACCCAGCAGCTGATGAAGAGGTCCGACAAAGTGTAGGAAATAGTTTCTACGTGGACAACTGTCTGCAAAGCGTCTCGACGCCAGAAGAAGCCGAGGCCCTTCTACTCAAGCTCCGCGCCTCCCTGATCAAAGGCGGCTTTGATCTCAGGCAGTGGGCCAGCAGCGACCCTCAAGTATTGCGCAGCCTCTCCCCCGAGGACAAGGCAGCAAGCAGCGAGACCTGGATGGCGACCATCCCAGGAGAAGCCCAAGAAATGACATTAGGACTAGTCTGGCGCTTCAAAACAGACTCGCTCCATTATAAACACACACCCCTGACCAAGGAGCAGGGAAGGTCGACTGCACTACCGACCACAAGACGGAGTGTATACAGAACACTCGCCAGACAATATGACCCGTTGGGATGTATTCTACCTTACACCACCAGGGCAAAGATGATTGTAAGAGCGTTATGGGACAAGGACCAGGGCTGGGACGACCCCATACCCGAACACCTTGCCTCCACATGGAGAGAGTGGGAGACAGAACTCAGCTCACTCCCAGGTGTCAACATACGCCGCAGCTACTTCCCACCCACAGTGAGGCCGGAGACGTGCCAGATGGACCTGCACGTCTTCAGCGACGCCTCCGAAGTAGCCTACGGTTCGGTGGCCTACTTGCGTGCCCGAGAGGAGGGAGGAGAAATACATACTGCTTTCATCCTGGCTCGCTCAAGAATAGCCCCACGCAAGCAACAATCTATCCCGCGTCTAGAGCTCTGCGCAGCCCTAGCAGGAGCGCAACTCGCCACGTTAATCCAACGTGAACTCACCATCCCGGTGCAAAGAACAATCTTGTGGTCAGACTCCACGACAGTACTGACATGGATCCGGTCTGATTCGTGTAGATACAAGGTCTTCGTGGGAGTCAGAGTCACAGAGATCCAAGATTTAACAGAAGCAGCAAGCTGGAGGTATGTGGACACAAAACACAACCCAGCTGACGTCATCACCCGGGGAATGTCCCTGGATGACCTCACCCGTCACAACCTATACAGTGACGGGCCAGAGTTCCTCAAGCTCCCGGAAGAAGAGTGGCCTACACCCACCCCACGGGAAGCGAGTAAAGAGGAGGCAGAGAACAAGAAATCTATGTTCTGTGGATTGACCACACTCGTCTCCACAGACCCCGACATAGACGATTGCCTCACCCTTGAGAGTGCGCAGCTAAAGACATTCCTGTGGCACCACCCAGAGGTTCAGCTCACTACTGACATTACTGCAGCTAACTACGAAGAAGCAGAACTTCTTCTCCTACAACGAGCCCAGAGAGACTTGTTTCCCGATGAGCTAGACTGTCTACAGGGAGCAAAGCCCGTCCCGTCAGACAGCAGATTGCTCCACCTAGCCCCCGAGAGCGACGCCCATGGTCTCATCAGAGTGGGTGGTCGTCTGCGGAGAGCTCCAGACTTACCGGATGACGTCAAGTACCCGATAGTCTTAAACAGCCGACACAAGGTCACAGAGCTGATCATAAAGAAATACAACGAGGATGTGCATCACGCCGGGGCAGAGAGAGTCTTCGCGGAGATCAGACGTCGTTATTGGATACTGCAAGGGAGAGAAGCAGTGCGGCGCTTCCAGCGGACTTGTCTAGACTGCCGTAAATGGCGAGCGCAGCCCAGTATACCCCGGATGGCTGACCTACCTCCCTGTCGCCTCCGACTCGGCGACAAGCCTTTTCACTCCACCGGTATGGACTGTTTCGGCCCGCTGTATGTAAAGAAAGGAAGAGGGACCGAGAAGCGGTGGGGTATTATATTCAAATGCATGACCACCCGAGCGATGCATATAGAACTCCTTCCAACCATGAGCACAGACTCATTCCTTATGGCCTTCCGAAGATTCACAGCGCGGAAAGGCAAACCGTCTATACTATTGTCTGATCACGGGACAAACTTCAAAGGCGGAGAAAGAGAGCTGAGAGAGAGCTTCCAAGCTATGGGCCCAGAGCTTAAGACCCACCTCGCTCCATCCCAGATTGATTTCCAGTTTAATCCCCCGAATGCACCTCACTTCGGTGGAACTTGGGAACGAGAAGTACGTTCAATAAAGACAGCCCTGTACGCCGTGCTTGGGGCCCAGACCGTGGCGGAAGAAGTCCTAATGACAGTCCTCACGGAGATCGAGGGAGTATTGAACTCAAAGCCCCTCGGTTACGTCTCAAGTGATGTAGCAGATGTCGACCCAGTCACCCCCAACACCCTCTTGATGGGGCGGCTGGACCCCGCGCTACCACAGACAGTGTACAGGCCTGAAGAAGCGAACGGCCGAAGAATGTGGAGGTACAGTCAAGTATTGGCTGACCAGTTTTGGAACAGCTTCCTACTCCACTATCTACCGTCTCTACAGACCCGCCAGAAATGGGTGAAAGAGAGAGACAATTTGACAGAAGGAACAGTCGTCATGATTATCGACCAGTCACTACCCCGAGCTATGTGGCCGGCTGGCCGCGTAAGCAAAGTGATCACCGGTGCCGACGGAAAGGTCCGAGCAGCCGAAGTGCTCGTCCAAGGGCGGATCTACACCCGACCCGTGGCGAGGCTAATAGAGTTGCCAAGGCTCCCCGATACTATTGATGACGACCATGACCCCATGACTTTGTGAACTGCCCTACCCCTCACAACAGACATTGAGTAGTGGACAGTGCGGTTAATCTGTCTCTGCTTAGCTAATTAGGTGGGACTAATTAGGAGGCGGCTGTTACAAAGGATCAGATTAAACCGAATATATATATTTATTGATTGATATATATTGCATAATATTTGTATATCGTTTGATATCCCTTGTATATTCCTTGTACATATACACGGAATATCCCTTTAGCCTAGTACAGACCATAATATTTCATTCTCCTATTGGACAGCGGTCCACAGGCGCCAAGGCCATGCCTCCAAAGTCAGGTTCAAAGTCACCGCCGGGGACATGCCTGGACAAGAACGGTATTGCGCAAGGATATGAGACAGGAATAAAGCTGGTACTAGTTTATTCATCTAAGCGTATAAATACGGCGCAGGTGAATACAGAAGCACTTAGAGAGTTACCCAATAAGTTGAAGCCTCACCTACGATACGACGTGCGGTGCAGTATGGCCTGTTTGGCCCCAAATAGAGCATTGAGACCGCGTGCGAATTAATAACTGAAGTGTCAGAGTTTAACGCTGTACCGTCGAGTTCGACCTATTCTATTAAGTCAGTAATAGTCTATTCGTGTATAGTGTATCGTGCGGCTAAAGTTCTACAGTGACCAGCATCACCAACGTTTTCCTCGTATCAGCTAGAGTGCTTATCCAGGCTGGGCTGCTTATCATGGCGCTTTCACCCGAGGGGCCCTAGACGAGGATCGTGTGGATTATGTACACTGGATAACCTACCGACGATTGCATAGCCCTTTTCGGCTGGATTATATTTGCTTTTGGTCCTGTAATTAATGGAGCGGAGAATCGCCGACACCCACAAGTGTGTGGGATTTACCCTGTGAGGAGCCACGTCGAGCCCGTCCCTCAGAAGCCTGAGGCCGGCTAGCTTTCTTCCATGTGGAGCTACATGCTACGGAGAACAGCTGTATTCGTCTGTGGATCAAGATCTTATTGCACCGTCTCCTGTACTCGGAGTCTCCTTATCATCGTTGACCCAGACTCTACTACCGACAGATCCTCTACCCTTGCTGGCTTACAACCGGGGGGACCCTTCCAGTATCTCCCGCTATATTACTAGTGTACCATAGACAAGCTCAACAAGCTGGTGAGGAAGGCTAGCTCCGTGGTGGGAGTCGAGCTACCTAGACTTGAGGTGATGGTAGAGAGGGGGATGATAAGGAAGCTGGATGCCATCATGGAGAACCCCTACCACCCCCTCTACGACGAGCTAGTCAAGATGAGAAGCTCGTTCAGCCACAGACTCATCCCCCCCCGACACTCAACTAACCGCCTCGGACAGTCCTTCATACCAGCGGCCATCAGGCTCCACAACAGTGGGCAGCGACTAGCAGCCTCCAGGCCCCACAACAGGGGACAGCGACTGCTACCAGACATTGACCTGGGACTTATAGGAACCCAAGGGGGACAAAGTAGACTACCCTGGTACTTTGATTAATGTATACTCAGTAGATAGTAAATTATTATAACACTACCTCTTGCATACTGCACCTCATGTGACACTGTGAATAATGTGAATATTCCTCAGCTAGTCAGATAGTAAATTATATTGACCATATTGATCAAATTGTTTACACTGCCTGTGTTGTCTTTTACTACCTGTATACTGTGTTGTTTTACTACCTGTACCCCTCCCCCCCTCCCCCCCATGCTGCTATGATGCCTGAATTTCCCCAAGGGGATCAATAAAGGAATATCTTATTCCCTAAGATTCAGGTTGTATGATTACCTCCTGCGTAATATGAGAATGGACATTCGTTATTGATTTGCCTACGCACATTCCTTTGCCTTATAAGCGCATTCAAAGTGAAGTAAAGTAAAGTATATTATGTACCTTTTGCTGCAATAAATACTTAAATACAGCTTTGTGTGGAACCGATTCATTGTGGGGAAGTGTTCATCATTAGATACCTGTGTACTGTATGGCCAGTAGGAATGTACATAAAGACGGTAGTGGTTTAATGATACCATACTTATCAATACAGTCAGGGAATTGTACCCCTCAGTTACAACTATGCTTGCACCTCATGGTACCAAAGCACCTCAAAGGCACTAAAAACAAAATTACAAACATCTCAAAACAAACTGGTCAGACTACTGCTTGACCTTACTCCTAGAACCCACCTCACCCCTGCCCACTTTGACAACCTAGGATGGCTTAGAGTATACGACAGAGTACAGAAACTTGCAATGGGCCTGGTCTACAAGATACACTACACGACCAAGGTACCCATGTACATCAAAATACTTCCCAAAGGTCAGTGAATACCACGATCACAACACAAGAGGGAGCTCCACAAATCATGTTAAACCCAGATTCGGCTCAAACAAGGGACTAAACACGTTTCGCAATTATGCCACGTCAATGTGGAACGCCCTACCCAAAGCTGTAAAGGAATGAGAATCACTACCCACTTTCAAAACCACTCTCAAAGAACACCTACGGGGGACTGCAATTAGAAACTGGCCCCTGTAAATGTACAGTAAATTACCAAGTATGGTTGTCAATATTCCAATTTACAGTTTTGCTTGTACAGTATCAAGTAACTCGCTACCGCCGTGCATCAATATACGCTGTGCATCAATATACTGCTACCACCTGAGCTTGTCGGTGGCTTTGAACACTAGTGGGGCAAAAAAAACATTGAAGCTCATAGTTTTTCATTGTTCAATAGTGGATATATGTTGCAGAACATGCCTGTTAATTACCTTTTAAATATCTGTTATGTGGTTAGGGTATGTGTATGTTTTTTTAAATAAATGCCCAGTCTTGTGCTGTGTCACCACCTGTCAATCTGTTCTGTTATTGGTCCATGATGGCAATAAGTTGATATAGACTTTATTCTGTCAACCTTGACAATGTATGGTTAATGCTATTGATGTAGACTCATCAAAGTATTTTTAAATGCTTTGTCTAATAAACTAGACTAAATATAGCCTATAGAACAGATTTTTACAGCCTAATCTAAAACAGATTTTTTACACATTGGTTCAAACATGATCACGGAAGGTGACAACCCTAACATGTCATGTTGTGTCACAACAGAATGAGTAGGTGAGTGTTAGGCCTACAGAAAGTGTAATCTATTGATTGACTTGCGCAACCTAGTCAATTCGGTAGAAGAGTCTGGTGGGCGAGATTATGCATGACCAGCCTGTGATCTAAAAACTCCTGCCTGTGGCTGAATAATGAAGCCCAAAGTCGCGTCACGCGCAAGAGCATATTACCTACTTATGCTGTGCTCAATATAAAAAATGTGCAGAGATAAGCAATAATGAAGTAGTGTTTTGAACATTTATGTTGTGTTGATGGAATCACGTTAATATAGAGATGAAAACAATACAATACGTTATTTCAATTGAAAAAATTTAACTAAGAGTGATTTGAACTTGTGACCATAGGCTCCACAGCCAGCTGACGAACAAGTTGAGCTACGCGAGCCGATGTCAAAACTGAGTGACTAATCCATGATTTACACTTGTGCCAATTGCGTGCGTTTGTCCCTAATCTTTAGTATTGGCATTAATAAATCAGATGTCATGCTAATATGTCATGTTCTACGATACCCATTTCAGCGTGCGTGTGTGCGAGGCTCGCTCTCGCATTATTATTTCTACGAGGCTCGCTCTCGCATTATTATTATTTCTACGCTGCTCATTATTATTATTACGCTCATCAAAACCCATTTCAGCGTTTATTATTATTTCTACGCTGCTCATTATTATTATTACGCTCATCAAAACCCATTTCAGCGTGCGTGTGTGCGAGGCTCGCTCTCGCATTATTATTATTATTATTACGCTCATCAAAACTAGCTTGTGGAATGTATAGAAGCATCCTGTAACCAGGAGATGGCCTACAAAAGGTAAACGACAGTAACCGTGTCAGTGTTGTATAGTGATGCAGAGCCCGGCCAAAGTAATCACCGGCCATCACTACAGCAATTATATGAGCGTCAGACTCATATAATGAATTCCACAGTATTCAAAAAGAAAATGACTCGAGTGTATGTGTGTGTGTGTGTGTGTGTGTGTGTGTGTGTGTGTGTGTGTGTGTGTGTGTGCGTGTGCGTGTGTGTGTGTCACCCCTACCGTGAGCTCATTCTGCAGACAGCCTGGTAAGACGACAAGGGCATATAGACCACAGCAGAGTTGTAACACAGCAGGAGAAAACGCAGCACCTCGAACCTGGAACAAGAATTCAGAGGTACACATAAATGATCTAAGTCTTATTGGAACCCAAGGAGGTCAATACACTACCTAAAGCATACTGCACCTAGTTACACTGAATACTGGAATATATATTTCATATTTCATTTAGTTAGATTTAGATTTAAATTATAATTATAACCAAATTGTTTACCCCATGCTCAGTATGCTCAGTATATTCTTACTGTATTTATTTCTGTATACATCATTTCATTTCATTTTATCCTATTTTATTTTACTCTACTCTTATCCTAGGCAACTTGATTTGATTTGTGTTATTATTCTAATTTGTGACCTGTCCTGTCTAAATGTTTAAATGTTGAGCGATTTGCAGTGTCTAATTTCCCACGGGATAATAAAAGTATTTCTATTCTATTCTATTCTATTCTATTCTATTCTATTCTATTCTATTCTAAACACACAGCACCTCGAACAACACACATAAACACACAGCACCTCGAACCTGGAACAACAAGGTACGCAGTCAGACAGGCTCATTTCTCTCTTTAAAAGAGAGTGGGCAGTCCACTACCTATTGTACCTTCTCCCCATCTAGACAGTATGAAGGTGGGATACAGAACAGTGATGTATTTCCTGACCTGCTCCAGAGTCCTGCAGCGATAGGACTATTAATAGAGCGCTCCTAGCTTCGTCTGTGGTTCATTCAGGCTGTGGTCCCACGAATGGACGTGGCTTACGTAGATAGATTTGTCAGGACCCACAGAATCCAGGGGAAAATATATATTGTTTCTCAGGAGTTTCTGTTAAAAAGTTGCAGGCCAAAACGTAAGGTTTGTTGTTATAGCGCCACCATCTGGTCAAATGGCACCAAATTCGACACTGCACTCCCCTGGATTGTCAGCAATACATGCACCGAGCTCAAAGTCGATCGGATAACCGGTTGTGATATGCGCGCCACAGTGGCCACAGACAGACACGTGTGAAGTTAATCGGATGAACGGTTCTCGAGATATATGCACAGACCAAAACATGAAGTTTGTTGTTATATCGCAACCGCAGAGACACACAAAAAGACATGCAGAGATTCCCTCCTTTATAGTTAGAAGATGTAATTATTTTCTTTTTAAATCGAGCGATGATCTTTCTTTGCAGAATGAACAGCATTGCATAACCTACTGCACTTTTTTCTTTATCTACACACGATATGTCATCTATTCCAAGCGCTTTCCGACACTATCGCTTTTGTCGACGTGTGTCCCAATTATTAGTGGCGGCGTTAACGTCCAACGTTCCGAGACAATTATCTGTAATTGCTTCAGCAATCATTAGATCTGTGAACTGTTAAAAACAGTTCGCTGAGCAGACTGCTTGCCTCGGCACCTTCCCTCCTCCAGGGGTCCAGGGTGTGGAGGACGGTATACACCCTGCTAGGGGTGGACGGTATAAACGGTATACGGTATAAACGGTATGAATTTGCGCTATGGTATGGATTTTCACTATACCTTGTGACCGGTAGACTAGAGCAGCTAGTCACAGCAGTAGCAATGACGTTAACGTTACTTGGCGATTCACTCAACGTTTGCATAGTGTTTAATTGTACTGAGTTTTTCTCCACTTGCTAACTATCAGTAGCTAGCCAGCTAGATAACGTTAGACAATGCCTCATGTATTAAACTAAAGTGAATAGTTGACTGGGTCATTTTAAACAGTAACGTTAGCTAGGGAGCTAACGTTAGCTCACGGAACAACGATCGCTAGTTAGCCAACGATAGACAACAACTGCGAAAACGAATGCCAAACTGATGATATCAGTAGCTAGATAACATTAGACAACGCCTCATGCATTAAACTAAAGTGAATAGTTGACTGGGTCATTTTGTTTAATGCTTGTTATGTTGAAAGAGCTGCACTCGACTCGACTCTTGCCGGAGCATTTGTTGACATGGGTCTGTGAGGCAGAGGGGGAGGGGCAAGGCGTGCAGCAGCAGCTGTGTGTGCCTCAGAGAAGACAGCAAGCTAGAACTCCGCTGATAATTGGATCATGTTTTTCGAGCGTGTCATCGATCTGCGAAAATAAAGCATTATCGGAATTCACCGATCTCATATTTATACTGAATATCGGCCGATACCGATCGGGGCATCCCTAGTAATAGCTGCCATACCAGTGGTTTACCCCTTCAGAAGCATTTATATAGACATTTTAAGATAAATGAATATACCGTGATATATACCGTTACCGTCTACGCTTCAAATTATACCGTGATATAAATTTTAGGCCATACCATCCAGCCAGGTGTCCAGGGCGTGGAGGACGGTATACACCCTGCCTCAGCCAGGGGTCCAGGGCGTGGAGGACGGTATACACCCTGCCTCAGCCAGGGGTCCAGGGCGTGGAGGGCGGTATACACCCTGCCTCAGCCAGGGGTCCAGGGCGTGGAGGACGGTATACACCCTGCCTCAGCCAGGGGTCCAGGGCGTGGAGGACGGTATACACCCTGCCTCAGCCAGGGGTCCAGGGCGTGGAGGACGGTATACACCCTGCCTCATAGGCTGCAGTATAATCATCCTTCCATTGTAACTGCTCAGCCTGTCATCGGCACAGAGTTACGCAACAACACTGCAGCCTTTCAACTGCTGTGATACGGCCCATATGCAGGCACGTTGGAACTTTAAATCGGTAGGGGGTGTGCGGCCTTTGAGATTTTTTATTTTTTATTTTTGCGCAGTGGAGAAAAACAGAGTCGGGACACATTTCCTTTAGTCTAGCCTGTACCCCCCAGACATGTTGCTGGCCCCGTCAAAACAGTATCCTATCAGCCTCTCCATGGGCAGGTCGAGGCGTAAAATAATGTCAGCAAAAAAAACAGCGTCTCGGCTGTTGTGTCTGGGGCATTGTAAAAACCCCAAAAGAAGTTCTGAGCTTCAAGTTGTCATCGGCGAACTGTATATTACACGAGAATTGTTCTTTTCCAGTGACATCAGTGGTTCCGTCAGCGCTCAAGCCAAAGAATGGGCTTTTGGATGCTTTGCCTCTAATTTGTCGCTGAATATCATGGGCAAACAGCTGTAAGATTTCGTTTTGGATGTTGTTGGACATCCAGTTGTCTCTCTTTTGGAGCCAATTCTTCAACTCGGGATCAGACTCGGTGCGCACTCTTTCCATCATCAGCTGCCATAACACTCCATCCCTATTTGCATCACCCCTCAGTGGAAGCCCCTGGCGCCCGAGGAATCGTATGCAGCTGAACTGCAGCTCTAGCATTTTCCTCGTTGTCATTTGTTTTTTTGCAATCATTTCGGAAAGCAGTGCATTAATTGGCTTACTTTTCAGTGCTGCACATTTTTGACTCGCATCTGAATGAATGGAAGATTTCTCATGGTCCCGTAATTTCTCCATTGCTTTCCTCCAATTGGAAAAGCCTGTCTCCTTTATAAAGGCGCTCTCGCTCTTGGACACCAACTTTTTCACAATCGCTGAGGAATCGCTGGGGAACAGACTCAGTTAACTCTTCAATACCTGATGCTGAGGCTGAACCTGTCGTCTCTGTCACTCAATGACGTTTATCAGATTTAGTGGGACTGTCACTGGGACCGGCGGGACGTTTCGAAAAGAAATTTGATATTTTTCTTTTCTGCAAGTGAGACATTCTGTGCTAGCAAAGTCTGACTACTAGCTAAAATCGACTGACTGCGCAAGCACTGTATCACAGTAGCTCAGTGGTTCGTGGCGCGTGGGAAGGGCGGGAGACGGGAGGTGAATACAATTAGTTGTTTCACCTGCCATTCAATCAGTCTGTGACAGTCTGTCATCACTCGAAAATCTACTCTGCTGCAATCTTGTAGGTTTTACACGTATGATTGTGTATGTACAGTAGTGTAATGAATGAATGAAAACTTTATTTAACAGATTGGAGAATGGCTACAATACAGTACGGCTCAATACACACAATATTAAAATGGTGATAAATTAATATGGGCCGCACCCCCCCTTCCAACGTGCCTGCCCATATGGGTGACCTTTTGCGAGGTCAGCCGAGTGTGCGTCTGTGTGTGTTGCTCTCACATTGAGTCTTGAAAGAGGCAAAAAAAATCTCTTAACCCTCCCTTTCACTACCAGTCTGTAGTGTGGTAGTGAAAGGGTTAAGCTTCTGTAGTGTGGTTGTGAAAGGGTTAACACTTTGTCATGTGGCAGTGAAAGGGTTAAACTGCTGCTACTTTGTGTAGTGTGTATGTCTGCATGTTACGTGTTTTGGTTTCATTCGGTGTGTGTGTGTGTGTGTGTGCGTCTGCATGTGCGTGGTCATGGAGGACAGACTGGAGGCTCAGAGAGTAAAGGCTGTAATTGACTGTGTGCTGCAGAGGTAAGTGGAGAGGCTGTAAATCACAGGGTCAGAATGAGTGAGCATCTCCCAGAGGCCACAGGCTCACCTCATAAACACACACACACACACACACACAAATGGATTTCTAGATAAGCTATGAGGCCTGGCCCCGATGAAATCTATCTGCCGGATTTACAGTCGTGCTCTGTGCGCATCGTGAGCCCCGGGCCATTTGATATGTGCCAGCCTTTGGCGTGTTCATAAACCTGCTGTTATTGGCCTATCAGAGGACTGCAGGCCTATCAAAATAAAGGGACAAACTGCTTGCAGGATTTTGTAACATTTCAGCTGTGGTGGGTATCCAGGCAGTGTGGCTCCTACACACAGCTGTCCTAAAAGCATGCAGCTATGGTACAGTAGGTATCCAGGCAGTGTGGCTCCTCCTACACAGCTGTCCTAAAAGCATGCAGCTATGGTACAGTAGGTATCCAGGCAGTGTGGCTCCTCCTACACAGCTGTCCTAAAAGCATGCAGCTATGGTACAGTAGGTATCCAGGCAGTGTGGCTCCTCCTACACAGCTGTCCTAAAAGCATGCAGCTATGGTACAGTAGGTATCCAGGCAGTGTGGCTCCTCCTACACAGCTGTCCTAAAAGCATGCAGCTATGGTACAGTAGGTATCCAGGCAGTGTGGCTCCTCCTACACTGCTGTCCTAAAAGCATGCAGCTATGGTACAGTAGGTATCCAGGCAGTGTGGCTCCTCCTACACAGCTGTCCTAAAAGCATGCAGCTATGGTACAGTAGGTATCCAGGCAGTGTGGCTCCTCCTACACTGCTGTCCTAAAAGCATGCAGCTATGGTACAGTAGGTATCCAGGCAGTGTGGCTTCTCCACTAAGAGCAGGTTGAACCTTATACCTGGGGGGTGATCTGTGGATTCAAATTAAGGATTTAAAATGTGTGTAAAATGTTTATGTTGTGTGTTTGTATGCGAGAGGGTATATGTGTGAGTTTAATTATTATTATAATATATATATATATATATTTGTTTACACATGTGCACTTTGTGTGGTGTGTGTGTGTGTGTGTGTGTGTGTGTGTACACAGTACAACTCAATGTGACAACATTGGCTCAGAGGGCAATGTTCCAAAACGTTTCATTCATGCCAAGATCATCAGTGGTCCACAGGGCAGAGCAGAGTTCAAGAGCCAAAAAAGCTTTTAACACAACAATGTACAGAGAGGCACGGCATGACTGCTGAACTGTCTCCCTCCTAGCAACAAGGACAGGAGACATCCGGGGGAGAGGCTAGGAGGGGAAGGACGTGATCCAGTCAGTCAGTCAGTCAGTCAGTCAGTCAGTCAGTCAGTCAGTCAGTGAGTGTTAGGGTTGGGTTTTGAGAACAGAGTACAGAGTAAGATAAGATAAGATAAGATAAGATATTCCTTTATTGATCCCCTTGGGGAAATTCAGGCATCATAGCAGCATGGGGGGAAGGGGGGGTACAGGTAGTAAAAAACAACACAGGCAGTGTAAACAATTTGGTCAATTTGGTCAATATAATTTACTATCTAACTAGCTGAAGAAAATATTCACATTATTCACAGTGTCACATAAGGTGCAGTATGCATAAGGTAGTGTTATAATTTACTATCTACTGAGTATACATTATTCACAGTATCACAGTATGCACTGAAATATACATTATTCACAGTATCACAGTATCACAGTATCCACATAAGGTGCAGTAAGCCTAAGGTAGTGTAGGTTGTCCTCCTTGGGTTCCTATAAGTCCCAGGTCAATGTCTGGTAGCAGTCGCTGCCCCCTGTTGTGGAGCCTGGAGGCTGCTAGTCGCTGCCCACTGTTGTGGAGCCTGATGGCCGCTGGTATGAAGGACTGTCCGAGGCGGTTAGTTGAGTGTCGGGGGGGAATGAGTCTGTGGCTGAACGAGCTTCTCATCTTGACTAGCTCGTCGTAGAGGGGGTGGTAGGGGTTCTCCATGATGGCAGCCAGCTTCCTTATCATCCCCCTCTCTGCCATCACCTCAAGTCTAGGTAGCTCTGTTACAAAGAATGAAATCAGGAATGTCCAATCGTTGCTTTTCTTTGAATCAAATCTTAAGGTCCTTTATTTTCTATTAGTTACAAATTCTAATTCAGTTCCTTTTCTTTCAGTTCAGTTCAGTTCAATTCAAAGTCTCTTTGCATTCTTTCAGTTCAGTTCAGTTCAGTTCAAAGTCCTATTACATTTCATTTCCATTTCATTTCATGCTGTGTGCTCGAAGAGCACGCCACCTATATTACACAGCTGGTTCTAATAGCAATCAAAGCAATTCAGCACAGCTGCAGTGTTTTTGTTTTGGAACACGTTGGCAGGAGCTGTCCACTCTTGCGTGGTGCTGAAAGACAAACTGCATTAGTTTTGTTGGCGAACAAGCATTGCACTTTCATTGTCAATAAAGAAAAATAAAACAAATAAGACAAAACGTTATCACCAATTAACTATGTGTGTGTATTATATTTTACTTTATGAGTCTGAAAGAAAATGTATATTATTTATAATAATAGTTGCAACAAACTCCGGCCCATACAATAACTGTATTGGCCGTCTGATCATTTTCCTTCCTGGTAACTGTATTGAGCAACTTCTAGTTTTGCCATCACGACCTGGGAATACTTCATGTATCCTACCCATTTTCCAGAGTTGTCTTGGCAACATGTGTTCGTTCACCAGTACCACATCACCTTCCTTCAGTGGTGTTGTTTTCTTTGTGGAGGATGCGTGAGCAGATCTCAATTCCATCAGGTATTCACTTCTCCACCGATTCCAGTATCCATTGACGAGACGTTCTCTGTATCGCCATCTCTTGTTCATGTCCTTTCGAGTTCCTTGTTGTATGTTTGACTCTTTTACAGTCTGTGGTGGTAGTGTCGTCAGTCGGTTTCCTACCAGGAAGTGAGCTGGGGTTAGAGGTGCCACCTCGCTTTCGTGGTCCACATAAGTGAGTGGTCTTGAATTGATCACTGCCTCCACTTCAGTCAGAAAGGTCTGCAGTTCCTCGAAGCTCAGAAATGCTTTTCCCACAATTCTTTTGAGGCTGGTCTTGACTGAACGCACCATACGCTCCCATATACCACCCCACCATGCAGCTCTTTCCACAATAAACTTCCAGTTTATCCGTTTTTCTGCAAAGAAGTCCTTCACTTGGTTGGATTTCATTGATTTCCATATTTCGTTCAAGTCCTGTGATGCCCTTTTAAATGTCTGTGCATTGTCTGAATAAATTGTTGAGCAAATGCCTCTTCTTGCAATAAACCTTCTGAAGGCCAAAAGAAAGTTAGGTGTCGTCAAGTCTGACACTAATTCTAAGTGAACAGCTCTGGTTACTGCGCACGTGAATAAAGCAATGTAGGCCTTTTTGTGGTTAGGTCTGACGTACAACGGCCCTGCAAAGTCAACTCCAGTCACTTCAAATGGTGCAGCTTCATTTGTCCTGTCCGTAGGTAAAGGTGCTGTTATTTCTTGACTGGCCTTGGTTGTAAACCTTTTGCAAATGAGACATCTGTTTAGAATCCGTTTAGTTGCTTGTCGTCCTCTTAGGATCCAGAAACGTTCACGTAGCTGTGTTAAGGTGTTCTGAAGTCCATTATGCATTACCTCTTCATGCGCATGTTTTATTTCCAGTTCTGTAAATAAGTCATGCGTGGGTAGAATAAACGGATGCTTTTGTCCATATCTGAGGCTTGATTTTTGCAATCTACCTCCAACTCGCATTACTCCATTATCCAAGAATGGGTTTAGATCTTTAATTTTCGAGTGCTTGTGAATATCCGTTCCCTTTTGCAATTCCTTCATTTCTTGTGGGAAGGCTCTCTTTTGCGTTTCAGCAATCCAGTATAACTCTGCTGTGTTCATTTCCACTGCCGTCAGTGGCCCTTGGCGTTTTCTTTTATTGCGCGAGTTATGCACAAATCGGTTTACCCATGCAGTAATTCTGAGAACTGTAGTTAGCCTACTGTAATTTTCAAGCGGAATAATTGCAGGTTCTGTTAGGTATGTTTTCGTTTCGGTCACAACATGGTACTGTTTGACAGTCTCCTCAATGGGCTCTTGTAGGCTATGCCCGGGGGTTTCCTTTTCTATTTGACGGGGGTCCGCGTCTCTTAGCCATTGTGGTCCATTCCACCATAAGCTCTGAGTCTTTAGGTTTTCCGCGGATATTCCTCGTGTGCCTAGATCGGCTGGATTATCTTTACCAGGACAGTGTCGCCAATCTTCTGGCTCGGAAAGCTTTTGGATTTCAACTATCCTGTTTGCAACGAATGGTTTCCACTGGTTGGCGGAGCCCTTTATCCAGTGAAGTGCGATTGTTGAGTCTGTCCAAAGGTAAGCTTTTATCGGTGTGTCTCTGGTGTCCGATATATATTTACAAAGTCTCGCTCCTATTAGAGCTGCTAATAACTCCAGTCTTGGTAGCGTCACCTTCTTCAAAGGGGCTACCTTTGTTTTGGCACATATTAACGTGCAGGTGCTTTCGTCATTCCCAACCGTGCGTAAATAGCCTACGGCGCAGTACGCGGTTTCACTGGCATCGCAGAATACGTGTAGTTGTCGCTCTGTGATTGAACTCGTGGTTCCAGTGTCGTAGGGTCTGGGAATTATCATATTCTTGACAGTTTGTAACTCTCCATACCATTCTTTCCATTTTGACTTTAAATCGGTGGGCAAGTCCTCATCCCACTCTAGGCCTCGTTCCCATGTTTCCTGGAATAGTCGTTTGGCCCTCACCGTGAATGGTGACAGGAACCCGATAGGGTCGAATAACCTGGCGGCTGTTTGCAGGACTGTCCTCTTTGTGCATTTTGTATTCTTTGATTCTCGTAGAATACTTGTCAGATCAAACATGAAATCGTCCGATGTCGTTCTCCACGTCATTCCCAGAACCTTGACTGGGGCATTCTGGTCCGATTTCGTTTCCTGTAATTTGTTCTGTAGTTCAGGTGAATTAGTTTTCCATTTACACATCTTCATTGCGGCCTTGTCCATGATTATTTTGGATTCATTATACAACTTGTATGCATCTTCTACTGTATCCGCTCCATTTATGAAATCATCCACATAAAGAGTTTCTCTTAATTCTTTTACCGTAGAGGGGTATGTTGACTCCAATCCCTCCAGATGATGTCTGATCGTTGCTGACAGCAGGAATGGGCTGGCAGTCGCGCCAAATGGAACCCTTGTCATCCTCATTATGCATTCATTATATTCGTTTTCATTCTCTGTATGAGGTGTCTTGTCTGTCCACAGGAACCTCAGTGCGTCTCGATCTGTCGGGTTTATTGAGATCTGTAGGAAGGCCTTTTCAATGTCCGACATGAAAGCAATTTTGTGTTGTCTGAATTTCAATAGTACATTCAATAAATCAGGGTTCAAATTGGGCCCAGTTAATAGACAGTCATTAAGTGAGTCACTATTTTCATCATGTGATGATGCATCAAATACAACCCTGACTTTCGTCGTTGCGCGTTCCTCCTTCACAATAGCATGATGTGGCATGTAGTACAATGGGTTACCGGTGATATTGGTTTCGACTGGTTCAATGATTTTCTTCTCCAAGTAGTCATTGATCACATCATTGTATCTTGTGAAGAGTTTCCCATCATGTTTGAATCTTCTCATCAGACGTTGAAACCTGTTCTCTGCAATTCCGTAGTTGGATGACAGTTTCAAATTATCTGTGCGCCATGGTAGTTGCACTTCATAACGTTCTCCGTTGTGCGTAATGGTTTCTTTGAATTGTTTCAGAGCAATTTCATCATTGGCGCTCAACTTAGTTTCTAGTTCAGGGTTGATTCCCAGGGATTCTAGCTCCCAAAATAAGCGTAACTGGTCAGACAGTGTTTTATTATCTACATTGACATGCATCACTCCGACGTTGGTTATAGTGCTGACGTGCATTGTAGTTACCGTTCCTTGAATGAGCCATCCGAAGCTGCTCTCGGCTGCCACTAGTCCATCTTGTAGTCTTTCAATCTTCCCAGAGACCACTTTCCAATAGTAGTCGGATCCGATTAATATTTCCACGTCTTGATTTTCCATTCCGTGGACCTTTACGTCGGCCAACAGCATTCCTTTTTCTTCCATCTCCGTGCGTAATGGCTCTCCGGGTACACTCATTAGTGACGTGCACACTTGTGGTGATTCCAGTAATTCAATTTCGATTGTTTGGCCATTTCTTACATCGGATAATTTTGCCCGTACTTTATTGCAATGCACTCGTTTTGGTTGTAGGCTGCCAAACGTGTGTAATTGTATTACCTCTGAGCCTATTACCGGTAGATTTAGTTTGCGTGACAATTCTGTCCTTATAAAGCTACGTTGACTCCCACCGTCCAACAGGCATCTGGTCAATTTACTCCTGGTTGCGTTTTGGCCAACCAACCACACTGTTGCTGTTTGGAGTAAAACATTGCTATTATTGCCCGAATTATATCCGACGGTAGTATCAGTTTGTAGGTTTGTGGGTTGTTGCGCTACGCGCTGTCTTGGTTCATAAGGGCGCATATCATGGGGTTGAGCGCATACTACTTTGTGGTGTCGCCGGCCACACTTCTCGCATGAAACCTGCACTTTACAAGTTCTGGCCATATGTCCTGTCCCCAAACACACAAAACAACGTCCTTGTCTTTTAAGGAATTCTCTTCTTTGTTCGACTGTATTTTCCTTGCAGTATTTGGATATATGGTTGGCTTTGTTGCAAAATATGCAGTTCTGTGGCGCTCCCGTATATAATGCAGCGGTAGACGCTCTATAGGCTGCGGTAGGCCTATGTCTTTGCTCATAATTTTGTTTGTCAATTTGTGGGTTCAGATCAATCAAGGTTGCCGTTCTTTCTCGGCTTTCAACTTCTCTTTTCAGGAATTTCATTAGGCCATCTACTTCCAACATGTCGTCTTCCTCTCTTTGACGGCTGAACGCGAGCGTTATGCTCTCTGGCACCATTTTCATTAGGATAGGGCAGAGTAAGCTACCATACATTTCAGAGACGACTTGAAGCGCTGACAGACTTCTGACTTGTATTTCGATCTCATCATATAGTTTTCGTAGGGCGACTGTGTCGTTTGCACGTTTAACCGGGGTCAAGTTCAATAACTTATTCATATGGGCATTGATTAAAAGATCTTTTCGGCCAAATCTGTTTTCCAACATTTTAATCGCAGCATCATAATTTTCATTGGTTAATGCGAGACCCGTGATTGCGTTTGCAGCCCTTCCCGTGAGATAGGACTTTAGATAATTAAACTTGTCAGCCTTGCTGAGGTCTGGGTTTCTATGAACTGCCATGTCGTACTGGCTCCAGAACGTTTGCCATAGGCTAATTTCTCCGTTAAATTTATCAATGATCAGTCTCGGGAGTTTGACTGCAAAACCATATCCCTTGTTGGAGCACACTGATGAACGGTCATCTTCTTTTCTTCTCATAGCCTTTTTCAATTTGGTTTTACGCACACATATATCCTCTTCATATCGTTGTACACCCTGAAGTTCATCTTCAAAATCCTCTTCCTCAATTCCGTCTTCAATTTCTGTGTTCAAGGCTTTCAATGCAATTTCTTTTTCCACAAGCATGTCCAGCATTTCTTCATAATCCACGTCCACATCTTCTAATGACACTCTTGTCTTCTCATCTATCACATTGAGTAATTTTGTTATCGCAGTCCTTACCACACCTCTTTTCAGAAGTAGTTTCTTTAGTTGTGTCTTGGACATCGCTGCTGTAGGCATTTCTGTACATTCCCTTGATCCTTCTTTGTCTTCAAAGCACTTCTTTTCTTTGTTCCTCCCTGGTTTCGGCACCAGCTTTTGTTACAAAGAATGAAATCAGGAATGTCCAATCGTTGCTTTTCTTTGAATCAAATCTTAAGGTCCTTTATTTTCTATTAGTTACAAATTCTAATTCAGTTCAGTTCCTTTTCTTTCAGTTCAGTTCAGTTCAATTCAAAGTCTCTTTGCATTCTTTCAGTTCAGTTCAGTTCAGTTCAAAGTCCTATTACATTTCATTTCCATTTCATTTCATGCTGTGTGCTCGAAGAGCACGCCACCTATATTACACAGCTGGTTCTAATAGCAATCAAAGCAATTCAGCACAGCTGCAGTGTTTTGGAACACGTTGGCAGGAGCTGTCCACTCTTGCGTGGTGCTGAAAGACAAACTGCATTCGTTTTGTTGGCGAACAAGCATTGCACTTTCATTGTCAATAAAGAAAAATAAAACAAATAAGACAAAACGTTATCACCAATTAACTATGTGTGTGTATTATATTTTACTTTATGAGTCTGAAAGAAAATGTATATTATTTATAATAATAGTTGCAACAAGCTCGACTCCCACCACGGGGGAACCAGTTCCATGATGCACCCAGACAGAACCATGTTCAGCACCCAGACAGAACCATGTGCAGCACCCAGACAGAACCATGTTCAGCACCCAAATTAATACAGAAATCATGAGGATCCATGCATTTATACTGGGAGCAGAGTGGTGCTTTGATCGGATATGCTGGTTTTCAGAGGCAGGTCAGAGGATATAAATGAGTTACCAAGATAACAACGGCTCTCTGATTAATATTATATATATATATATATATATATATATATATATATATATATATATATATATATATATATATATATATATAACCTTTATTTAACTAGGATCTGTCCAGTACAACCACAGTTGTACAACACTACAAATACTGTTAGCTGTAGGGCATTAAGTGCCTTGCTCAAGGACACTTGAGCGGTTAGTATTGAGGGAGAGAGTTATTCATTCACTTCCCTGTCTGGGAGTGAACCGGTGACCTTCCGGTCACAAGCCCTCTTCTCTAATCTTTGAATTGGTGATCCAGTGTTTCTATGGTATTTTATTTTATTTCCCTTTTTTTTTATAAAAATAAGACAATTATTGAGTTTGGCACTGGTTTAGTAATTTTATTATTTTAAAGCTGCAATAATCATTTTCAGTATTCTTACCATTTCCATAACTTCTTATGACCAGAAGTAGAGCTTTGATCAGGCCCGACCCTACTGGTGCCCATGTGGGTTCTGTCAGAGCCTGAACCGAGCCCCGGCCATGCAGCAGATATTTTTCTTTTGTGAACCCAACTGTATTCAAGCACAGGGGGACGATTTAGAGACATTTCCCCGAGATCCCCTCCCTGCTGAACAGGCGCCCCAACCGACCAGTAGGAGTTACAGTTTACAACGACGAAGACACATAATACCCCACCGGCGTCCCACCCGCTAACACTGCCAATTGTGTTAGTAGGGACGACTGACCAAGCCGGAGGTAAAATCGTGAGCGCCTTAACAAGGCGGGTTATATGGTGCCGAGTCCCATATTGTCAGAACAGTATTATGTTTGTAGGTGAAGTATTTATCTAAACTCCATGATCAAAACAGCAGAAAAAAATGTCATCAATGACAAAACCGAGGAAAACAAAAACAAACCACGTGAACTTTGGAAATGACTCAATAACCAACTAGGCTGCAGTAAAAAACTTAAAACCAGATTCTCAAACATAAACATAAAGACGGACAACACGCTCATCACAGACAAGCTGGATGTAGCCAATTACTTAAACAGTTTCTTCACAAACATAGCCACAACACTGGTAAACAAACTACCCTCCCACTCAGGGCAGTATGGGGTAGAACACATAGTAGCATACTACAAGAACCTAGGGGTCCACAAAGACGACTTCAAACTGGAAATGGTAACAACAGATGAGGTACTCAAAAAACTGAGTGCCCTCCAACCTAACAAGGCCACTGGCCATGACAACATCACCTCCAAATTCCAACAGACTCAGCAGCCGCCATCACCCCAGTCATCACACACATAATAAACCTCACACACATAATAAACCTCTCCATAAAACAGGGACACGTCCCCAAGGACTTCAAAATTGCGATAGTAACACCCCTGCACAAAAAAGGCAGTAAATTAGACCCTGGCAACTACCGCCCTGTTTCTATCCTAACCTCCATCTCGAAAGTCATGGAAATTCTTTTATACGAACAGGTCAAAAAATACCTTGCGGAAAAAAATCTAATCTACGAATTCCAATCTGGCTTCAGAACATCCCACTCCACTGACACATGCCTTCTCTATTTAAACGACCACATCAAACAAGAAGTGGACGTGGGCAAATACTGCGGCATGGTCATGCTGGACCTACAAAAGGCCTTCGACACTGTCAATCACACCATTCTGATTGACAAGCTAAAAGCAATTGGTTTTGATAGTCTATCAGTGAGCTGGATGCAATCCTACCTGGAGGGGAGAGAGCAGATGGTGGAGGTAAACGGTACCCTATCCCCCCCCCTCACAGTGAGCTGTGGTGTTCCACAAGGAAGCATACTAGGTCACTGCTACTGTTCCTAATTTATGCAAATGACATGTCGTCAGCTTGTGACTGCAACTTGTTCCTGTTTGCGGACGACTCAGCCCTGCTGGTCTCTGACAAGAACAAGTTACAGGTTGAAAAAACCCTCAACTCAGAACTAGGCAAAATCTGCATATGGCTCGCTGATAACAAACTATCATTACACATGGGCAAAACAGAGTCCATTCTCTTCGGTTCAAATAACAAACTCAGCAAGACCGACGGCTTCTCAGTTACAGTGGGTGACAATATTGTCACAAGGAAAGAAGATATTACCTACCTGGGTCCCATCCTAGAGGCAAATCTTTCCTGTGACAAAATGGCATCCAATGTAATAAAAAAAGTCAACCAACGAACACGATTCTTGTACCGGATCTCCTCACTGGTAAACAAGAATACCCTGAAGACTCTGGCAGGAGCACTCATTCAAGGGTACTACGACTATGCTTGCACCTCATGGTACCAAAGCACCTCAAAGGCGCTAAAAACAAAATTACAAACATCTCAAAACAAACTGGTCAGACTACTGCTTGACCTTACTCCTAGAACCCACCTCACCCCTGCCCACTTTGACAACCTAGGATGGCTTAGAGTAGACGACAGAGTACAGCAACTTGCAATGGGCCTGGTCTACAAGATACACTACACGACCAAGGTACCCATGTACATGTCAAAATACTTCCCAAAGGTCAGTGAATACCACGATCACAACACCAGAGGGAGCTCCACAAATCATGTTAAACCCAGATTCGGCTCAAACAAGGGACTAAACACGTTTCGCAATTATGCCACATCAATGTGGAACGCCCTACCCAAAGCTGTAAAGGAATGTGAATCACTACAAACTTTCAAAAACACTCTCAAAAAACACCTACGGGAGACTGCAATTCTAAACTGGCCCCTGTAAATGTCCTAACACAACCCCCCCCCCAATGTACAGTAAATTACCAAGTATGGTCTTGTCAATATTCCAATGTACAGTTTTGCTTGTTCAGTTGTACAGTGTCCCCCACCCACTCCTCCTAGACAGCAGTATCTGTCTATCTGTATGTCATGTATGTCATATGTTATGATGAATTGAAAATGGGGGACCCTGATGTAAACAAGACGAAAGTATTTCTCTGGTCTGCATCCCCTTAACAATTGTATGTATTGAGCTGTACTGTACTGTACTGTACCCATTCTGCAATCTGTTACTAAAATTTTCAATCAATCAATCAAACTCGTTTAACCCCTACAAAAACAACTGTAAATCATCTGCCCTTTATTCATTTGCTTGATTTTTCACTTTTGGTCAATGTTAGCATGGTGTTATTCAGTCAAATTATATATATATAATCATTTATATTCTCCTTTGGTTCATTACAATTTACTCAAGCATAGTAACAGACACAATATTTATGACACATTGAATACATTCCCGAGTTCCATAAATGTCAGAACATGCAAATTGCCTTGTAGAAGTGGAGCAATCTTCCATTTACTTGGGTATGTACTTTTAGGCGAATTTTCTGAAAATATGGCTAGAGGAAGCATCTTAATTTTGGTAAAATGTAGTTTGTTTATAGTTGCAACCCGCTGGGGCCTCCTAGTGGTCAGAAATAGTTATTGCAGTTTTAAAGTAGGCTAATTGTTTTAGCACCAGAATCTTAGAAACGAAACACAATACCCAACCGTGGTCAGTCAGTCTAGTACCTGTTCTGTGCAGTGAAGGTCTCTCTCTGAGGATGGAGACCGCTGTACACCACTCTGATCAGGTCGTGTTGGCAGAGAGCTCCCTCCGTCAGCGCCATGGAGCCCAGGCTGGAGGGCTACACACGCACATGCACGCGCACGCACACAGAAGAAACACCAATATGAATATTTATTCAAGGTAGAATCCATTATGCCTAAGAACAAAACAGTGTAGATGAAAGGCCCATTAAGATTTAGAATTTTGATTACTTTATTGACCATAACCCCTCTGGTATAAAAGGCAGGAGAGTCTTTAATACAGAGTATTGTGGGAAGAATTAAAAACAGGACGGGTTGAAGAGAGAAAAGAAACAACGTGCATCAAAAGAAAATGACCAGATTCAAACCAACGGAACCCCTAGAATCTCCTGTAGCGCCACAAGGAAACTATAAGAGAAGGAAGGGTCATCACGTTAGAATACCAGCATTGTGGGGCGGCGTGGCTCAGGGGTAGAGCGGGTTGTCCAATGATCCAAGGGTTGGTGGTTCGAATCCCGCTCAAGCCCATGTCCATCCCACTGCTGTTGTGTCCTTGGGCAAGACCTACTTGCCTCGTATGAATGTGTATGCATGTGAATGAATGTTGGTGGTGGTCGGAGGGGCCGTAGGCGATGATTATTCGCCACGCTTCCGTGAGTCTGCCTCAGGGCAGCTCTGGCTGCAATTGTAGCTTACCACCACCGGTATGACTGTGTATGAACGAATAATGGATTCTGTGAAGCGCTCTGGGTCAGTGAAGAGCGCTATATAAATCCAAGTCATTATTATTATTATTATTATTATTATTATTATTATTATTATTATTATTATTATTATTATTATTATTATTATTATTATTATTATTCTATAACAAGGAAACTACAAGAGAAGGAAGGGTCATCACGTTAGAATACCAGTGTTCTATAACAAGGAAACTACAAGAGAAGGAAGGGTCATCACGTTAGAATACCAGCGTTCTATACCAAGGAAACTATAAGAGAAGGAAGGGTCATCACGTTAGAATACCAGCGTTCTATACCAAGGAAACTATAAGAGAAGGAAGGGTCATCACGTTAGAATACCAGCGTTCTATAACAAGGAAACTACAAGAGAAGGAAGGGTCATCACGTTAGAATACCAGCATTCTGTAACAAGGCAACTATAAGAGAAGGAAGGGTCATCACGTTAGAATACCAGCATTCTGTAACAAGGCAACTATAAGAGAAGGAAGGGTCATCACGTTAGAATACCAGCGTTCTATAACAAGGAAACTACAAGAGAAGGAAGGGTCATCACGTTAGAATACCAGCGTTCTATAACAAGGCAACTATAAGAGAAGGAAGGGTCATCACGTTAGAATACCAGCGTTCTATAACAAGGAAACTACAAGAGAAGGAAGGGTCATCACGTTAGAATACCAGCGTTCTATAACAAGGAAACTACAAGAGAAGGAAGGGTCATCACGTTAGAATACCAGCGTTCTATAACAAGGCAACTATAAGAGAAGGAAGGGTCATCACGTTAGAATACCAGTGTTCTATAACAAGGCAACTATAAGAGAAGGAAGGGTCATCACGTTAGAATACCAGTGTTCTATAACAAGGCAACTATAAGAGAAGGAAGGGTCATCACGTTAGAATACCAGTGTTCTATAACAAGGAAACTATAAGAGAAGGAAGGGTCATGATGTCAGTTAGTGCCAAGCACACTAATAAAATATGAAATTCAACATATACCAGCTATCTGAGGAAATATATCAAATGTTAGCTAGTTGACAAGGCAACAAATTGCAGCAGATTCTGACAGAGGTAATAATCTAATAATGAATCATAAACGAGGAGACGGTTGATCCCATTCAACTCAATGTCGGGCAAACTGAAAGTTCCCACACTTGGCACCAATGTGTGTTCATTCGCTACTCAGTGATGTGATGAATAGTTTCCTTGTATTGCCAGAAACACAGACAGATAGTTTACCATTGCAGGAGTCCATTTATTATTACTGCTCAGGGTCTTGCTTTATTCATGTGCAGCATTACTATGATTGGCACATTTCATTACTATGAAACCAAGTTATCAGCGGTATAGGGGTTGACTGATTATAGGTATGGCCAATAATTGGCTTCAATATTGGTAATTTTTCATATAAATCGTCTTGCTGATAAAGTCCTTTCTATGTTATGCACTTTGCCGACACAGCAACCAGTCTCTGAGGCGCAGTCTGGATCTATGCCCCGCCTGCAGTATTATTCGATTGGTTGAAGTGTGGAGAATGACAAGTAGACACAGCCAAACAAACTCTTCTCCAGACCATGAGCAAATGAGAGGTGCAGAAAAGTCAGAAGCTCTGTGAAGCGGCAAGGATCAGTCTACCTTCACTTGATTGTCATAATATATAAGCTATAATTGCAAAACTAACTCTGTAGTTTGTAAGAAGAGATGCCAAGAGTTCACAATAGTTTTCTCCCCCTCACACACACAGCTTCTATGTTCCTGCCTGGTGGCTCCTCCCAATGGAGAGAAGAGGACTGACGGCTTCACACATGCAGACCCACACACACAGCGGTCTCGCAATTAAGCAATCAGCATGCCTCTCAAAGAGGACAGGCTCCAATGGGAGCCAGTATGATTGAGTTGTTTTGCTTAATTTTCTGCTTTACTTAAATAAATGCCCCTGGCCAGTGGGGAGCTAAAGCTATTTGACTGTGTGTTTGATTACTTGTACAACCATATTGCACCTTCAACCTACCCCTGTCTGCTACCTTTGTTACAATACACTCTCCCTCTCGCTCATACATACACACACACACTCTCCCTCTCGTTCATACATACATACATACACGCACACACACCCTAAATACAGCTTTACGTAGATTTAACTTTATTTAACAATATCCTACACATATATTTCACAATGTACACACAATAATGGACTGACGACTTGACATTAGCAGCCCACTAAACTCTTGACTGCCAAACCAAACATCTACTTAGACTGGTTTACAATATCGGAGTTGACCAAAGTGCTGTACAAGGCCTTAAAACTAATAACCCATTAAACAGAAACTAAAAACAGAAACTAAAAACATCATTCCAGTGTTTCCCCTCTAATCATCTCTCTCGCTGTGCTCCGTTGTCATGTCTCCCGTAAATGGTTCATAACATATTTAAGAGCGATTCACATTGGTAATGTCTGCTCGTTTCACTTGGTCTGTTGCATGTTCCTGTTCAATATGAGGACCAATATAGCAAAAAAGAGTCTGCAGGGAACAATGATCTGTTCATCTAACCGTGATCACAGAGATCTGATCAGGGACAGCGGTCCTTCGTGTTCCAGTATAGTGGACGTATTGAGACACTATTCAATTCCGTTAAATGCATGTCTATTTAAAGGCAGCTTTGAGTTAGCAGGGCTCGACATTAAGGCTTGTCCTATTGTCCGGGACAAGTAAAAAAAAATTGTCGGACAAGCATAATACAATTTAACTTGTCCAACCAGACAAGTAAAAGAAATGTATATATATTCCCCAAACGAATAGTAACGTTATTCCATCTGATCAGAAAGTGCCTGTTTCACAGTGTCACACTGGAAACTCTCAATCTCTGTACGTCAATATTACTTGTCCCGGACAAACGGCGAGCGTCTTCTGAAGTTCTGAGTGCTCGCTTAGTTGACACTGACAGTGGCACGAGACCCACGAAAATATCAGAATAAAGGTTCATACATTATATACCTCTATTACCCCACACACACACAAATGCACACACACTGTGTTTAAGTTATTAAATCATAATAATTGCCAAAACTCTTGTCGGTTTTATTTATTTTTTAATAGGCCTTTATTTTCACAAGTACATTTCGGACAAGAAAGTTTCGCTTTCGGACAAGTAAAATATCTGAGTCAATTGTCCGAAGGACAAGTGGCTCAAAAAGTTAATGTCAAGCCCTGAGTTAGGGTTTGTGTTAATGTGCATTTTGGCACAAGACATTTCACATTCTACCTAACCTGCACGGACTACAGCGTATGACTTATATCATGACCTTTATACTGTTTACTTTTATTAGTATATATATTCAGACTCTAAGTGTTTTATTGCGCATATTTATTGTAACGTATAATATAACTGATAGGGCTCATTATTCTTTTTTTTTATCCACCTTTTCTCCTTATTTTCTATTTTTCTCCCATCCCAATTTCGCTGTTTCCAATTCTCCCCTCCCGTCTTGAACGTTGCTTGCATATGCCCCCCACAGGTCGGTCGTAGGGAGGATAGAAGCCTTGCATCACGTGTCCCCTCCGGTACACAAGGAGGCAGCCCGTCACATCTTTTCACCTGCCAGCGCGGACTCTCATTGGCGAGGTGTAACGCGTGGGAGGCTCACACTACCCCCGCTATTTCCTGTCTCTGCTGTGCAGGCGTCCCCCAACCGACCTGTAGGAGTCGCTGTCCACAACGTCCAGATTACCACCAGTATGACGGCCGACCCAAGCCGGAGGCAACGCCGACAGCCGGATTTGAACCTGGTGTCTCTTGCGTTGGTGACGAGCGCAATGTCCGCTGCGCCACCCAGCTGCCATAGGGCTCATTATTCATATATTTATATTGTTTACACTGTTTATTTTTATCTTTACTATAATTTCATATATAAAGACATATATTTATGTCTTTCTACTATTACCCTGCCCGTAACTGTACCCCACCCCCCACGCTGCTATGATGCCAGAATTCCACCAAGGGATCAATAAAGGAATATATTGTCTTATTTACTGCAACTGAATATCAGCCCAGATAACTGAATATCAGCCCAGATAACGGCTATCGGCCTTGACTGCTAATAACAGGACCGGTATCGGCCTTGACTGCTAATAACAGGACCGGTATCGGCCTTGACTGCTAATAACAGGACCGGTATCGGCCTTGACTGCTAATAACAGGACAGGTATCGGCCTTGACGGCTAATAACAGGACCGGTATCGGCCTTGGCGGCTAATAACAGGACCGGTATCGGCCTTGGCGGCTAATAACAGGACCGGTATCGGCCTTGGCGGCTAATAACAGGACCGGTATCGGCCTTGGCGGCTAATAACAGGACCGGTATCGGCCTTGACGGCTAATAACAGGACCGGTATCGGCCTTGACTGCTAATAACAGGACCGGTATCGACCGTGAAAGAAAAACGGGGATCAGTGGATCCCTAACATAAGTGTCTAGAGGCAGAACTCTCATTTACTAGATGGTTCCACTGGCAACAGTCTGCTTCCTTCTGTTGACCCTCACCCATTTGTCTAGTCAAATCAGGAGAGCAAGGGACCATAAATGTCCAACATGCGGTTACAATGTTCAAAGAAGAGATAGCTCCCATTTGAATGATCACAATGAGACAGAGCGCTCAAGTGTCTGACGTCACCTGGATGTCAATTCTGGGACTGCTCCATAAATAGTGAATGGGGGGCATGACATTGCAGAGTCATCACACCCAAATAATACGAGAACTCACGTAAAGTATCTACGATGCAGCGACAGCCCTACTCACCGACCTATGGAGTAGCGCCCGGATATAAAAACACAGGTGACGTTACAGAGAGAGTAATACGTGTTCACAAATGGACTAGACTGTCCTGGGGCACAAACATAACATGCTATGTGAATTCTTAAAATGGATGGCCTTTAAGTTTTTAAGGACAGGGATTAGGAGGCTGTGCAGATATGTCATTAGTGAATGACAGATCAATAGATCATGGAGCGGATGAGAGAGAGGAAAAATCCAGAGAGAGAGAGGAGATAAAAAAGAGAAAGTAGGAGATAAAAATAGAGAAAGTGAACAAGACAGACAGAGAGAGAGAGACAGACAGAGAGAAACAGAGAGAGACAGAGCGAGCCAGTGAGTGTGCAGAAATGGTGATCTGGAGAGCGAGGGAGAGGGTGTCTGCCGTGGTCACGATGCAGAGACACTTAGTCATTCTGACAGAGCACAGAGTGGAGGTCTCCCTTTAATTCAATTGGTTTTCTGCCGTCAGTATCGAGGGTGACTGAGCGGGGGGGGGGGGGGGGTTAATACGAAGTGAGAGACTGGAGTGTATGCTAATGTCGGACGCCTGACAACGAAGGCCACGTGATGTTCAGTGCATCGCTGTAGCCTAGGGCAGGGGTTCTCAACCTTTCTGCTGCCAAGGCACCCCTGTGTTCAATAAAATATTCCAGGGCACCCCTACATACGATAAAGACTTTTTCGGTCCTGTCTTTTTTGCTACAATGATGATACAATGATTCTTTATTTGCCGTGCTGTCGTTGAGATGTTTTGTTGTTTGTTTGTCTTTGTTGCTTGTTGGTGAATCTGCAAATATGAATTGCCCCACGCGGGATCAATAAAGTTGTCTGAATCTGATGACAAAAGTGCTTGCTTTCAAAATAATGTTTATTTAAGAAAAAACTGAAAATCATGTATTTTTTTTTTAATACAGAAAAGGATCACTAAAGTGCTATCTGTTGCAGCTGCACTGTTCTCCATAAAAATAGCATATTTGGATAAGTTTGACAATTTCTCAAAAACAGAAAATCATGTATTTTTTTTAAATACAGAAAAGGATCACCAAGTTACTATTTCTCAAAAAATATAAATAAATACAGAAAATAAGCACTCGTTCACTCAGTGGACATTTCTAGCTCAATGCGAGGTCCGCTGCTGCTGGCTAATAATACGGTCAATACGTGGGGAGATCTTTGACAAGGCAACACGCATGTCATCATCAAGGCTCAACTTGGCCCTATATTTTGTTTTCAGAGCTGTCATGGATGAAAAGCCAGCTTCACACAGATATGTGGGGCTGAATGGTATCAACACCTTAACTGCAGCATCATGAGATACTTGGTACTCAGCACCACACTCTGAAACTAGCTCTCCAGGTGGTATCAGATGAGATTTCAATGAGTTCTTCCAAGAGTTTGGATGGAGATGTGTCAGGAAGCTTTGTCTCAATGTTGTCTGTAAAGTATTTTTTTATCCAGAGTGACTTAATGATTTTCAGATTTTTAGAAATGGTCAAACTTATCCAAATATGGTATTTTCATGGAAAACAGTGCAGCTGCATCAGATAGCACTTTAGGGATAATTTTCTGTAATCCAAAAAATTATTTGGATTCACTATAAAGTGCCACGTTTTGATATATTGAGCTTTAAACTTTAAGTACATTTTTTGGAACACGCAACCTAAAACACCTTCCTCTCCCAAACCGTTCCTGCAATTGTTTTATGTTGCATGATGATCATGGATACATTTATTATGTATTGTATTTTTTATGTTTAAATATCAACATAATCTGTCTGTCCACCCTCAGTACATTTACTATCAATATAATATAGTAGTCTGACTTCATCATATCTTTTCAAACGCACACACATAGAGGGAGAATGCCCCCCCCTCCTTCCAAGTCCCCACCCTGCTGTTCTCTGTCGCTCTGAACAGGGCTTGTTGTTAGCTTATGCTAAAGGGACATTAATTCCGGTCTTAAACACAACGTGGCCACAAAGGAATGGCAAGGATTGCAAAGCATGTTATATGCATTTGACCCGTTGCGGAATAAAACAGCAGGGATTTGTTTTGGGTCGCAAAAACACTATCCTTGCTGTGTTTCAATGTCCGCGTTCCAGATCCAGAGTACGCTACTACTGCTGAGCTGAGAGACGCTAAGCTCACTGCTCAGCCTGCTGCTGTGTTGAGATGCATCCTTATTGGCTGTGTGCTGTAGAGCGGATATGAGTCACGACACCACGGAGTTTCAAAATAAGAGTATCATAATGACCTAAATGTTGCTAGCTTTCGGAGCCTAGTTATTTAGCTGGAGCTGCGCGTGGGCAGAAATGAGACCCGCTATAGGATTTTCAAAATAAGACTGTTGTCATTCTATATTTTTAAAGAACATTGCCAGGCATCTCGCGGAACCCCTGGCAGCTCTCCGCGGAACCCCTGTGTGCCGGGGAACCCCTGTTGAGAACCGCTGGCCTAGGGGACCATTCACTTCCTCATAGGAAATCCACAGACAGACAGACAGACAGACAGACAGACAGACAGACAGACAGACAGACAGACACACAGACACACAGACACACACACACAGTCCTGCTCCATTCAGACAGCACAGAGGGAAAAGTCTCTGAAGCTTGTAATTACAGCAATAGATCGCTCTCAGCACAGGCCCCACACTCTGATGGTTCTGCTAGGCCAGCGATACAGGCTGAGGGCCCCGCGGGACACCACACACACACACGCACACACACACACACACACACACACACACACGCACGCACGCACGCACAGCTATAAACAAGTACAACGAGTTCTGTACAACAGGTCAGCAGGAAGGGTACAACTCTGGCAGCTAAGTAACATTGTTCATCAAACAGTGTTGAACTTGAGTGCTACAGTCTTGAGTGCATAGTAGTACAAACATATTAGCATAGTAGATAGTAATATAGTCAAGGACGATTATTTAATGCAAATGTTTTTTTTGGATTGATTGAAGAAGTGTGTTTTTAGTCGACGGACAATAATTGGTCGGGTTTTGGCTATTCTGACTGTGGTGGGAAGGAAGTGGTTCCACCATTGTGGAGCGAGGACAGAGAATAACCTGCTTCTCTATGATGACAAACGAACAAGCACATGGTCAATTACTGTACGGACACGCACTTAAGTACTTCAAACACCCAGGCAAAACATGCACTCCTACTCAATAACATGCAAACGGAAAACACACACACACACACACACACACTCACACTCACAATGTTCACCCTTAACACTTTGAGTGCCAACGACGAGATTTCTCGTTAGTTCATGCCAACCGTTGAGTGCCAGCCGACAAGAGATCTCGTTATATATCGCATAGCTCTGCTCAGCGTCATAGTGCAATACTCTTCATATCCAGTATTGAACTGAAATAAATTCTCACATGTACCTTTACCTACCATCATCTGTCTGGCCACACCCCCATCGCCGGTGGAGTTCGACGGAGGCCACGTCGTCGGGGACCCGCGACCGTCGCCACCGCCACTACCACCGCCACTGCTGGTCCTTCGGCCAAGAAGGCCAGGAGGAGAGAAGGTGCCTCGACCACCGGAGCCAGCCAACCCACGCCCGGAGGTGACGGTAGGGATCGTCGAGACCAGGCACCCCAGTACCATCCCTCCGGGGCGAAAGCTCCCCAGGGTGGCAAGCAACAAGCGGCTCGTGGCAGGCGCCGCTGATGTGACTTTCCCCTCCTGTTACCCCTGCTCCCTTCCCCGGCCCAACTATGATTTTGTAAAACAATAAAAAGTCCCTCCTAAGACTGTATTTTTTGTTACAAACTGTGTTTATTCACTACATATGTTGGGGATACGATGTGTAGAACCTTCGCCTAGTGTGGGGTTGATAGGAGAGCTAGACATTTATCTTTAGCTGGTCGCTACATATGTATGTGTGCTTAGCAAGGCATGTAGCTAACACTCGGTTGAAAGGCTTTTTCTTCCTCGTCCTGAAGAATTATGTTTCTTCCTATAAGGGCAGAGGTTTAGTTGTGTGTTCTGTTACGTTGAAACAGTGGCATTGAGCCACAACACTGTAGTGTTGGCCTACAGAAGTACTCGTGTGTAGTTGTGCCGCAGTCTTATAGACCTCTCTCTCTCTCTCTCTCTCTCTCTCTCTCTCTCGATCTTCTGTGTTTCTTGAAACATAAAACACGGGTGTCGTGTTCACACATAAACCTTGGCCTTGTTATAAACCCTGTTCGCAGACGTGTTGTCGTCTGTGGCTAGCGTGCGTTGGGTTAGCTTATCCTTTTAGGATATACGCTGTTTCATTAGCATGCTGGCTACATAAGGTATCATCATGGCTGTTTATTATTATCGTATACGGGGTCTGGGTTCGTGAGGGGGTAATCGGATAAAAGGGGGTAGGGAATTCCCTGACTCCTCACCTATTATGGTCGGTTGAGTAATGGGATTCCCCCCGCCATAGAATACGTCACTGGGCACGTTTCTATTGGTCGCTGACTTCCGTGAGTTCTTTACAGGCCCCATGTGTGGTTCTCTGTTATTGTCAATTTGGTGTTACGGTGCGTAGGAACTTGAGAGTTCCGCTACGCTCGGTATATGTGTAGCTTGAGCCTTTTGGTCACGTGGCTCAATGTTACATAAACTTTTCAAGTCGTTGCTCACGTGGGAAGTCTCTCTGTGGGTTCCCGTCCCCTCCTTTATGGAGTAGGTTGACGGGGTATTGTTTAGGGATTCCCTGACTCCTCGCCTTAAAGGTCTGTTGTGTCATGGGTTTCCCCCTGTCATAGGGTACGTCGCTCCCCGTCCCCTCTTATGAAGTATGGTTGACGGGGGGTTGTTTTTCCCTCAGCTGCGTCGCATGGGACCCATGTCCGTATTTTTTTCTTTTCTGTAGGAAAATAAAAATAAAAAATCGGCTTCTTGTCGTTCTCCCAGGCCGCTTGGAGGAACGGTATCTGGTGTCTTGTTAGATGATTACATTGATGCGTTTTCGGTCTCGACGTGTACATAGTGCTGGCCCTGGGTGCTTCCGATAGGAATCACGCATGGGCTTGCGCGCCTTGGTTGCTCATCATTGAAACAGCGTTTTTATGGGGCAACTGGGATGGAGTTTGTCTCTTTCGAGCGCCAGTGTTGTCTCGACGAATTCTCGTTCATATCTGGGGGATGTTAACGGAATAGATCAAAGCATAGGTAGAGGGGTCTCTATAATGTTTTGGATCGACACACGTACCTACCCCCCTCCTAAGGGTTGGGGATGGCGGCGTGATTAGGGCACGGGACTGATTCTGGTCGCGCCGGTCCAGGTCAGTTAACCCGTTGTCCGCCGGGGACGCAGATCTGCTGTTCTGGTACCCTGAGGGACTTGTGCTTTTTTTGGGGGGAAAAATGCCGGGTCGGCCCGGGTGTTGCAGGGTTTGACGTTATGGAGATGTTCGTGGTTGTGTTACTACGTATACCCCTCACTGTTGCTTGGTCCATGTTGTGTTGTACCTTGCACTGCGGGGGCCTGGTCCTTCTCCATTCTTTTCGCCCCACTTTTCTCCTGCTTAAGCATGGCTGGGAGGGGGCTATTGAGGTGATTCTTATGGAACTCCTCTGGCATCACTGTGTACGTCCCGGTCCGCAATAGTTTCGTCGACCCGTAGGCCTGGGATAACCCCTTTTTGAAAACTGAAACACTTGTACTGCGGTATAGCCAGTGTATAACCGCAGTTGTGTTTGAGTTTTTTCTTGAGGGGTTATAGGAACAACCACCTCATGTTTGAACCAAGGGGGTGGTTGGTTCCCTGGTGTGTTGGTAGCGGAGTCAACTCTCGGGTTAGGCCGGTTGAGTGTGCCCCCGCACGTTTCATGACGTCTGCCAATCGTGTTTAGACTTTAGGAGGTCGGGGGTCAGGGACTACAGCCCCCTCAGCATCGACGGGGCACCGGTTGAGAGAGTGAACAGTTTTAAGTACCTTGGAGCCCACATATCCGAGGACTTGACATGGACCACACACATTGACAGTGTTGTGAAGAAGGCACGACAACGCCTCTACTTCCTCAGGCGCCTAAGGAAGTTCCAAGTCAGTCAGAAGATCCTTAAGAACTTCTACTCATGTACAATAGAGAGCATCCTGACTGGCAACATCACCTCCTGGTTTGGGAATAGCACTGCACAAGACCGAAGCAGACTACAGAGAGTGACACGTTCAGCCGAACGCACAATTGGAGGGGGGCTTCCCACCCTCCAGAACATTTACAACAAGCGGTGCAGGGGTAAGGCTAAGAGAATCATCAAGGACTCCAGCCACCCAAACAACTGCCTCTTTGAACTGCTGCGGTCAGGCAAGCGATACCGGCGTCTCATGGCGAGCACAGAAAGACTCAGAAGAAGCTTCTATCCCCAGGCCATCAGGCTGCTCAACGAACAATAAACACTATGCAACAACCATCAAATGCACACAGCACACACATCCACACTCACAACTCACTTTAAACAAACAACACACTGCAGCACCCACTCTCCACACTTTAGATCACCTAAACACACTTTATATTTATTGGTAAAGGATTTGCACTACAACTCGTACACCTTACTGTAAATTATACCTAAATTGTACCTCATCCCATTTCTGCTTTGCACTATATAGTATTGTATATTAGTACATTGCATAGTATATTGTATATTGTATGGTAACTCAGTTACTTCTATTCTGCATCGAACATTGTACATATGTCTATACTGAACACTGTGACTTCTATTTTTACTTCTATTTTACATGCTATACTATTTTATTTCATACTTATCTTGTCTAGCACAGTCTCTGGAGCGTAACAGTAAGAAGCATTTTGTATAAAAGTATTCTGTACTTCTGTATGACAACTATTAAAGAAACTTGAAACTTGAAACGTGTCAGCCTTCTCTGCCTCCACCCCTCTAGAGAGTCTGGGTTTCTTTTGTGGAGGCTGTGACATGGTGCACAACAATACCAGCATACGCCCCTTCCGCCGGGGTGCTGTTTTCAGCAGACCCCTTTGGCGCCTGTCTAGTCTGCAGTGCTCCAGGCTCAGGTCGAGTGCCTGTTGCCTGGATTGAGGGATCGACCTCTTTTGGGGGTCGTCTCCCCGGTGAGCTGCCTGCTCCTGCTGTGGGTGTAGCCTCTTGAGTGCTTCGAGCTTACAGCCATGTGAACCTGAACACGCCCGATCTCGTTCGATTTCGGAAGCGGTATAGGTTCAGGCCTGGGTTGTGCTTGGATGGGTGACTGCCTGAGTATACCAGGATCAGTGAGCTAGGCGGCTTGCTATAGGGGGGAAGGGCCTGCTCTTGGATGGGCCCTGTCCGAATACGCTGGCGATGTGGGGGGCGGTGTCACTAGTGACCGCCTGGTGAGGTCTCGATGCTGTAGCGTCGTTGGCCTCTCCAGGCCCTCTTTTTCCGGGGGGGTCCAGTCCCTTCTGGGTCTGGGTCCTCCTTCGCGCTCCGCTGCTACGGCCTTGCCACGGGGTTGGGCTTTGCTTTTGACCCCGTGATATTAGGGGTGGTAACAGGGGTTTGTTCCTTTCCGTTCGTTCCCTAGTGGCATGCGGGTTGTGCGTTTGTGTAGTCGTGGGTACGCCCCACGGTCTGCTCACCCTGTGCCAGGGAACAAACTTCACTTTTTGACTTACCAGCCATTTGGCTGGTAGATTTATTTTTATTTTTTTATTGATCTTTTTCCCCCTCCATTTTTCCTCCGATTTTCTCCCATCCCAATGTTAGTCGTATGCCAATTCCCAGTCCCTTCCTGGTCGCTGCGCACTTACCCCCCACAGTCAGATCATCTGGGAGAGTGGAGGCTACCACGTGCTTCCTCCGACACACGTCCAGCCAATCACCGCTTCTTTTCACCTGGCAGCGCGGATTCTCATTGAGAGGGCGTAGCGTGTGGGAGGATCACACTATCCCCCTCAGGTCCTATCTGCGCTTAGCAGGCGCCCCGACCGAACTGTAGGAGTCGCTGTTTACAACGACCCGGACCCACCCCGCCAGCTTCTCCCACCCTCTAATACAGCCAATTGTATTAGTGTGAACGGCCAGCCAAGCTGGTGACAACCCCGGAGCTGTGAGCTGGATTCGAACAGGCGAATCCAGCTCACAGCTCCGGGGTTGGTGACGAACGCAATCTCCGCTCGGCAGATTTTTTACCAGCCAAAAATTATAAATAGCTTTTTAGTATATCGCCATGTGTTATTATTACTATATAATACTCTCATATGCTATTTTCAATTAATATCATAAACAACATAAGGAATATTAGCATAATTTTGAGTGGACTGAAGGAATGAGTCAGCTTTAATAGTTTTAAATGCAAATAATTTATTGAAACATAGAAGTGGGGTCGGGACACACACACACACTGTTTCAACTCACCACCCCCGGCGCGTCTGTCTTCAAACTTCCACTCCTCTCGAAACTTTTTTATATTTGAATATCAACATTATCTGTCCATCCTCAGTAATCCTCAGTTTACTATAATATACTCCTGTCCTGAGTCCTGACTAGTGACTTCATCGTCTTTCCAAACGCACGCACGCACACACACAGGGAAGGGGAGAGTGCCCCCCCATTTCCCTTTCCCCAGTCCACACTGTGTCTGCTGTTCTCTATGGCTCTGCGCCTCTGCCTCTGATCAGGATTAGCTTGTTAGCTTACGCTAACGTTGTAGTGATTGTAATGGTACATAAACGTTAATTTCGGGCGATGTGGGCATAAAGGAATGGCGACGGTGCAAAGCATGTAGATGCATTTGACCCGTTGTGAGAAGAAAAAAAACACCACAGACTTATTTCGGGTCGTGTAGGCGCACTGCTGTGTAGCACTGCTCTGCTTTCAGAAGCACGGACTGGGCGGATATGACTCGCGGAGTTGCTACAGGGTTTTTCAAAATAAGAGTATCATATGAACCGAACGTTGCTAGCTGCCGGAGCCATAGATATTATGAATGGAGCTGCGCTTGGGGCGGAAATGAGACCCGCACAGGATTTTCAAAATAAGAGTATCGATATGAACTACACGCCAGGTGGCGGGCAGACCTCTCATTTTTACTCGCCAAACCTTAAATCTACATGGATTTGGCGCTTGGTGGGTGCTTATTTTGTTCCCTGCCCTGTGCGTTGAGTTGCTGAAGCTCCTCTTCGCGCAGTCGGATCCGACTCCCTCCCGTCCTCCGCTAGGGGGGTTCGGGGGGGGGCTCGGGTCCTCCCCGGTTCTGATGGTTGTGGGGGGCCTCAGCGGGTTCATTTGTCGAGCTCAGCTCTGCTCAGCTCCTGTGTTGCACTATGACGCTGAGCAGAGCTATGCGATATATAACGTACGGTTATGTATATAACCATAGTTATATGAGCATAGTGACGCTCAGCGTCAGGACTCACTGAGGACCCCTTGATCTTGCCTTGTGGTGAAAGATTGGGAAGGAGCTGATGGTATGGCCACACCCCTGCTTATGTATGTAGCGGATGGGGGTGTGGCCAGACAGATGATGGTAGGTAAAGGTACATGTGAGAATTTATTTCAGTTCAATACTGGATATGAAGAGTATTGCACTATGACGCTGAGCGTCACTATGCTCATATAACTATGGTTATATACATAACCGTACGTTTTTAATCGTAATTTTTTTTATTATCGATTTCCATTCATTTTTCATCAATCTAGCCTCACGTTACCAGTGGGGATCTGTCTGAACTCGAACAGGGAAAATACCGCCCCCTATCGTCTCTCCGGATGGTACTGCACCCCTTTGGATTGGATTGAATGAAACGCATGGAGAAAAAAAAGTCCTGCTTCCACATTTCAGGCATGTAACCGGAGACGATCGAAGTCATCGCCCACCACCAGAACAGCGGAGAATGTGTGTTTCCAGTACCCAGAGTTGGATCAATAAACGCAATCAATATTTGGAATGGCGATCAGGAATTGGAATAATCTTTTTGGAGAACATCTGATCTGAGGTAAGGAATCTATTTGACCAGTCTTGGGATAATCAGAGCTATTTTCACCTATATATCAGCGTGTGCCATATGTGTGTATGCGTGTGTCTGTGTGTGTGTGCGATCAGGAAATAAGATAATCGATTTTTCAGCCCGCTTCTATAGCGTGCATAAGTATACACATATACTATCAATAATCTAGTGTTTATTTGAAAACTATTCATAAATAGGCCGAAAAATGACAACGTGTTCTGCAGGGGAGGAAACTAACTTTTTGGCTTACCAGCCAACTGGCGGGTATCTGATTTTTTTTACCAGCCAAACAGATTTTTTACCAGACAAAAAAAATCGCTAATTGTGATAATTACTTCTTTGTACGTCTTTGTCTAAATTGATTTTCAATCATAGTAAATTAATCACACTGTCTCTACTCTTCAAAATATTACATCATTAAATCACATATTAACATGAAAGAGGGAACTATTCTGGACTGGGTTGGGCTGAACTGGGCAGTGAAAGATGCTGGGTTGGGCTGGTCTAGGTTATACTGAATGATGAATTGAAAATTAATTGAAAATGGGGGACCCTGATGTAAACAAGACAAGTCTTTCTCTGGTCTGCATCCCCTTAACAATTGCATGTATTGAGCCGTACTGTACTGTACCCATTCTGCAATCTGTTAAATAAAGTTTTCATTCATCACAGCTCAACTACTAGGAATGTGTGTCTGACTCTTAAGTGCAGGAAATATTCATCAGAAAGGGGGGACATGATGGAGGGAATGGAAAGAGCAGGTTTGACAGGAGCAGGGTTGAAGGGCATATTGGAGTGTGGAGGAAGTGGACAAGGCATTAAGCAAACAGGACTGAAATGGGGGACCCTGATGTAAACAAGACTAAAGTCCTTCTCTGGTCTGCATCCCCTTAACAATTGTGTGTATTGAGCTGTACTGTATTGTACCCATTCTGCAATCTGTTAATAAAGTTTTCAATCAATCAATACTGGGTTGGTCTGGTTTAGGTTGGACTGAGTTGGACAGTGAAAGAACCAAGCATTTCACTGTAATGTAATAGCTAAATAAAACAACTTGACTTGACTTGTTACATTTGCACTCTGGTTGTATGCCAAATGTATTCTGGTTGTACTGTACTTGTGCTGTAAGATGACAATACATTGGAACCGAATCGACAACGCTAGGGGTTCAGCAGGTGTATTCTGAATGCCAAATATGACAACATCACCGTTGTGAAGGGCATATGGGCGTGGGGGGGGAAACCCGGTAATAATAAAATGTCACTCGGCTGCATTTAAGCAAAGCCGCTCAGTATAGTCGTCCACTATGTTGAATGCGCGTTATGGTAGCTTGTTACATGCTAGGTAGCTAGCCGGCTAATGCTGGTTGACTTGTCATTGTTTATCATCCGACTCGAAGGAGACGCGTCGCGTGCTGTTGTTCGCCCCCATGTCAGACCGCACTGATATCCGAAAGCGACGACTCTACATGCAATTATTTTCATCCACTGATGTGTTTTTGTAAGTTTGTCTACGTTGTCAAGCCGGCTGCCGGTGGCAGGAGTTTGTAGGTCTGCGCGCAGTGGTCTGTCCACTTCCCCTAGATGGGCGGCATCTTCTAGAAAACGAGTGTTCATTGGAGGAGCTTAGAGCGCATCTGTACAACGATGATGTTCATTGGTTATGGTCTGATTATTATGTGGCGCAAATGGGAGGAATCAAGGGGGGAGTCAGAGTTCGGTTTGTGCCAGTGAGCGAATCATCAGATTGCAGAATGATTTTTTTGTTTTGTTTTGTAATTACTAGTACTCGCCAGACTGGCGAGTGCTCTTCATGAATTACTCGCCAAACGTAAAAAATACTCGCAATTGGCGAGTAAAGTGGCCTAATTTCCTCCCCTGGTGTTCTGTGTATTCCAGTGTGTTCCAGTAAAGGGCGATTATCACAGAATCTTCTGAAATGTTCTCAAACTTTAAAAAAAACTAGCGTTTTTCAAAATGGTATAAAACGGAAATTAACCGATTAAAAAACAATCCGTTTTGACAATGTTGACTGCAAACAAGTCATTGATAAGCGACGGCCATATTAGACACATAGCCATAATTTAAGATATAGTTTAATGCATTCGCAAATATGAGAGCTCTGTCAGTGAAGTGGGTGGTGGCACGCAACAGGGTTCCGGGGCAACGGACACGTGGCACTCAAAGTGTTAACATTCACTTAAAACAATTTTTAAACATTAGACGTAATTTAATGTATTTATTAGGGCTGTCAGTTTATCGCGTTAATTAGATTAATTAATTACACAGCAAATTATCCCGTTATGAAAATTAAATCAAAATTAATAAAAGAATAAAGACATTTAAAATAAAATAAATTATTATAATATTTTTTTTTTATCTCATTCATTCCATAAGTGTGTAGAATACACATTTACAGAAGTTTTTTTTACTATGGCCCATTTGCATGTTCTTGGTATCTGATTCTAGGGACATCTATGGATCTCAGGGAATGTATTCCCAGTGTCAGAAATACTGTGGGCTAGATTCACAAAGAATGGATTGCACGGTGCAAGTTGCACCCTTACTTGTTACAATTCATTATGAATTGAAAATGGGGGACCCTGATGTAAACAAGATGAAAGTCTTTCTCTGGTCTGCATCCCCTTAACACTTTCACTGCCCAAGGTTAATTCCGTATTAGTCCCTTGAATGCCCAAATCCGCTTCAATGTTAACTTAATATCGCCTAATCTATGTTTTAAATTATGGCTATGTGTCTAATCTGCCCGTCGCTTATCAAAGACTCATTTTCCAGTCAACATTGGCGAGGCAGATTTTTTTTTTATCGCTTCATTTCCGTTTGATAGCATTTTGAAAATCACTCGTTTTCGCAGAAAAACCACACATGCCTATGATAATAGTCTTTTACTGGAATATTCCAAAACGTTGTCATTTGTCGGCCTATTTATGAATCGTTTTCAAATAAACGCTAGATGATCGATAGTATATGTGTGTGCACGCACGTTCGTGCCGCGCGCTGATAATCGCTGCTCTCATTTCCTGATCGTTTTTACAGTGAAACAGCAATATCACATATAGTGGAAACGCTTATATCTCCGTGAAAACGAGTCTGATTATCCTAATACTGATAACATAGATTCCTTACCTGACATCAGATGGTATCCAAATGGTATATTCCAATTCCTGATCACCATTCGGAAAAATCGATAAGTGTATTGATCCAACGTGTATACAGTATAACACATGATCCACGCGGCTCAGCGGCTCCAGAATGAACTCTGGTAACCCCGGCTGCATCAGTGAGACGGAAAATGTGGAGTCAGAAATCCGTTAACCCATTCACTTTCATTGAGTCCACTCCAAAAGGGTGATTTACCATCTGGGAGACGATAGGGGGCGCTTTTTTCACAGCTGAGAGCCTGGGGTGACTGGAATATCCAACGGTAGGCTCGCTTGATGCAATATGATTTCAGATCGCTGATAAAAAAATAAAAAATAAAATACGAGAATTCTCGTGAGTGGGCATTCAACCAGCGGGCGTGGCATCCAAAGTGTTAAAGGAAAACTCCAACATTTTGGGAAATTAGCTTATTTGCCATCTACCCTGGAGTTAGACAAGAAGATACATACCCCTTTTCTTTTCTGTGCATGCAGTAGGAGTAGGAAGACACGCACCGTTAGCCTAGCTTAGCGTCAGTCACTGGAAGTAGGTTCCTCCATTAGCCTTGTTCCAAATGTCGTCCTACTCATACTGCATGCACAGAGAAGAAAAAGGTATGTATTCTTCTTGTCTAACTCCAGGGTAGATGGCAAATAAGCTAATTTCCCAAAATGTTGGAGTTTTCATTTAAAATTGTGTGTATTGAGCCGTACTGTATTGTACCCATTCTGCAATCTGTTAATACAATTTTCATTCAATCAATCAATTCAATGATTGATTGAATGAAAATTTTATTTTGAGTAAATTGTAATTGTAAACCAAATGAGAATATCAATAAAACATTTTTTATCTTTGACTGTGAATAACACCATGCTCAAATTGGTCACCAGACCTGAAAAATCTAAGCAAATTAATAGATGGAAGATGATTAAACAGAAGGTTTTGTAGATACTGAATTCTGCCATCCGGACACATGCTATTTGCTATTTGAAATATGATTATTAGGGATGGGTACCTTTCACATTTGAACCGATACCGGTACCGGTACCTGTGAATCGATACCGGTACCCAACGGTACCTTTTTTCGGTACTTTAGTCTCAAGAAATTTAATTTACCTACCTCAGTCGTAAAAAAAAAATTCCAAACTACAATTTCGACAGTTTTCGGCTTGTCATTGCTCCGACTGCTTTGTTGTTGAATCAAGTCAAATCCTAGGTAAGCATATATTGTGCGTGTGAACGTTGACATGAAAAGAAAAAAGGTAAAAAAAAAAAAAAAAAGTAAAAAAAATAATTAATAAAAGATTTTTTTTTCGGTTTCTCACTTGATTCGATACTCGGTAGTACCGACGTGTTTCGGTTCGGTACCTCAAAAGTACCGAATTCGGTACCCATCCCTAATGATTATAGAATATAGAATATCAGGCATAAAATGGTTATGCGATTAAAATGAGATTAATTAGATTAATTAATTACAAATCCTGTAATTAATTAGATTAATTTTTTTTAATCGCCTGACAGCACTAGTATTTATTACTAAAAGATTTGCACTACCTCTTCCTTATTCTTTTACTTTTTACTGTATGAAGCACAATTCCAGGAGGCTCATACAGAACCAAGCATTTCACTGTAATGTACATGTACCTTATATGTGACAAATTTAATTAAATTTGAAACAATCACAAACGCTCAAAGACCGACAGGCGCACGTGCACACACGCACGCAAGCAAAATACAATCCTTATCTTCAACAATCAAAGGTCCTAGAGTGGCGTGTGTTGCTGAACCCTTTACTAATTAGTTCCAGCTCAATAAGACAGTCAATAGATTCCCTTATCCAGCAGCATCAGGTCAGGAGTGACCCATCTCTCTGCAGACACAGGGAGCTCCAATACAGAAACAAGATACCAACAAAGGCCTCGTTTACACTGAGCTGTTAACGCAATCAGTGCCAGGTATTAGACTGGGCCCGCTGTAGTTAGGCCAGCTTTCCATTACAACTTTTCACTGTGCGTCACGTTGTTTGTAGAGCTAAATCTATATTTTATATTATAGCTATGTATCAAATATCATTGTCAATTGACAGTAAGAACCTTCCGTTCAAGATGCATAAAAGAAATATTTCTTTCATCAATACGTTCCCGTTTTATACCGTGGTGAATATGAGTGTTATATCGGAATGATCTGGGATAATTCCTGCAAGGCTATTTATAAGGCGCTAAGCTAATAACGTTAAATCCATTGCCGTTTTGTCCCTACACACGACAGTTAAAAATCCAAATGCATATGATCGGTATTATGTTCCATCATGAATGCATGAAAGGGGGGGGGGGGGGGGGGGCGGGGAAATCGTTTCTGATTAACACATTGTCTGCCAGGCATTGTGCCCATATGTGTGCCCTCTCTGCCACCGCTGTAAGCCTATGCACTACAGCTCACCTTCTTTGCAGGGCTATAACCTTTTAAATATTATAGCTATATCGACATTACTATGGCCCATTCAACGTCGGATATCTATCGTTCCGGATGTGGGAACGTTATATTTTTCCATTCATACATTGTCGTGTTAGTACCCTCGTGAATATAAGTATGTTTTTGGACTGTATAGCAGTAATTCCTAAAACGCAAGTTGGCGATTGGCGTTTTGTTGGCGATTGGCGTTTTGTTCCTATACATGCTATATTAAAAAATTCAAATGTATATGATCGGTATACATTATGCTTCATCATGCGTGAAGGAAAGGGGGGGGGTCGTTTATAATTCCTTGATTGTCAGTAACGGCTTTTTTTAGTATGGGTTGATACGTTGATCAGATGGATTGCAGTGAAATAAATAAACAATCGAGCTGAAAATAACGTTAGATTCCTCTTACCGTTCGCAGATGAGTCTGGAGGAAAAAAATTCCAATTATTCGATGTCGATCTGCTAGATCCATTTTCCGTTTGTATGATGCAATAAACGCCGAAATCATATTGATTATTGCGTTTCGAAAGCGATCCAATGCACTCAAGTGTGTATCTAGACCCACGTTACAATATATCTCTGGCGGAGGATTTTCCACGATGCACCGAGCGCCACTTCTGGTTTGGCGTGGAGTGTAACTCGCCCGAAATCCACCAGGCGGCGGTATTGAGGCGTTGCAATATCAGACCAGGGTCCAGCTGTGTCCCGGAGGGTGGCTGGATGAATTATGAATGCCATGGCGAAAAAGTTAAATATTGATCCCAAAAACGAGTTGCCTCGTTGTTGGCGCACAACGATTGGCGGGCAATAACGAGTATACTCGTTGTTGGCGCACAATGTGTTAATTGATTGCCAATAACGGCATTCGTTATTAACACAACATAGGCTGATCTGGGGGATGGCTATTAAATCCTTGCACGACCAAGCTGAAATTAACATCAAATTGCTCTTACCTTTGGCCGGTTGTATTCCAAAAATAATCTTCCAATTATTTGATCGCCATCTGGTAGATATGTCCATTGGCCCATGCCATAATCCTTTACTGCATAATGAATTCGGCATCCCAAAGAGTATTCCATGCGATGGAGTGAAGCCCTCGCTTCAGACTAACAAAAAAGTCCGCCCGGAGAGATTTCAGTGTGACACCTGGTCTGCAACAGGGGTTACTGCATTCTCGAGACAGCGCCACTACCAGGATCTGGCCGGTACTGCACCTTCGGACTCCCAATATGCCTTTTCCAGCCAAAATACAGCTCTGTGACAGTGAATAGGATATTAATATCGAGAAAAAAAAGAAAAACTAACCAAAAACGTAATATTACGTGGCTGGCACCCAACGGTTGTCGGGCAAACACGTAATATTATGTGGATGGCCCCGAATGAGTTAATGTAAGTCCAGTCCAGGACTGGAGCCGAACATTCAAATGGGTTCGTAATTCGGTATATTGACTGTGAGGTGTGTGGTTCGCTCTGACTGAGGTGTGTGGTTCGCTCTGACTGAGGTGTGTGTTCGCTCTGACTGAGGTGTGTGTGTGTTCGCTCTGACTGAGGTGTGTGTGTGTTCGCTCTGACTGAGGTGTGTGTTCGCTCTGACTGTGAGGTGCATGTGTGTTCGCTCTGACTGTGAGGTGCATGTGTGTTCGCTCTGACTGTGAGGTGCATGTGTGTTCGCTCTGACTGTGAGGTGCATGTGTGTTCGCTCTGACTGTGAGGTGCATGTGTGTTCGCTCTGACTGTGAGGTGCATGTGTGTTCGCTCTGACTGTGAGGTGCATGTGTGTTCGCTCTGACTGTGAGGTGCATGTGTGTTCGCTCTGACTGTGAGGTGCATGTGTGTTCGCTCTGACTGTGAGGTGCATGTGTGTTCGCTCTGACTGTGAGGTGCATGTGTGTTCGCTCTGACTGTGAGGTGTGTGTGTGTTCGCTCTGACTGTGAGGTGCATGTGTGTGTGTTCACTCTGACTGAGGTGTGTGTGTTCACTCTGACTGAGGTGTGTGTGTTCACTCTGACTGAGGTGTGTGTGTTCACTCTGACTGAGGTGTGTGTGTGTTCGCTTTGACTGAGGTGTGTGTGTGTTCGCTCTGACTGAGGTGTGTGTGTGTTCGCTCTGACTGTGAGGTGCATGTGTGTGTTCACTCTGACTGAGGTGTGTGTGTTCACTCTGACTGAGGTGTGTGTGTTCACTCTGACTGAGGTGTGTGTGTTCACTCTGACTGAGGTGTGTGTGTGTTCGCTTTGACTGTGAGGTGTGTGTGTGTGTTCACTCTGACTGAGGTGTGTGTGTTCACTCTGACTGAGGTGTGTGTGTTCACTCTGACTGAGGTGTGTGTGTGTTCGCTTTGACTGTGAGGTGTGTGTGTGTGTTCACTCTGACTGAGGTGTGTGTGTTCACTCTGACTGAGGTGTGTGTGTTCACTCTGACTGTGAGGTGCGTGTGTGTTGGCTCTGACTGTGAGGTGTGTGTTCATCTGACTGTGAGGCGTGTGTGTGTGTTCATCTGACTGTGAGGCGTGTGTGTGTGTTCATCTGACTGTGAGGTGTGTGTGTGTGTTCATCTGACTGTGAGGCGTGTGTGTATTCATCTGACTGTGAGGTGTGTGTGTGTTCATCTGACTGTGAGGTGTGTGTGTGTTCATCTGACTGTGAGGTGTGTGTGTGTGTGTGTTCATCTGACTGTGAGGTGTGTGTGTGTTCATCTGACTGTGAGGTGTGTGTGTGTTCATCTGACTGTGAGGTGTGTGTGTGTTCATCTGACTGAGGTGTGTGTGTGTTCATCTGACTGTGAGGTGTGTGTTCTGACTGAGGTGTGTGTGTGTGTGTTCATCTGACTGTGAGGTGTGTGTTCTGACTGAGGTGTGTGTGTGTGTGTTCATCTGACTGTGAGGTGTGTGTTCTGACTGAGGCGTGTGTGTGTTCATCTGACTGTGAGGTGTGTGTGTGTGTGTTCATCTGACTGAGGTGTGTGTGTGTTCATCTGACTGAGGTGTGTGTGTGTTCGCTCTGACTGTGAGGCGTGTGTGTGTGTTCGCTCTGACTGTGAGGCGTGTGTGTGTATTCGCTCTGTGAGGCGTGTGTGTGTTCGCTCTGACTGTGAGGCGTGTGTGTATTCGCTCTGTGAGGCGTGTGTGTCTGCGTGTTCGCCCTGGCCCCTGACTGAGGTGTGTGTGTTCATGATTGAAATTTAAAATCTGATTAATCGCCCATCCCTACTCTTCGTAGTGTGCACTAGTGCAATTCTACTCCCAATTCACAAATTGATTGATCGTTTCAGACTGAATAGAAATACTATATTCCTGAGGAGAACATGGGGCTGTTATGTTGCCTTAGTAAACATTGAGGAGGAGGTGCGCATGCAGACCAAAGCAGTCAGGTCGAGCAGCACAGCTGCATTCAATTAATGTCCAATGTAGAGGGAAGTATGCAGCACCTGGCACGTGGCTGCGTATGCTCCTCAACATCCTGTACCTCGTGGCTACTTACGCTCCTCTACATCCTGTACCTCGTGGCTACTTACGCTCCTCGACATCCTGTACCTCGTGGCTACTTACGCTCCTCTACATCCTGTACCTCGTGGCTACTTACGCTCCTCTACATCCTGTACCTCGTGGCTACTTACGCTCCTCTACATCCTGTACCTCGTGGCTACTTACGCTCCTCTACATCCTGTACCTCGTGGCTACTTACGCTCCTCTACATCCTGTACCTCGTGGCTACTTACGCTCCTCTACATCCTGTGCCTCGTGGCTACTTACGCTCCTCTACATCCTGTACCTCGTGGCTACTTACGCTCCTCTACATCCTGTACCTCGTGCCTACTTACGCTCCTCTACATTGTGTACCTCGTGGCTACTTACGCTCCTCTACCTTGTGGCTACTTACGCTCCTCTACATCCTGTACCTCGTGGCTACTTACGCTCCTCTACATCCTGTACCTCGTGGCTACTTACGCTCCTCTACATCGTGTACCTCGTGGCTACTTACGCTCCTCTACATCCTGTACCTCGTGGTTACTTACGCTCCTCTACCTTGTGGCTACTTACGCTCCTCTACATCCTGTACCTCGTGGCTACTTACGCTCCTCTACATCCTGTACCTCGTGGCTACTTACGCTCCTCTACCTTGTGGCTACTTACGCTCCTCTACATCCTGTACCTCGTGGTTACTTACACTAATTGAACGCAGCTGCGTTGCTAGACTTGGCTGCTTTGGGTGAGAACGGACCATCACAATACAAATTCCACACACTGATGATTTGAATCATTGAGTACTTGTTTTTATGCGTTTGGAGAACTCGCCTACTAAAAGCCCATCCCTAATGAATATCATGCATCGATTAGTTAATAATAATAATAATAATAATGAATTGCATTTATATAGCGCTTTTCTAGACACTCAAAGCGCTTTACAATGTAGAATGGAAATTGCCTCCTTCACCACCACTGGTAGCACCCAACCTTGGGCTACGCAGGCTCAATGGCTGCCATACACTGTCACCAGGCACACATCACACTACACAATGGCTGAACGGCTCAGGAGACAGGGGTTGATATCAGTCAATTAAGGGGAAGGGATGATTAGGGGGCCTTGATGTCAGAGACCTGATTGGCAATTTGGCCATGAACGTCGGGGAACCCCCTACTCTTTATGATAGGCGTCCTGGGTTCTTTAACACTTCCTGCGCCAAAAACGTCGTACAACGGGTTTCAAGTTCATGCGAATTCTGCCAGATCACGGCGTACAATGTTATTTTGATCATATTTCATATTTTCGCCATGGTATTCATATTTCCCTCACAGAGCCTTGTCTGATGCTGTGGGACTCGGCACAACTCTGCAACGCTTCAATACTGCCACCTGGTGGATGATCGGCGAGTTGCCAAACCGGAAGTGGCCGGTTGGATATCGGTGCGTCTCCTAAATCCGTCCAGCCACTCGCATATCGTCGCGGGACTCAAGACACACACCGTGGATATGGATCGCTGCCATAACTCAATAATCGACATGATTTGGGCGTGTATTAGTATTATACAAACCGGAAATGGATCTACTCGATCCCCATCAAATAACTGGGATCTTTTTGCTCCAGTGTCATCGCCCAACGGTAAGAGGAGGCTGACGTTATTTTCAGCGTGAGTGTTTATTATTATCCATACAAACTGCTCTGATCTATATATCACCCATACTACATGAAGCATTTAACGACGATCACGGAATTATAAACACCCCCCCCCCCCCGTTCACCCGCGCATGATCAGTCATAACGTTTAGGACCATGTACAATTGACATTTTTAATATAGCGTGGATCGGAACCAAACGGTATTTGATAATCTATATATGCATTTATGCCTATATCTCACGTTCTAGGAATTACTGCAGAAAACGATAAAAACATATTTATACTCTAGACGGTATTTTCGTATGAATGTGTGAATGAAAAAGTAAAACGTTCCTACATCCTGAACGATAGATAATCGATGTTGAATGGGCCATAGTAATGTCAATTTAGCAATACAATTTAAAAAGTTATAGCCCTGCAAAGAAGATGAACATCTCCATAGACTTAAAGTGCTGGCAGAGAATGGTATAAGATGATCAAACTCTGTGGCAGTTAATGTGTTAACGACATAAATTAAGTCAGTTACACTAACGATAACGCAGAGAACGGAGTGTATTCCACAGGTTCAATGGTCATTGAGGCATAATGGGGACTGCAAGGTAGAGAGTTGGAGAGCAGCAGGGACTATTTATATAGAACACAAGAGACACAGTTAATGTATCACTGCATCAAATGTCCTGTTTCACTATGTTACTACGTGAAAAAAGGCACATATGCTGTCTCTCGAGGGTTAATGCTGCTTCTTCTCATCCAAAGTTAAGGATGTATTGAAAGTCACTTTTGGAACATTTTGTAAAACCACCTGATAAACATAATATCTAACCCTCATTCATTTTGACTGGTAACCCTGGTCTGTTAACGACTCATTCTGTTTACATAGCAGCAGCACCGGGAGCTGGCTCTGTCTGTTATCACCTCTATAGAGAGCGAGAGAGAGAGAGATATGCAGGAAACAAAGAGCTGCCAAGAGATAAAGATCAAACAGGTAACAGAACAAACAACAATGAACAAACAAGAAAGGGAAGAAGGAAATATGCAACCGAGAAAGAAAGAAAGAAAGAAAGAAAGAAAGAAAGAAAGAAAGAAAGAAAGAAAGAAAGAAAGAAAGAAAGAAAGAAAGAAAGAAAGAAAGAAAGACCAAAAAGGAGTGTTGAAAGGAGGAGGAGGTAAAAACAGCTACACCTATTAGGGGAGAAATCAGTCATCAACTGGAGTCAAGTCAGTTTTTAAGTGTAACAACTAGAGTTGGGCTCCATTAGTCGAATACATTTTGGACCTGGTTCTAAGGCGGCGGTTACACCTTTCGTATCATCTTCGTATTGTTGTCATATGCGTTTCGCCGCGACGTCGTGCGCCTCGAGTCACACTTTCGTTTTTTTTTTTTCGTTTTTGTCACCCGAGCACACTGATGTAGTACACTGCCAAAGCAGTAGGTGGCAGTAGGTGGCAAACATGAAGGCAATTTCAACCAATCAGAACTTGTGCCTGCAAAGCAAAAATGTCAACAAGGCGGCCACCATCTTTTGCCTAGTTACCCAATGCAGCAATTCTTTTTCAGCAAAGCCTAATAAAAGTGCAATAAACAAAACGGATACATTCACTGTGTGTTCTGCCTGTCATTTGTTGATGAAACAAAACTAACATCAACACAAGTGACCACCAAGAGCGGATAGTTTAGTCTAAAAAAAGATCGGTAGCATTGTTAGCTGCATGCTAACGTCAATGGAGTATGCCATTATAACAATATAGCATTGTGGCTAGAAGCTAACGTTAGCTCACGCTACTTAGCCAGCACCAAACTGATGATATCGTGAGCTATCAGTAGTTAGATAACATTAGAGACAACGCTGTGTGTATTAAACAAAGGTGAATAGATGACTGGGCCATTTTGTTTAATGCTTGTTAAGTTGAAAGAGGAGCTCTGAGCTAACAGGGTCTGAATCCTGATAGCTCATGTTAGCCAGCTGCTCATGCAATCGGTAATGCTAACAGAATGAATGGATGTAAACTTTATTTAACATATTGCATATGGGTACAATACAATAAGGCTCAATACAAACAATTGTTAAGGGAATGCAGACTGTTGTAGCTTGGACTGGGGTCCTTATAACAATAACTTGACAACACATAGTAGCTGCAGCTATTTGGTTTGGGACTGCTGTCACCGGAAGGGCACGCAGATGGTATCTACTGCGCATGGGCGTTTTCGCAACAACGGCTCATGCAGACTACACGGTGTTGTCGGCGCGTTTTTTTGCGTTTCTCCAAAACGCAAACACAATTTAGCGTTTCAGCCGTATCCACAAAAAAACGCCAAAAAACGCATTTCTGTGTAATAGGGACATGAAACGTATTCAAAAACGTATAAAAAAAACGCCAGGAATACACTAGTCTAACCATGGCCTAAGTCAGTAAAACACTTGGATTCATAATGTTGTTCTTTCTTTCTTTCCTACCCCCAAAATAATAATATAAAAAGAAGAGAAAATAAGCTTTCAAACCACAATGTAGTGAACAGGATGTAATCAAAATGTGATGGCAATGCATCAAGAATGGAGTGATAATTGTAATTGCCCTAATAATGGTAATCAAATGGAATCCTCATGTCCCACTCCTATTAAAGGACCATATTTGTCATTTTCCCAGTGTTTTATTTGAAGTCTTGATATCCATAAGAAGATAGTTTTGCGGTTTTAAGTACCAAAAAACATCTCAATACAGGTTTACATCTCCTCTCTTCTCTCAGGAGCTCTACCATGAACAGGCTGTTTTGTGTCTTTAAGGTTCATTAATATCATACATCCATATTTCCTCCCATCTTGTAACTTGCTAGCTCCGTAACGAAATTACCAAACAGCATTTTCTTCCGCATACAAGGTTGGAAGGAGCGTATAGTTGTGACATCACAAACTTACGGAAGTCCACACGACTTGTTTAAAAAAAGACACAGTTTCTGAATACTGGCCTGTGTGCATTTCTCTGTGGACTGAGCCATTTGATACCTTCACAGTGTTTATAAAGTAGCACCTAGACCTGCTTTATAATCAAACAACCAATGGAGATCTCCATTTCTACAATATGGGAACTTAAAAAAAAAAAAAAAAAAAAAACAGATTAATTCGCCACACTGACACACACATCCTCACCTGACCCCTACACAAACACACAAACCCCCCCCCGGTGAAGCTGCAACCCTCCTCGTTCTCACACGTGCTGCATACATTATGTTAATGACAGACAACATTGAACTGAACAGAATTGAGAGCGGGCAGACGTCTCACCTCGTGATAAACTGACGGTTTGGACAGCGAAGGAATCGTGAAGGACAGGAGCTTACTGTTGCCGTCTTTGTCCACTATCTCCTGTAAAACCAGAGGGGAGGGGGGTGGGGACAGAGAGGAGGAAGGTGTTTTTTTACTGAGCTTTAACAAGGCTTTATTGTGTCTTTATCCAAGTGTGGCACTGACTGGACACAGCTACACAAAACCACAGACGGCAAAAACAACACATTCAAAATGAAATGACATTAACCTGCTGCAATGCGTCCATAACAATACGCTGCATGTCCGTAACGCTGCAGCAGGTCCCTTTAGGGGGGGGGGCATGTAGACAGCATGTTCAGAGCAGAGAGGAGGGAGGGACAAAGTCTGATGCTGATTGGTCGTCGCTAGCATTTTATCCCCATCACCCAGTGCAAAAGTAGAACCGCTTGTCATGTGGAGCTGGAAGCGTACCTGAAGTGTACCTGATGTGTACCTGAAGTGTACCTGAAGTGTACCTGATGTGTACCTGAAGTGTACCTGAAGTGTACCTGATGTGTACCTGAAGTGTACCTGATGTGTACCTGATGTGTACCTGAAGTGTACCTGAAGTGTACCTGATGTGTACCTGAAGTGTACCTGAAGTGTACCTGATGTGTACCTGATGTGTACCTGAAGTGTACCTGATGTGTACCTGAAGTGTACCTGAAGTGTACCTGAAGTGTACCTGATGTGTACCTGATGTGTACCTGAAGTGTACCTGATGTGTACCTGAAGTGTACCTGATGTGTACCTGAAGTGTACCTGAAGTGTACCTGAAGTGTACCTGATGTGTACCTGATGTGTACCTGAAGTGTACCTGAAGTGTACCTGATGTGTACCTGGTACCTGATGTGTACCTGAAGTGTACCTGGTACCTGATGTGTACCTGAAGTGTACCTGGTACCTGATGTGTACCTGAAGTGCGCCGTTTCATAGAAAATCATGAGCAGAGAAGATTCTGAACGTAATCCCCAAATCCCTGATGGACGGATCGGACAGCGAGTCCAGTTTAAGGGCCCTTTCTCACTCACTCTATTCGTTTCTATTTCGTTCCGTTCTTCCCGTACCGAGATCTGATCCGAACTCCCCCCCCCCCCTCTCCCCCCTCTAGTTTGTGTACACACTTCATTCTGGGTGCGCTCTGGGTTTTGTTTACGGTTTGCGTTTTGAGCTTGTAAGCTTGCCGTAGTCGATGATGTCACGCTCGAAATGTAAACACAGGAAGTGTTCACACGGAGACTGGAGAATGGATCTTGATATAAAGATACAAATAACTAATAAATATGAAGTTATATTTGAACCTCTGTTGTCAAGCCTTGTCAATATAACCCACCCCCCTTTTCTCACGAATGGAACTCTGTTGTAGAGCCCGCTTTTGATCGTTTTGCAGCGTTAACAATAACGCTAAGCTAACGGCTAACGCTAACGTTACTGCAACATACTAGTAACATTGCTCGAGCCTCGCATCGATTATATTGAATGTCATTGATCTACTGGTCGACCGAAAATGTAAACGGGAATGTCTTAACACGACTGCGGACTCTGGATGTTGATATAAAATGAACAAATTGCCAATAAATATGAAGTTATATTTTATCACGAATGGATGGTGTTGTAGAGTCCGCTTTTGAGCGTTTTGAGCGATCTACTGGTCGACCACGGCCGACTTGTTGGGCACCACTGGTCTAATAGAAATAAATGCATTCGAACAATGTTATAGACATAGAATGGCAAACAAAATTTATGACGTTATGTCAGCACCAGGCGCCACGCCCGTGAAAAGGTACAAGCTCGCAAAGCCACACCCCCCGTTCTCCCGGGACCGACCCCGAGACCACCTCTGCCAGCTGGTCCCGTTCAGCGGGGGGTGAAACGATTCAGCGCCGACTCGCACCCCAAAAGTGGTGAGTGAGAACACTGCCCCCCGTGCTCCGGGACGGTGATTCGATACAAAAGGCTGAGTGTGAAAGCCCCCTAAGCCCCGAGGAGAGAGAGGGACCGCGTCCCCGGGGTTTGTTCTAGGAGAGAGAGGGACCGCGTCCCCGGGGTTTGTTCTAGGAGAGAGAGGGACCGCGCCCCCGGGGTTTGTTCTAGGAGAGAGAGGGACCGCGCCCCCGGGGTTTGTTCTAGGAGAGAGAGGGACCGCGCCCCCGGGGTTTGTTCTAGGAGAGAGAGGGACCGCGCCCCCGGGGTTTGTTCTAGGAGAGAGAGGGACCGCGCCCCCGGGTCCAGTGGGTTTGTTCTAGGAGAGAGAGGGACCGCGCCCCCGGGGTTTGTTCTAGGAGAGAGAGGGACCGCGCCCCCGGGGTTTGTTCTAGGAGAGAGAGGGCCCTTTCTCACTCACGCTATTCGTTTCTATTTCGTTCCGTTCTGCCCGTACCGAGATCTGATTCGAACTCCCCCCCCCCCCTCTCCCCCCTCTAGTTTGTGTACACACTTCAGTCTGGGTGCGCTCTGGGTTTTGTTTACGGTTTGCGTTTGAGCTTGTAAGCTTGCCGTAGTCGATGATGTCACGCTCGAAATGTAAACACAGGAAGTCTTAACACGGAGACTGGAGAATGAATGTTGATATAAAGAAACAAATAACTAATAAATATGAAGTTATATTTGAACCTCTGTTGTCAAGCCTTGTCAATACAACCCACTCCCCTTTTCTCACGAATGGAACTCTGTTGTAGAGTCCGCTTTTGATCGTTTTGCAGGGTTAACAATAACGCTAAGCTAACGGCTAACGCTAACGTTACTACATGCAACATACTAGCTCGCATCGATTATATTGAATGTCATTGATCTACTGGTCGACCGAAAATGTAAACGGGAATGTCTTAACACGACTGCGGACTCTGGATGTTGATATAAAATGAACAAATTGCCAATAAATATGAAGTTATATTTGAACCTCTGTTGTCAAGCCGTGTCAATATAACCCACCCCATTTTATCACGAATGGGTGGTGTTGTAGAGTCCGCTTTTGAGCGTTTTGAGCGATCTACTGGTCGACCACGGCCGACTGGTTGGGCACCACTGGTCTAATAGAAATAAATGCATTCGAACAATGTAGACATAGCAATGGCAAACAAAATGTATGACGTTATGTCAGCACCAGGCGCGACGCCCGTGAAAAGGTACAAGCTCGCAAAGCCACACCCCCCGTTCTCCCGGGACCGACCCCGAGACCACCTCTGCCAGCTGGTCCCGTTCAGCGGGGGGTAAAACGATTCAGCCGCGTTTCGCACCCCAAAAGGGGTGAGTGAGAACACTGCCCCCCGTGCTCCGGGACGGTGATTCGATACAAAAGGCTGAGTGTGAAAGCCCCCAGAGGGACCGCGCCCCCGGGGTTTGTTCTAGGAGAGAGAGGGACCGCGCCCACAGGTCCAGTGTGTTTGTTCTAGGAGAGAGGGACCGCGCCCCCGGGTCCAGTGGGTTTGTTCTAGGAGAGAGGGACCGCGCCCCCGGGTCCAGTGGGTTTGTTCTAGGAGAGAGGGACCGCGCCCACAGGTCCAGTGTGTTTGTTCTAGGAGAGAGGGACCGCGCCCCCGGGTCCAGTGGGTTTGTTCTAGGAGAGAGGGACCGCGCCCACAGGTCCAGTGTGTTTGTTCTAGGAGAGAGAGGGACCGCGCCCACAGGTCCAGTGGGTTTGTTCTAGGAGAGAGAGGGACCGCGCCCACAGGTCCAGTGTGTTTGTTCTAGGAGAGAGAGGGACCGCGCCCACAGGTCCAGTGGGTTTGTTCTAGGAGAGAGAGGGACCGCGCCCCCGGGTCCAGTGGGTTTGTTCTAGGAGAGAGAGAGAGAGAGAGATAGAGCGATAGAGCGATAGAGAGATAGAGAGAGAGAGAGAGAGAGAGAGAGAGAGAGAGAGAGAGAGAGAGAGAGAGAGAGAGGGACCGCACCCCCGGGTCCAGTGGGTTTGTTCTAGGAGAGAGAGAGAGAGAGAGATAGAGCGATAGAGCGATAGAGAGATAGAGATAGAGAGAGAGAGAGAGAGAGAGAGAGAGAGAGAGAGAGAGAGAGAGAGAGAGAGAGAGAGAGACCGCGTCCCCGGGTCCAGTGGGTTTGTTCTAACAGTCTGGTGCACTAAAGGGTTGTTCATCCCGCTCTGCTCGCCGCTGAACCCGGCATCGAAAGCCAAACGCCGTCTTCATAACTTAAACCACTTAGTGGCCCAACGACTACAGAACTAAAAGCTCAATGAAACAGTTTGAGTTACTACATGACTGGGCAGCTGGTGCAGGTTATGTACTTGGACGGAGAAAGCGCTTAGCAACAAGGGAGGTTCAGGATGCAGCACACGGCAGGCACCATCTTGTTAAGAACGCAGCACACGGCAGGCACCATCTTGTTAAGAATGCAGCACACGGCAGGCACCATCTTGTTAAGAACGCAGCACACGGCAGGCACCATCTTGTTAAGAACGCAGCACACGGCAGGCACCATCTTGTTAAGAGTGCAGCACACGGCAGGCACCATCTTGTTAAGAGTGCAGCACACGGCAGGCACCATCTTGTTAAGAATGCAGCACACGGCAGGCACCATGTTGTTAAGAGTGCAGCACACGGCAGGCACCATCTTGTTCAGAATGCAGCACACGGCAGGCACCATCTTGTTAAGAATGCAGCACACGGCAGGCACCATCTTGTTAAGAACGCAGCACACGGCAGGCACCATCTTGTTAAGAATGCAGCACACGGCAGGCACCATGTTGTTAAGAGTGCAGCACACGGCAGGCACCATCTTGTTAAGAATGCAGCACACGGCAGGCACCATGTTGTTAAGAGTGCAGCACACGGCAGGCACCATCTTGTTAAGAATGCAGCACACGGCAGGCACCATCTTGTTAAGAATGCAGCACACGGCAGGCACCATGTTGTTAAGAGTGCAGCACACGGCAGGCACCATCTTGTTCAGAATGCAGCACACGGCAGGCACCATGTTGTTAAGAGTGCAGCACACGGCAGGCACCATCTTGTTAAGAACGCAGCACACGGCAGGCACCATGTTGTTAAGAACGCAGCACACGGCAGGCACCATGTTGTTAAGAGTGCAGCACACGGCAGGCACCATCTTGTTCAGAATGCAGCACACGGCAGGCACCATCTTGTTAAGAATGCAGCACACGGCAGGCACCATGTTGTTAAGAGTGCAGCACACGGCAGGCACCATCTTGTTCAGAATGCAGCACACGGCAGGCACCATCTTGTTAAGAACGCAGCACACGGCAGGCACCATCTTGTTAAGAACGCAGCACACGGCAGGCACCATCTTGTTAAGAAGGCAGCACACGGCAGGCACCATCTCCACGTGGGGACGTCGTAAACAAGGTGCAGGATAACCAATGATGACCATTGTACATTTTAATGGGCAATTCCTTTATAAATAGCACATTACGTACAAGGACCTTTTTTCTTAGTACACATATAATCACAGTATAGTAGTAGTAGTAGCAGGGCACGAAATTAGAGCCCGCCACCCGCCAATGGCGGGCAGATTTTTTACGTTTGGCGAGTGACACAGAGGTCTGCCCGCCACCTGGCGTGTAGTTCATATCGATACTCTTATTTTGAAAATCCTGTGCGGGTCTCATTTCCGCCCCAAGCGCAGCTCCAGTCATAATATCGATGGCTCCGGCAGTTAGCAACATTCGGTTCATATGATAATACATAACATACTTATTTTGAAAAACCCTGTGGCAACGAGTCGTATCCGCCCCAGTCCGTGCTTCTGCTCATATCAACACAGAGGCAGTCTGCTCTAGTCTAGTGCGGACCTCCGTGAGCTAACGTTACTGTTTAAACCAGTGGTCACCAACCTTTTTAAGCCCAAGATCCCTTTTTTCTTTTTTGGTGAAGGCAAGATCTACCTATTGAAGCGTTGAGAGAAAAAGACAGCCAAGATTGTACTTTAAACTAAATGACTTTTATTTGCCTGTATTCTAATTACATGCAATGCTTTGGTCCAACATTAAAACGTCAAAGTAGAACTATTATGTACTTTCTCAGTCAGTGCTAAGTGCAGTCATCTTATGCAGCATCACTTTTCACATCAAAACAAAAGTAGAAGTGTAATGTGGACTTTCTCATATTATTAACATTGACAAACATATTTACAATTAGCATTTTATAAAGTAGAACTGTAATGTGTACTTTCTCAGTCAGTGCTAAGTGCAGTCAGTGCTACTGTAAGTGCAGCATAATTTTCACATCAAAACAAAAGTAGAACTGTATGTGTACTTTCTCAGTCAGTGCTAAGTGCAGCATCACTTTTCACATCAAAACAAAGATAGAACTGTAATGTGGACTCTCAGGGTAAGATTTAAAAAAAGAAAAAAAAAAAAATCATGGAAAGATCTACAGGGACAGTCTCAAAGATCGACCAGTCAAGATCAAGATCGACGGGTTGGTGACCACTGGTTTAAACAATGACCCAGTCAACTATTCACTTTTAGTTTAATACATGACGAGGCATTGTCTAACGGTATCTAGCTGGCTAGCTACTGATAGCTGCTGATATCAACAAATGCTCCAGCAATAGTCGAGTACATAATACCTCCGTTCGCTCGTTAGCTCACGTTAGCTCTATATGTCCCAGTAAACTAAATAGTTCACTGAGGCGTTGTCTTAATGTTATCTAGCCGGCTAGCAGTAGCTCCTGATATCAATGTCTTATAACATTGATTCGATGCGTATTCGAGCTGAGGGCATGCTGAATGTGATTTGACCAACGCACAGTATACCGGAGAATCCTGGCTGCATCTGGAGGCTACTAAGTATACACACAGACAGTGGAGCTGTTTGCAGATAGCGAGAAGTCACTTCAGAGAGAGAGAGATTACAAATTTAACTCTGGCCTCTTTAAGTGTCTATTCTTCAACGTAATAGCTTATCTACTTGAAATGTACTGAAAAAGATTTATAATGTGACACAAAAATGCGTATTTTTTTGGCCTGTAAGAAATATGCTTGGCGGGTAGAATTTTCCCATCTACCCGCCACTGGCCGGTGAGTCAAAAAGTTTATTTCGTGCCCTGAGTAGTAGTAATAGTGGTAGTAGTAGTACTAGTAGTAATAGTAATAGTAGTACTAGTAGTTGTAGTAATAGTTGTAGTAGTAGTAATAGTTGTAGTAGTAGTACTAGTATTAGTAATAGTTGTAGCAGTAGCAGTAGTAGTAGTAATAGTTGTAGTACTAGTAGTAGTAGTAATAGTAATAGTTGTAGTAGTAGTACTAGTAGTAGTAGTAGTAGTACTAGTAGTAATAGTTGTAGCAGTAGTAATAGTTGTAGTAGTAGTACTAGTAGTAGTAATAGTTGTAG